>NC_080674.1:168325814-168650907 GCF_030445035.2 Dasypus novemcinctus | reverse complement strand
ACATGGATGCTATGAAGCCATGGGGTTCTTTGTCCAGTGTTGAATCTATCAGTCCTAAGAATCCAATTTGCTCGGTCAATATGACTAAACGCCCAGCCCTGGCAGATGGTTGTCTTTCGCCCCTGATAACTGGGACATAATAGAGATTTGCTTCCCTTCTGAAAGGAAGTTCTTCCTAGAGAGCAGCAAAGGAGAAGCGGTGTTGTCCTCTGTACTAACACCATTGTTTCCCTCAAAGCAATATCTGTAGGCATTACAAAGGCATGTGCAGGGTCCCGCACAGTGTTTGTTTTAATCTGCATGCTTTGTCCATTCCACCACTGATTGAATTCATTCTTTTCCAGAAATCTCACCAAATCAAGTTTGATTTTTCTTATGAAATGACATTTGACTGCACAAATATGCTCAGAGGTATCGAAGGGCAGAGTCAAGAACGCCAGCATTGCAGGGACACAAACCCAGCCCGGAAAAGAAGAAACATCAGAAGCCTGCAAACTCCATTCACTACCCTCACCCCCGCCCCAAGAGTTCAAAAGGCCCAATTCTTTCCCACTTGGGTCCTGTCCTTTCCCGGATCTGAGCTGGGAAAGGAGAATGCAAAAGTTTACTTTAAATAATACTTGGCCTTAAAACCCACTATGTTTTCAACTCTGAAAATGAACAAAAAGGACATGGAGCTGTCTAAAAAGACAGAGAAAAGGCTTTGCCCCTAACCAGGCCATATTCTGTTGTCGTTTTGTCATTATTACTACAACACTACATAAGTGTACTGCTAGACAAGTACATTATCCAGACAGCCTCCGTGACCCTGAAGGAATATCTGTCTGAAAACAAGCAAACACTGATGTGGATCTAATTGATGTTCAAATGAAATTCAAAGAGTTTCAGGGATAAGACATCTGAAGGTATAAAACTATCCTGTTAAGTGTAGATATAGTTGATGATATGCTAGGAGATTCATGAACTTTATGATTTACATGTATTTTCCGAACTCAGTATGAAGTTAGAGCTTCCTTTAACCAATGTCTAATGAATACAAACATATTTCCACTTTTTAGAATACGCTTGACCTGCGATTTTTTCATTCTTTACCCAGAAAACAAGTTCTGTTAACACTTTCAAGAAGGAATATTTCTGATCAGAAGGCAAAATTTTTATAATAAAGCCTTAAAAATAGGAAGGCCAACAGTAATGCAATTAATTAAATCAATTATCCTTGTATCATTATGAATAAATGCTGGTTAGAATATTAATTATGACAATGATATGACAGTTGCTGCATAAAATCTGAGATCACTTAAGTCATGTTTTGTGATTTTCTTTAAAGAGGCATAAAATTAATAGGGAGAAGTAGCTTCATTAATTACCTTTCAGTTAATCAAAGAAAGATACTTAGAGAAGGAATGTACGCTTTTGGACGGTGTCTATTGATATCCACCCACTTTGAAAACAAGCATGAAAGGACTTAAACTTAGCATTTTCTCTGGGCTGCATAGAGTCAATTGTGCTTTCACACTGTGTAATGGACACTAAGAACCTTCTCTTGGGCAATGCCTTCTAGAGCAAGACCGGCAAAGATGAATTGGTCTTTGAGGAGGAGATCTGATGTGTCACCTTCCTACATTGTTTTTCCTTTGGCATTGACATTAAAATAACATGTAGAGATGTTTCTCCCCATATTTTAATAAGAATACATTTTTAATTGTGTAAGAAAGATCAGAGTGGTTCCTCAAAATAGGATGTCCCTAAATTGCTTGGGTTTATTTCATATCTAATGACAGTTGTTTATTTATGACATCAATTTATTTTTCACTTTGCAATTACGTAAAAATAGCAATAACATGGCAAGTGAGATGATGCGATTGATCCGCATGCTGAATTATTCATTCCATTTTGGTTGTTGACTTCGTATCAGACATCTCCCAATGTACAGTGCATAAATCATGATGAATCTTTTTGCCACAACCACTTAAAGAACCTATCTGATGCTTTTTGTATCCACTTATGCACACAGCCTGGAATTCCTGGTATCCCCTTAACTGGGTCCAAAGTGATACCATACATCAAATGCTGAAGAGTAGGGCTCCAGCAAATGGTCTGCAGGAAGTGACACTCTCTTCTGAGGAAGGTCAGTTAGAAAGCTGATTGACCTCACAAGGACAGGATTTTCTAGATTTGCTACGTAATCATATAGCACCAAAATCTCAGCAGGCTACCAAATGGTCCTGATGTAGGGTGGTTATTGGAATATAAGTTCAAACCAGATCATGGTGGTTGGAATGGTCTCCAACAGGGACCAGACTGAACTCTTTGCTTTCCTGCAAATGAATTGCATTGGCTTAAATGGACTTGATTATAGCAGACTTCTCTCATTCTCCAGAACACATTGGGTCTCCTGCTTTGTGATCTCAGAGCACCTCTACTACCCTTCATAGCACATACCACCATGACCCTTAATTGAGTATTATTACTGTAGTCGTTTGCCCCCAGGCTAATCACCACCATCCCTCCACTTCTTGGTAGTCTAGCCTAATTATTGCCACTTCAAAGATTCAATTTGAAAGTGTTAACGAAATGAATAAAAACCATTCTAACCACTCAGCTACAGCTCTCTCTGAAAGTGGAATTTTCCTTATAGATGAAAAGATGTTTTTAACATTTGAGAAAATATATTTGTTAAACATCACACAGAATACCAGCATCTCATTCTTTATCATTTTCCATTCTTCTCATACATTACTGGCTTGACCAAAATACTAAATTACCTTAGGAGATTTCACCCAGGTCAGAAACCATCGTTTCCTAATGAATCCTTCCCATTAGAATCCTGGGCCTCTGTCCTTGTTTCAAACAGTTCATTTTGCAATATACAAAGCAGATCTACTAGCCCAAGATTGAAAAAAGACATTTTCACGGTCTTAAGACGCCTATTCTACACCAAAAAATGGTGAGTGTGGTTGTTTGGGCTTGGTAAGATGATGGGTTACTTTTTTTTTTTTAATTTCCTACATGTTTCAAATGAATTTAAGATTAGAAATTTCCTACTTTTGGACGTAGGAAAAAAAAACTACTAAAAGAAGTATTTTCAGACAAAGGAATTACAAAATGAACAAAGTTAAGGATGATTAGGCTATAGACATGGTTAAAAACAAAACAAAATTTTAATCATACCTATTCAGTCGGATAAACCTTAGCCTGTGAGATTCTCCTAAACGTGCATAGCAATAGAGTGCCTGTCAGTCACGAAGTCACCAATGATTTAGATGTTAATTAATTTCTATAATTATTTTGAGTAGTTAATCTTAATATTCTTGTTCATCTGCTGCCTTCCTTTTTCACCTTGGGGATGGACACGCCATAGACACAATAAATATTTGTTGAAATGCTACCTAAGTGAATAAATTTCTTGTCAGAAAATCTGAAAAGTATAGTAGCCCCAAGTGCATTGTGGGATATTGCCCAGGCCCCTTCCCTCTGCGCTAAGTGTGCCTGTGCCCTTAATATGGAATTCCTTGATTTTCTACAGGGTATCTGATATCAAAGCGTCTCTGTCAGGTACAGCAAAAGCGTTCTACCTTAGCCTGCCCCGCCTCTTCTCCTAGCCAAGAAGTGGACTCCAAACCCAGGGCAAAGTGAACGAGATCTTGCCAAGAGCTGAGAGAAGGCTGCTTTGCCTGGCTGCCAATGCCTGGGATTCGGCAAGCTGAAGCATCTGCTGTGGTTGTGGATTTGGGTCGAGTGGTTCCTGCTGAAAACACTGTGAATAATTCTAACAATGTCACTGCATGCTGGTGTCCTGGTCTTTCTTCTCCCTGAGTCATGTTTCTAGCCACAGATGATTAGTAATAAACACTAATCAGTAAACTGGTCAGAAAACAATGCCAAACCCAAGGTCTGCCAAAAGTGTACTAATAGGATACTGAGTTCTGATTTTAATTAGGCCTGGTCTTTTGTTTTTTAAGTTGGTATAAGGGGAGGGGAAGGGGCATTAAAAAAGAAAAGCAGCAGCAGGGAACTGATCCTCTGGCAGATTAAGCATCATCAATCTTTCTCGTTTTCTCTAGTTATAAAATCCAGTTTGTGCCCCATTATTTTTTCCACATGTAGATATGTGATAGAGGCTGGATCTCCCAGAAGGATCAAATTATGGTCTTGCTTCCTCATGCTTGGGACTGTGCATATTGGCTTGTTGGTTGATTATATATATATATTTAAACTGCCAGTCTAAAAATAAAGCTGCACCTAGTGGAGAGCTAGCTTAGATGGATTCACCACCTGTCCGTTTGGGTTAATATAATTGGCGGGAAGGACTGCAATGTTTATGTTTGGCCCCATCTTAGTGTTATTTTGTAAATGGACTTTAAATTGAGCTTTAGGTCTTTTATTTTAATCCTATAATATCCAAATATGAATATGTATCTTATGCCCACTGAACCTCTTATTCCACAATCTATAAATGTGTCAGGACTATATTTTGGCCATAATTCATTGAAAGAAACACCAAACCCTCCCAACAACATCCAAATTTATATCTATCCTTCATCAGTCATAGTTACTATCATCATTCTCATCATAATTGTCATCATCATCACCATCATCTTTAACATTCAGTTCTTACTATATGCCAACCATTAGGCTAAATAACTTATAATACATCATTTAATCCTCACAAAAACTCAATGAGGTAGATACTGTCATTACTTCCATTTTACAGGTGAAGAAATCAAGGGTCAGATAGGTTAAGTAACTTGTTCAAGAGGTTCACACATCTCATTAAATGTAGAGCTAAATGCCAATACAAGTTTATGATCCAGAGCCCATGTTCTTAAATACTGATACAAAATTAGAAACTTGAGAAATCATAGCATCTTAAAGAAAGATGAGACTCTAAAGTTTATCTGTTTCTGAGATTCTTAACCCTAACTTCATACTAAACTCATATGGGGAGCTTTTTAAAAACTGATGCTCCAATCCCAGTTGAATCAAAATCTTTGGTAGCAGGGTATGGTCATTAGTACCTTACAAAAGATCCTCAGATGATTCTAAGTGAATATAGGGTTGAGATTTTGTCCCCAAATCTCACCAATGACAGTATCATTTGTATTTTCAAAAATATATTTCTTGAGATATAATTCATATATTATGTAATTCATCTATTTAAACTGTATATGTTGATGGTTTTTAATATCATCACAGAGTTGTCCAGTCATGAACACAACCCATTTTAGAACATTACCATGACCTCCAAAAGAAATTCTGTATCCACTTCCCTTCCACCTTCAAATCCCCCAGCCCTAGGCAAACTTAGGCAACAATTGCCTCAGGCAACTTATATCTACATATCTCTACATCTAATCTCTTCTGTCTCTATAGATTTGCTTCTTGTGGATATTTCATATACATGGAATCATAAAATACATGGCCTTTTGTGTCTACTAGGTTCTTTTGTTTAGCATAATGTCTCCAAGGCTGATCCAAGTTTTAGCATGTGTCAGAACTTCATTCCTTTTTATGGCTGAATGACATTCTATTGTATGGATATATCACATTGGATTGATCCTGTATTGTTTTTTGGAAGTATACATTATTTATAGCCCTACTTAATTAGAATCTTTGGGGTCGGGCCAGGTATTCCAATGATGACACAAATCTGGGAATTGCTGAATTAACATTCATACAATACCACATTTTTGCATCCCTCCAAGTATTTTGCTTGAATGTTGCCCTGAAAGAACTCAGACTATTCCATCTATAGCTAGTTCTGTCAGAAAGTTCTTCCTTAGTTTAGGTATAAATTTTTAAATGTTTTACCTAAAAGAAGAGGTTTTCCTGATTCCGGTCCTGCTTTACCCCATATACTACATGCCATCATGTTTCATTAGATTTTTTAGACAGCTCTAAGGTGGATCCAAGTTTTCTTTACCCCAAGGTAAGCATCCCTGATTTTAAAAAGGATCCTATGATGAAGTGGTTTTGAGCTCTTTCATTCTAGTTACAGTTAAGTTGAGCTAGAGGCCTCTTGAAACAGGGTCCCACAAACTGTTTATAACATTCTGAATATGACCCATGCTTGCATGTCAGCTGAGGGAACCTAAGCATACGTAACCCCCAAATAAGGGGCGTAAAAGTAGCCAAGAACTTGTGCAACATCACATCTCAGCAGCAAAATCTAGATTCCAAAGCAAGTTAGGATGAGGAAACTTTTGGGAAGCCCGTGGTGTTAAATTCTTTCCCTGCATTATCTCAGCTGTTCTATAAAGCAGCCTTTCTAGCAAGGTAAATCTGTGTAACTCTTAATCCTGGTTCTGCCACTTACTAACTGTGAATTTGAGCATATTACTTAACTTTCCTATACCTCTATTTCCTCTTCTGAAAAAATGGGTGTAATAAATAGCACCTACTTCAAAGGTTGCTGCCCAGACTTAATTAGTTTACTCATGGGCATCTCTGGGGACAGCGTCTAGTACATAATAAGGACTCTGTTATTATTTCAGGCTAGATAAGGGGAGGAAACAAGTAGGTGAGAGAGGCTAGAAACGATACATCCAAAAGCAGGCGGGAAAGCATTGTGGTTGAGAAAGAGACATATTCCCGAGGGTCATACCAGGGAATGATGAGAAATGGGCTTTGAAGGGTAAGATAAGAACAGAGTGCAAAAGGCATAGAAGATTTAATAGTCCTCTGATTCTTCAGTCAGAGAGCGGGATTACAGGGCTTTGAGTAAGAGGGTGGTGTGGATGTCTATCCCCCAGAGGCTTCCGGAGGGAGTTGAAAGAGTTGGGTTTATGGCTCCGAAGGGACTTTAAGAGTGGGGCTGTGTACTGTGAGGAACCATACGGCATCTCAGTGTGAAGTCTTAGGAAGACTTATTGTAGGATTTGGGCTTCGATGAGTTGATTTTGGGGTGAGGGGAGAGTTGAAGGACATGGGGTTTACTCTGGATTTAGATGCGGTTAGGAGGCAGGGATAATTCTATAATTGACCTAGAAGGAGGGAAGACTAGAGTGAGGCTAAAGCAGTAACTGGTAAAGAACCAGCGGTCAATTTTATCAGCTGAGAGGGAAGAGGTTTGATATTTTTGTAGTTTGCACAGTGACCTTGTTTATGTGCTTAGATGAAATTAGGAGATGGTCTCGTTGTTTTGGTCACGCTTCAATTACAGCCAGAGAGTGGGAGCTTGTCTGATGTTGATGTTCTGTAAGATTGTTTTTGTTCAATGGGAGGATACCATGGCCTGGCTTTGAGTTCCAGGCCAGGTGCCAACACCACCAAGGGCTGTTTCTAAATGACAGGCCAGTTCCCAGATCTCTTCGGCAGCATTTCTCTTTCTTAGTGGGCATGGGAGCAGTGCTTTAGGAAGATTCATCCGTGTATGATATGGACTAGCTAACTAATCACTGCAGTATAAGTGGGTTGCACACTCCATGTGTCATCTCCTGTGAAATTCAAAACAACTCCATAACCCAGGCGCCATCACCATCGCTAAGATGGAGACCTAAGGCACAGTCCTAAGTTCCAACTAGTAAGCTGGTAAGTGGTGGAGCAGGGATTCCACCCGAGGTCTGCCCGACAGCGGTTGAGCACCATGCCACAGTACCAGAGGCCCCTCGTGTGCACTGGAATCACCTGGTGTACCTCAAAAATGATACCACACTGCACTTTAAAAATGATACTGGGTTCTGTCCTCAGAGATCCTTATGTAATTGGTCTGTACAGGGCTGAGCACCAATGTTGGCAAAGCACATCTCAGGCGATTCTAATGAGCAGCCACATTTGAGAAACTGTGCAGTCGAAGGAAGAATCGAAGTTTGCCTGGAGTTAACAATGGCACTCAGTAACCTGGTTAACTCTCTAACGTGGAGTTGGAGAAAAGTCAAAGTGCTGGTTTGCAGTCTGATGGACTCTCTTATGAGGAAGAACGAAAACCCAAAACACAGCCTGAATCCTCTCCCCCCGCAGAAGGCGTGCTGGCATTCAGTATACCCAATCTTCCTGAGCGGATGGCAGCCCAGAATAGCTGTGAGGAGGAATGCAGGCTTTGTTAATTTTGTTGTTAAATGGCAAAACAAATGAGCCACCGCTAAGAGTTTGAATTTTTGTGAAGAAATGTGCTCAAGCACAATGGGTCTTTTCTCTTCCTCCTATTCTCTGTGTCAAGCAGAGAGGTATTAGGTAGTTTACCTAATCCTTCCAAGTAACTAGGGATTAAAGCACGCTGCGAAACTGAGCGTCATTCTTAAATGGCTTATGAGGGTTACAGAACTTCAACCATCAGGAGGAAAACTTAGGGGAACCAAACATAATTTTAATGAGAATAAAGCAAAGGTGGGGATAGCTTTATTAAAATTGTTGACATCATTCTCCAAAATATGTATTTCCCAATTTGAACAGAAGGCAATTTGACAGCCACTAAAGAAACATACCACAAAACTCACGTAAGTTGCAAAACAATATAAGTCCTTAAAGATTAGTGGGGCTTGAAAGGTTGGACTAGCCTTCAAACAACAGGTGTGTCTCACCCCTGAGCAGAGGCAGGAAGTGAGCAGAGGGCTGGGGTGTGGCTGGGGAGGCAAGGCTGAATGAAGAGGAACTGAAAACTATCACACCCCCCTGTAGCTGATAAGTCGGTGCTTCTTCTCCTGGAAAGAAAGAAAGAGACAAAAAAAACTTTCCGTGGAAATTGCCTGCCTGTAAGCACAAGCCTTGGTCCTCAAACTGCTCCCAACCAGCTTGTGAGGCAATTACACAGCATGAAACCCCTTTCCCACAATGTCAGATGCCACTGTTGATGGTACGTGAGATGTTTCTCAGGGATTCATGGGTGGATTTTTAAAATGTGAAAAGTTTTATGTTGATTTAAATGTCTTTCAAAAAATATACACTCGCTAACACCAACTGACAAATATTGCTGCTTAGAATGAGACTGACGTAGGTATTTATATAAAGTTGGTAAGTTGGTAGGTGTATAACAAAGAACATCAAGTTGGTAGTAGAATAACAGAAGTTCAGGAGTTAAATGCATAGGTGGTTTAAGTTCCTGTTTCACCTCTTGCTGGCTGAGTGACCTTGGGCAAGTGCTTAACCTCTTTGAGCTTTGGTTGCCTCATATGTAGAACAGGGTAGTCCTGGGGATGAAATAAATGGTAAGGACTCAATAAATGGTAACTCTGGTCCTCAGTTTCCTTGCCTTGGAAAGATGCATGCCACCTTCCAAATAAGTGTATTTGAATGAATAAAATTGCATATAAAATGTTTTTTAAAAATTTAAGATACCACACAATATTGTTATATGCCATTTTCCCACTTATAATCATGCCCGTCAAAATACCTGCTTTCTGCGATTTCAAATTTCATTTCCACTTTCTGGACTATCAAGGAACCATTGCAGTCATTTTCTCACCACATCATTCAACAAAAGTGACTGAAGAGACGTAATTCACGGGTTTCAAACATTTTTTTTTGTCTTTTTCCCAGTGTGGTATCAGTGTTTTTGGCTTCATGTTTCTGAGTTGGCTTAGCAGACGGAACCGTGAATAAAAGCAGGATAATGATAAAGACAAATGAGTTTATATGGCTAAGAGTCTTCAAAAAAGAACCGGAAGGTCATCAGAGGGGTTGCGCTTATGCACGTCTCTGCAGGATCCAAGAGACAGCCAAAGTAGATACAACCCCAGGTACTGGTGCTCCTGAGGGCTATGGAGACACACAGGTTCTATGGCCATGGCAGATGGCTCTGGAATTCAGTGCCTTTTCAGTGGACCCTCCTTTGAAACTCATTGTCTTTAAATGTCCTCCTTAAGAGTGGTTCTCTGTAGGTAAATCATTTCACCAATGACCCCTCCAATGCTTAGGAATGGTCCTGGTGGGAAGAGGTGGCTCTGAATGTCCCAAAACGTTATGCACAACTCTGTAAATAATGTTGATGAATGGTATGCAAACTTATGTGAGGAGAGAATTTAAGAAATTCAGATTCTCAAGGAGGATTTGGGCATCTCCACCAAAAACAACCCAAAAGTCATGCTCTCCCAAACTTCAGGTGACCTGTTGGACTCTAGGGAGCCAAGGTGGTTTGAGAATGCTGATCTTCCCAGAGGAGATGCAAGGATGCTCTGATGGGACCAAACATGTGAGATCAAATTAGTTGTCATTTATAAAGAATTGAGGAGAAATAATGTTGAGGGAAACCATACTCACAAATTTAGTTGGTCAGTTTGTGACCATTTAGCACTTAGAATCCAGAAGAATTTAATATTGACTCATCAGTATGGGGATGGGATGGGAGGATGCATATTCCTTGGAACTTTATATGCTGCCTTCTTATTCTTTATCATAAGATAATTCTCGGGTTGTAGGTCTATGATCTCAGGGGAACATATTGGTCTGGAGGAAAATCACTCCCTATAATAGGGCATTTTAGGCCAGTAGAGTGTGTTAAGGACATGGGCTCTGGGAAATGAGATTTGCGTTTGGGTTGCTGCTTCTCACTTAGGATTTGTAATACTTTAGGCAGCTTAAATGACTTTGGTAAGTTACAACTGCACCATCCATAAAAGGCCAATGGTAAAACCTACTTCATAATACTTAGCCTTTCTAAACTGTGCATGGAGATCATGCTTGTGTTTTGCTCACTGTATTGGTTTCTGTGATTGCTATAACAAATTCCCACAGACTTGGTGGTTTGAAACAACAGAAATTTATTCTCTGACAGTTCTGGAGGCTAGACATTGGAAATCAGTGTCCCTGGGCTGAAATCAAGGTGTTTCCAAGGCAATGTTCCTTTTGGAGGCTCTAGGGGAGAATCAGTTGTTGCCTTTTCTGGCTTCTGGTGGTTGCTGACATTCCTTGGTTTGTGGTTTCATGAATTTACTCTCTGCCTCAGTGGCCACATTGCTTCCTCCTCTTCCATCTCTCTTTATAAGGACAACAGGAATATATTTAGGACTCACCTGCATAATCCAGGATGATCTCACCTCAAGAGTCTTAGTTTAACCACATCTGCAAAGACCCTTTCCAAAATAAAGCAACACTTAGAGAGGTTCCAGGGATTGGGATGTGGATACATTTTGGAGGGACCTTCTCAGCTGACCATACTCACCATGGTAGGACCTCAAAAATTTTTTTCTGAATGAATGAATGAGAGACTGTGAGGATAATATTAGGTCATGCCTGAAATACCTGGCAATAGTGGTGGGTGTTGAAATTTGTGATGAATATCTGAATTGCAACTCCTAATCCCTGGGCTTCAGGTGACTCCTCTATGTGTCTCTGCAGTGAAGCATATATGCCAGGCTTAAGTCATCATGTGTCACCCTCCCACCCCCAACTACAGTTATTGGCTCAGAACTGCACCAAAGACTCATTCAGAGCAATGAGACTTTGTCTAGGAGTCCATGAATTTTTCCTTGTGGGAGGCGATTGAGAGAGAACGTGGGATCTGGGACTGCTGCAGCCATTCTGTGAGTACGTGGAGGCTGAAATGGGGCCACATTTTTTCCAGTTCCACTTTATTTTTATATAAATAACCAAAGCACCAGCCTTGGCACAGCAGAAGGAAGGTGGGTTGGGATGATGTGAGAGGTGGCAGCAGTGTGGCATGATTGGGGTGGGGTAGTGAGCAGTGACTGGGTCACAGTGGGGTCCCTGCCCCCCTGAGTCAGGCTCAGAAGTTCGGGCACTGGGATTGGGGGCACTAGAGAGAACCCATCAAGTAGTGATGCCGCTGCAAGCGGCTAAGTGGGGTTCCCTCAAGTGGTGGAGCCAGGTATCCCAGTGGGGATTCATGGGCCTGGAAGGCATTTTCTGCGGCCTCAGCAGCTGCATTGGCAGCTGCAGTTTGCCCTGTAGGGTTGGAGAAGACATCAGCAGCAAATTTTTGTTGGACATTTTGAAAGCTGGCACCTGTGCAACAGTACAGGGAGTGGATCTGCTTTAGCATCACAATGCCCAGCGCAGCGAAGCCAGTGAAGAGCAGGCAAACAACAGCATGCGCAGTCACAGCCGAGTTGGTTGTTAGCACCACCAGAGCTGAGATCAAGTCACTGAAGCCCCAGTCTGGGACGCCAAAGGCCTAGAGCACAAAAAGCGCATCCTGGACAAAGAAAATGAGAAGAAAAAGAAATCAAACATCATCTGAGCCTTGCGTCAAGCAATATGTAAAGCATTGTTTACCTTGGTCTGTTTGGTTACATGAGGTTTAATGAAAGTTTCTTGTTTTACTGCTTATAGCAATTTTAAGTTATGTCTGTTACAACAAAAAGAATCTTGATACAACAACATTATTAACCTCATCATAAATAAAGTAACAAAAACTAGGACCAAACATCTGTAATTCAACAACTTGATGTTTTTAGCTACGGTTTGGACAAAATTTGAGGGAGAACTTAGTACCAAACTCTTGTAGTTAAGACAAAACACAGCTACTTCCTTCTCGTATGGTTCATGTCATCTTTTTCCTGACATCCTAAGGTTCTGGCTAACACAGATATTTTGAAAAGGAAGTATACACTATATGTTCTTCTTTTAAATATGATACAACATTCTGCCTCCTTGGCAAAATATTTCAGCCACCCTTTTCCCTGGCAGTGATTGCTTTCAGCACCTCACTAAAATTTTCTCCCTCCCAATTGACCTGTGTGGGACCACCTCCTCAAATCCCAGACAAATTGCTCATGAAAGTAACATCTGGGCCCACAATTAAATTCTTTCACACATCAGATATTGCCCATTACTGAACATTGGACACATGGTGTGATTTGTTAATCAGCCACCACCTTGGAAATGAAATTCAAGGTATCAAGAGGACAGGCAAGTCCAAACTGCCATTCTCACCATTTGAAGAGTCTGGACACAGATATTGCTCTGTCATCTAGGAATGTGGAAACTATTTTCATGGTCTCCATTTGCCTTCCCAAAAGAAATGGCAGAAGCTTGTTTTTTCATTTGAGAAGTTGTAAGTTAAATAAACAATCACACATTCCATACAGGATTCTCACACATTGTCCCATCACCAACTTCTTACATTGTTGTGATACATTTGTTACAAATGATGAATGAACATTGTTATAACATTACTGCTATCTGTAGTCCACAGCTTATATTTGGTGTGTTTTTTTCCCCACAAACCATCATAGAAACTTATGTTTGAAATGTATTTGTGGTTGTTGTTTGAATAAGATGGTAGCATAAGATGTTCTCCCACAGAATCACTGAACAACTAGCAAAAACTGGCAGAGCCATCTTCCTCAAAGCTGCAGAGAACAGCTAAAGGGTTGTAATAACTGAGCCAGTGCTGAATCAAAAAAACGCAACTTTCAAAAACAGTAGGAGACTCTATGTGTACTTGCTGGACCCTCTCCAACCTCGTCCCTGGCAGTGTGGAGCCAGCCTACATCCCATTGTGGGTCCCTGACTCAGTTCCACAGAGAGCAGAGTAACCCCTATACACATATAGGTGAGCATGTGTATTGATATCAGTCTATTGGGTCAAAGCTGAAAGACTCAAACAAGAAGTTTCTTTTAGATGGTCCTCCCAGAATTTTCCCTGAAGGCAAAAGCAGTGAGCAGACAGCTAATGCAGTATAAGGAGCAATTAAATCAAAGCAGCTTGGAGCAAAGATTACCAGCTTTGAAACATATAATAGAGAACCCAAGGGGGGAAGTATAGTTCTTAGGTAACAGAGGGGACATTTGGATTCCTATAAATAGGGGGATTCCTAAGGACATGAGGAGGCACAAGCCCACAGTAAGGCAGAGGCTCAGAGAAGATAGGGACGGACCCTGCATTTCACTTTTGCTTTGGGCGGATCGTCTTGATTAAAGGGCAAGTCATTCAATGCAGAGCCAGTTTGCAAAGACTGTGAAAGACGTTTCTTGCATTCTTGCATTGGTTTGTTGGTTTTTTTTATAGTTCCTGGCATTCATGGAAATCTCTGTCATATTATGAGCTGGACACAAACTTAAGGAAAAGACAGCTCAAGGACTAAATTCCAGATTTAGTAAATTGAAGTATTTAATTATAGTATGTAACAAAAGATTGCAAGGCAAAAAACCAGGAAATTATGGCCCATCCAAAAAACAAAAGATAAAAAAAGATAAAAACTCAAACACTATCAATGAAGAAGACAAGAATATGGACATATCAGACAAAGACTTGGAAAAAAAATCTTCAGTATGCTTGCAAAGATAAAGGAAACCCTGGAGGAAGAACTAAAGGATATCCTGAAAACAGTGAATGAAGATAGTCTCAATAAAGAGAAATTTTAAAGAGGTCAGACAGAAATACTGGGGTTGAAAATCACAATAACTGAAATTAAAAATTCCCTGGGGAGTTTCAAGAACAGATTGGAAGTGACAGAAGAAAGAATCAGTGAATCCAAAGACAACACAATTTAAATGATTCAGGCTGAGGATCAGAAAGAAAAAAGAATGAAAAAAGTGAACAGAGCCTAAGAGACATGTGGGACACCATTAAATGTACCAATATATGTATTATGAAAGTCCCAGTAGCAAAAGTAAGAGAGAAAGGGACAGAAGGTATTTTTAAAGAAATAATGGCAGAAAACTACCCAAATTTAATAAGATGAAAACATGCACATTCAAGAAGACTAGCAAATCCCAAACAAGATAAACTCAAAGAGAACCATGCCCAGACAAGTAGTAACCAAACTCTCAAATATCAAGGACAAGGGGAGAATTCTGAAAGCTGCATGAGAAAGCAATGTGTTATGTACAAGGGAGTACTAATAAGATTAATTGCTGATTTTTCATGAGAAACTGGGGAGTCAAAAAGGTGGTGGAACAAAAGATTTAATGTGCTAAAAGAAAACAATTGCCAACCAAAAATTTCATAGTCAGTGAGACTGCCTATCAAAAATGAGGAAGAGATGAAGGCATTCCCAGATAAAAGCTGAGAGAGTTCATCACTGTTGGGCCTTCCTTACAGGCAATGCTAAAGGGAGTTCTTCAGACCAAAGGCAAAGAACACTAGACATTGGTTCAAAGCAGCATAAATAAATAAAGACATTCAGTAAAAGTAACCATATGGATAAATATAAGTGTCAGTGTTTATGTATAGTAGTTCCTGGAATGTAATTCCTCTCTTTATTTCTTACAGGTTTTAATTGAAAATGCATAAAAAGTAATGATAAATCTATGGTTTTGGATGTGCAATGTATAAAAGTATAATTTGAAACAAGTACAGCAAAAAAGTGGGAAGATGGTTGGGGTACAGGAACAGTGTTTTTGTATGCTCCTGTAGTTAAATTTGGTATCAAATTAATTGTGATTGCTATAGATTTAAAATGTTAAATTTTAGCCCCCTGGAAACCACAAGGAAAAGATATTAAAAATGTATCCAGATAGAAATAAGAAGAGACTCAATATGGTACAATACAAAAATCAAATACATATGAAAGTAGGCATTAATGGATGATTTAAGCAACAAAAAAAGTATAAAACCTACAAGGACTTAATAGCAAAAAGCAGAAGAAAAACTTGCATTACTAGTTACCTTAAATGTAAATGGATTAAACTCTCTAGTCAAAAGGCAGAGATTGGCAGAACGGATTTTAAAAACCGTGAATCAACTATATGCTTTTTAAAATAAAAACACCTTTAGCTAGACTGACAAAGGCAAAAAGAAAGAAGATACAAAGCAAAATCAGAAATGAATGGTAGAATAATTGGGTGCCTAGGAGTTACTTCCTAAGACCCTCCTTGTTACTAAAATGTGGCCTCTCTCTAAGTTGGACTCAGCATATAAATGCATTACCTTCCCCCCCCCACCCCAGCATGGTACATGACTCCTGGGGATGAGCCTTCTTGGCACAAAATGATTACTACCAAGCACCAACTAGCAATGCAACTAGGAAAAGACCTTGACCAAAAGGGGGAAAGGGTAAAGACAAATGAATTTATATGGTTAAGAGACTAGACTTCAAAGTGAGTTGGGAGACCATTCCAGAGGTTATACTTATGCATGCCTCAGCAGGATCTCATTGACTCTCAAAGTAAATATCACCTCAAATAGCAGAGACATCAGATACTACAGGCAGGGCAGACAGCTCATGAGTTTGGTGCCCAGTGGGCCCTACTTGGGAATTTATGCTCCCTAGTGTGAAGAGTTGGACTCAGTTTTGGTTTCCCTACAGATGGCTCTTCTGCCTCTTCTATTTGAACCCATAGTTAGTACTACAATTGATAGGTGTATGTCCAAGAGACTTCAATCTTTGGGCTGTCTATGTGCCAGCTGGGCCTGAATCTCAAGAGTTGCAATACTTCCTCTCCAGTTAATTGGACTCAGAACAACTAACAAGGAAATGATGATGGACAATGACCTTCCCCAGGAACAGAGAGAGCCTGCAACTGCAAGCAAGATTGTCCCATCCATCTGCCCCATGGGATCCAAGCCCTCTCTCAGTTAGAGGTGGAGTGGGCATCACCATCCCAGAATCCTCAGGACTGGGAAATGAATGATAGACTAGAGTAGACTTAAATGGTATTCTGGTATAGACTTACTGTGATTCTAGCAATGGAAGAACTTTTATCATTGATGTGGAGACAGTGGCCACCAGAGGTTCTAGACCAGGTGTAATATGCGGGCATTTCTGGTACTTGGAAATTGTCCTGAATGACATTGCAATGACAGATACAAGCCATTATGTGTCTTGTCATAACTTACAAAATTGTGTGGGAGAGAGTGTAAACTACAATGTAAACTATAATCCACACTTAATGACAATGCTCCAAAATGTGTTCATCAATTGTAATTTATATACCACACTAATAAAGGATGCTGTTAATGTGGGAAAATATGGGAGGGGTAGGGAGCAGGGCATATGGGAATCCCCTATATTTTTTATGTAACATTTATGTAATCTAAGTACCTTTTTTAAAAAATAAAAATATTTAAAAAAAATAGAAATGGATGGTGGGCAATATTGCTGACCCCAAAGAAATAAAAGAGATTATAATAGGATACTATGAACAGCTGTATACCAACAAACTGATAATTTAGATGAAATGGACAAATTCCTAGAAACACAGAAACTACCTACATTGACTCAATAATAATAGATTTCAACAGAACAATAATAGATAATAAAATTGAACCAGTCATCAAAAATCTCACAAAAAAGAAAATCCCAGAACCAGAAAGGTGTTCCTTGGTGAATTTTACCAAACATTTCAAGTATTAATATTAACACTAATCCTGCTCAAATTCTTCTAAAAAAAACTAAGAGGAAGGAATACTCTAAGTCGTTCCATGAGCCCAATATCACCCTCGTATCAAAGCCATATAAAGATAAAGAAGAAAGGAAAACTACAAGCCAATATCCCTTATGAATAGAGATGCAAAAATTCCCAACAAATTACTAGCAAACTGAATTCAACAGCACATTAAAAAAGTTATACACCATGATCAAGTGGGACTTATCCAAGGTTTGCAAGGATAGCTAAACATAAGAAAATCAATTAATATAGTATACCACTTCAATAGTACAATTATTAATAAACACACACTCACACAATTAGCTCAATTGATGCAGAAAAGGCATTTGACAAAATCCGGCACTGCTTCTTGATATACAAAGATGCCGATTGCCACCATTATTATTCAATTTTGTATTGTAAATTCTAGCCACAGCAACTAGGGAAGTAGAAACAGAACTAAAAGCCATACAAATTGGACAGAAGAAGTAAAACTTTCCTTCTTTGCAAATGACATGAGCCCATATGTAGAACATCCTAAAAAATCAACAACAAAGCTACTAGAGCTAACAAACAAATTCAGCAAAGTGGCAGTATACAAGGTCAATATGCAAAAATCAGTAATGTTTCTATACACTAATAATGAATAATCTGGAGAGAAAATCAAGAAAAATATTTCAGCTGCATTTGCTACTAAAAGAGTCAATGTATAGGAATAAATTTAACCAACGGCTTATACATGGAAACTACAAAATATTGCTGAAAAATATCAAGGAAAACTCAAATAAATGGAAAGATATTCTATGCTCGTGGTTTAGAAGACTAAATATTGTTAAGATGTTAATTCTACCCAAAACATTTCACAGATTCAATGCAATATCAATTAAATTTCCAACAGCTTTCTTTGCAGAAATAGAAAAACCCATGATCAAATTTATTAGGAAGGGTAAGTGACCTCAAATAGCCAAAAACATTTCAAAAAGGAAAACAAAGTGGGAGAGCTCACACTTACCCATTTTAAAACTTATTACAAAGCTACTTTGGTCAAAACAGCTTGGTGCTGTAGTAAGAACAGACATAATAGAGCAATGGAATTGATTTGAGAGTCCAGATGTAAACCCTCAGATGTAAACTGGATACCCATAGGCAAACGAATGAATGCTGACCCTAACCTTACACAATATATAAAAATTGACTAAAATGGATCAAAAACATAAATATAAGAACCAAAAACTATGAAACTCCTAGAAGAAAACAAAGGGAAGCATCTTCAAGACCTGTTAAGCAATCGTTTCCTAGTTTTTATACCTGAAGGATGAACAACAAAAGAAAAAAATAGGTAAAGGGGACTTCATCAAAATTAAAACCTTTTGTGCATCAAAGGACTTTATCATGATAGTAAAAAATGCAACCTATAGAACAGAAGAAAATATTTGTAAACCACATAGCCTCTATGACAGGGATTCTTAACAAAGGGTCTGTAAGCTTGAATTGAAATTTAAAAAAAAGCTTTATTCTTGTGGGGGCATGTTGGTGCAGATGTGATATGTTTATTAAATAACACACAGTATAGTGTGTTATACTGACTGGTATAACCTGACTGGTTAAGGGGTCTGTGTAATAAA
This sequence comes from Dasypus novemcinctus, assembly GCF_030445035.2. Taxonomy (NCBI): domain Eukaryota; kingdom Metazoa; phylum Chordata; class Mammalia; order Cingulata; family Dasypodidae; genus Dasypus; species Dasypus novemcinctus. Next base: position 168,632,074 of record NC_080674.1, on the reverse strand, counting down.
AAAGGTTAATAACCCCTGCTCTATGGGCTTAATATTCAGACTATATAAAGAAATCCTAAAACTCAACTACAAAAAGATAATCCAATTAAAAACTGGGTAAAAGACTCGGATAGACATATCTCCAAGGAAGATATAAAAATAGCCAGTAAGTACATGAAAAGATGTTCAACCTCATTAGCCATTAGGGAAATGCAAATCAAAATCACAATGAATTACCATTTCACATCCACTAGGATGGCTATTATTAGAAGACAGAAATTAACATGCATTGGAGAGGATGTAGAGAAAGAGGAACACTCATTCATTGTTGGTGGGAATGTAAAATGGTGCAACTGCTGAGGAAGACAGTTGAGCTGTTCCTCAGAAAGGTTAAGTATAGAATTAGCATATGACCCAGCAATGCCACTTCTTGACATATACCCCCAAAAATTGAAAGCTGGTATTCAAACAGATATTTTCACACAGATTTTCATAGCAAAATTACACACAATTCTCAAAAGATGGAAGCAACCTGAATTTTCACGAGGAGATAAATGGATATACATACAATGCAATGTTATTCAGCCATAAAATGGAATGAAGTTCTGATATATGTGACAACATGAATGAACCTTGAAGACACCATGTTGAGCCAAGTAAGTCAGTTACAAAGGACAAGTATTATCTCAGCTATATGAAATAATTAGCATAAGCTAATTCATACATACTAGAATGCAGGCTGACAGGGACCAGGGTGGGGGTAGGGAACGGGCAGTTAATGCTTAATTGGTACAGAGTTTCTGTTTGGGGTGATGCAAATGGATGGTGGTGGTAGCACAGCACTGTGAATGGAACTAATACCACTGAATTTTATATCTGAATATGGTTAAAAGGGCAAATTTTAGGTTTTATGTATGTTTTTAGAATAAATTTTTTTAAAAAACTATAGGGCTGTACAACCTGAATGGTGAACCCCAATATACTTCTATAGTTAAGAGCATAATTATAATAACATTCTTCCATCGATTGTAACAAAGCTAACACACATAGGCAAAGTATAATTAATGGAGAAAACCATGTGTTAAGGTGGTACATGGGAACCCTGCATTTTCTGCACGATTTTCTGTAAACTTATAACTTCTCTAAATAAATAAATAAGCAAATGTATGTATATATGTTGGGAGAGAAAGATACGAAGGAAGTCAGAATGATGTGATAGAAGGAGTGATGTGATATGATGTGATATGTGATATGAAACAGCTCTTGCTGTTTTCCATGAAGAATGAATGGGTTAGCAGTAGATTACTCAAAGCATGAGCATGCTCTCTGAGGATTAAAAGAGCTCACACCTGGAAAGAAATTATTATCATGCTTGGCACATAGAAAACACTCAAAACATATATATATATATATTTAGGTTTCCTTGATTTTATTTCTAGAATGAAGGCAAAGATATGAGAGGCAAAAAAACTCTGTGGCATTGTTAAATCATCATTATTTAATATTTTCATTTTCACAACTTCTTTTTTTTTATTAGAGAAGTTGTGGGAATCTTTATGATTTTTGTAGCATTCACCATTACTACAGTTCTTGAGCCCTGGAAGGTAGAATAAAAACAGGTAAAACATATATCCTTTGTTTTAAGTATGCATATATTGTACTCAAATATTATACCAAATTCAGGATGCAGCAAAACAACAAATCCCAGCAAGTATTTGACGAATATGAAGCTTAAATAGGAGCATCTATTGGATGCGTAGGACAGTGCTTTATTCAAGTTCTAGTAGACATATTGTTTCTACATAAAGAAAGAATAAGGGAAGTTCAAAAAGAAAAGTTTCTTTATCCATGAAAGGAATAATTCTAGCAACTTACTTGGTGTTTTAGATGCCACCAACAGAGAAGACAAGAAATGAAATTGCCAGCATAAAGTCTGAGATTGTCAGAATCATGCTCTATTCAACCCTTTTTAAAAAGGCAATAATAAAAAAGAATGGCAGCTAAGAATTATCAGGCATGCACTATTTACTGGACCATTGCTAAGCTTTTTGTATGTATTAATAAATAATAACATTGATAGCTATTCATATTTGATAGCTTTCCACACACCAGGCATACATGTTTATCCCTTGTAATTTGTACAACTCTCTGAGCTAGACCTTAATTTTCTAGTTTTCAGTTGAGAAATCCAAGGTTTCCAAACCTTAGGTCTTATTTACTATACTATATTCATTGGGGCCTCAGGGTGGGATGCAATTATCTAGTACAGTGTTTCTGAGTCTTTTAAAACTGCTACAACATGGGCCATCCAACTTTCACTCTCATGGGCTCACGAAGGCACAATGGTTGAACTCCATCCTAGAAAGCACATTAGAATTCAGATTAGTGCACTTAGAGTGGGGATGGCCTTGGTACTACTCTGATTTATACAAAATAATCACTCACCATTTGTACCTTGTGATTAGTAGCACATTACTTGTGACTCTATGCAAATGTGTCATGCTGGAAGTCACTGGTCCTAACTGAAGACTGAAGGGCATCCCAGGAGAGCCAGGTGGCCCCTAGCAACACACCACCCCATCACTTCTGCTCCAGTGGCCCCTTGAGGGAACGTACCCCTTACTGAGTAATGTCATTCTTTCTAACTAGTAATAGAATGGGATACTAAATCCTCTTTGAGGAATGTGGTAATAATGAGTGAGCAGGGAATATATTTCAAATAGGGGTATAGTTTTCCAGACACAGCTCAGCTGAAAAAAAGTACAACAAAGACTCCCATCCAGAATACTGCAAGATTTTAGGCTCAGTAGACACCACGTGGACCTTGGTGCCCGTGGCTCTCTCCCCAGCCTCTCTCCAGGGAAACTGATCTTTGATAGAATCACTGTTTTATCAAAATAAAACATGTTTGGAAGAGCAGAGGGAATATGTGATAAACCACATGCAATCCAAGTGGCCCATCATTTATTTTATGGTTATATTTTAGCGGGGCACAAATGAGCAACCCAGGACTAGAAGCCCTCCTCTCATTTCTCAAGTCCCTCCTTTCCACTCCACTTCCCTTTACTCTCAGGATTTTATTATGTTAAGAGCTTAATGTTGGTCCATTTCAATTGAGAAGGCTGGGTAACTCACCCAGCATAACTCTTTTATAATTTCAGTCACAAAGTGATAATGACAATTGAAAACCAGACATGTTTCAATTTCCTAAGATTGTGATCTTACCCCCAAAATAATTTTGTTACTATAACACCAGAGGAAGATGCTATATGTAGATTCACAGTATGTGTTTATCCTTTTGTAGACAGTCAACCTGAGCAGTTAAGAGTCTGGCAGTTTCCAAACCTTCCATGCATAAGAACCAAGAACCTACACGATGAAGAAAGCTAAATTTTATATAAAAGCCATGGGAAAGTATTTTCCCGCATCTGTGCTAAAGCTTTGATATTAATTCCCTGCAAGCTACATATATGTACTTCAACCAACATCGTCTTTTGACTGTTCATAGAGTGATGCCACATACTCAGGGGGAATTAAAAGAAATGGAAAACATAATTCATTTCCTCAGAGTGTTTACTCTAATTGGAGAGTAGAGATGAGGAGACAGTACTCATTAAGCAGGCAAGTTTCAAAGCAAGCTGCATATAGTTAAGGAGCAATTAGAATAGGCAAGTCAGAAAAGGAGTCATCCATGTGGATGAGGAGGTGGTACCAATTTGTAAGATAAAACATGGAGGATTTGGAAAGAAACAGAGGGGAGAGGCAGGCTCATCTCCCAGGAGGCTTCAAGTCAGAATAAACCTTAAAAAATGGTATCATATGACCAAGTTATACTTTTTAAAGCCCAACATACTCTCCTCTGGTCATTCAACAGGTTTGGGAGATAGGGCTTGAGGAGGGAGTCAGAGAATGGCCATGACACCCAGTTTACAGAAATGGCTAGGAAATAGAGGGATTCTTGCAGTGTCTCATACCAAACTATACCCTTTCCCTGACTGAATTCCCTACTATATTCTCTTAAGCCACCAGTTTAAAAAATTACATGTTGGAAGCTGCTAATTGCCAGAAATTGAAGATATTATGTTTAATAAAATATAGTACTTCATTTTTGTGAGTATTTCTAATTATTAGTATCCTAATTTTACAAATGAGGAAACTGAGGCCCAAAGATGTTGAGTTACCTGTCCAGGGTGCTGAAGTAGGGCCTCAAATCCAGGGTTATCCAGTTCTTCGGGCCAGGCCCCCAACTGCTCTCTGCTCCAGCGGCTTTCCCAGGATTCAGCACCACCTGGGAATGCACATTCCAGGCCCACCAAACACTTAGAGACAAACTCCCAGGTGGCGCCCAACTATTGGTGTTTTCAAAAGCCCTCCACGTGATTCTGATGCAGGCTAAGGTTGGAGAACAGCTGCTTACATCTTCTTTCTGCCTGTTGAGCTTAAACAAGGGTTCGGTGTAAGCAGGGGGAGTAAGAAAAAGAAATCTCTAACTTAAGCTTAGCATCCATGGGAGGCACGGAAGTCCTGTCTCGCAGCAGCTGACCGTCCTCGACCTGTCCAGAAGTCTAAAAATGGAGCTGCTGTTTGTGAATGAAGGCACAGGAGTCAGAGACTGGGCACTGTCAGGGTCATGACTGCCTTGCAGGGGTTACAATCCCAGTTCTGCTGTCAGCCAGCCTGTGACCTTGGTCGAGTTATTCAAATTCACCTCTCTGGGACTGGATTTTCTCCTCTTCCCCAGGAGGCTCCTGGTTACATGATTTGCATTGTAAATCCTCTCTGAAGCGATCTTTGCAGGCAGAGGACAGCATTAGGTGCTATATTGAGTGGCGGACTAAGAAGCTGGCAGGAGAATATGACTCAGAGACGTAACCGCCTCAGGAAGGTTTGCTGAAGGAACTGGAGGCTGAAGCTAGGAAGGGTCCAGACAGGAGGTGGGAGGAGGAGAGAAGGCAAAGCGTTTCAACTGTGGGGGCCCAGAGACCAGGGCAGCGACAGGGAGCCAGGCGAGCCTGCGAGGTCAGAGAAAGGCAGGATCTGAGTGCTTCAGAGACAAGTAACCAAGTTCTCACAAAAGGGAGTTTTCACCTCAGAGGTAAATTGTTTTTCCTTTAATCTAGGACAGTGTTTCTCAACCAGGAGTGATTTATGCCCCTCAGGGCACAAGTGGCAATGTCTTGAGACATTTTTGTTAATCACACTGTGGGAGAGGGTGCCTAGCACAATGGCTCTCAATTAGGGGCAATTTTTACCCCCTCCCCGGGAGACTTGGGACAATGTCTGGAGATGTTTTCGCTTGTTACAATGGGGACAGAGGTGTGGGCAGGGATAGGATGCTGCTGCAATCCAGTGAATAGAGGCGAGCCATGCTACAAAACATCCTACGATGTACAGATCAACCTCTCACAACAAAGGATTAGCTGGCCCAAATTGCAATAGTGCCCAGATTGAAAAACCCTGACCTGGTAGATAAATCTCTACCCTTGTATATATAATCACCAGTTTAAAAGCAGCAGCTAATGATTAATAAGCCAAGTAGGAAGTTGAGTACTTTCAAAGCCTATTCTCACAATAACCCTCTGTTCTTACTTTTATTAGCTTCATTTGCCCATTAAGAAACTAAGGCTTATGAGGCTCAGAAACTTGGCTAACAAGATTCAGAACTCAAATTTGAACTCAGGTCTGCAGCATCTGGCAGCCAAGGCTCTAGTGCATTACCCCGTTCTTCCCGCAGCCCTTCTGCCTTCCCTGCTGGGTTAGCGTGACAGCTCTGTTGTAAGCACAGGAGGCAGAAAGGGCCTGGCCACGCCTGCTTCTGTGGACCCAGGGCCCTTTAATTTGGGAACCTCCATCTACTTCAGACTCTCACTATTATATATACTTATAGGATGGACTGAGAAAAAGTCAAGGCCCTAGAAGCAGAGCTCAAACAGACAACTGTGTGATGAGTCTACGTGAAATTATTGTTCTCTAGGCATTTATTTGCTTTTGTGGCTTTTCCTCGTTCTTTCCAGAGGAGTCCTGGATATCAGCTGAGGGGAGAGGTGAACCATGAAAAATGCTGGGTTCCAGTCAAAGTAATTCCATTAGGGGCAGAAATGACTTGGTGAAACATGAGGAAGGGAAATCATTTGCAGCATACCAACAGCTGGGACCAAATGACATCACTCCCCAAATCAAAGGAAATGAGCTAATCAGATATGCATAAGAGCCCTTTTTGTTTGCTTGCTTAGAAAGTTACAGTTTGCTTTCAAGCTAAAGGTGGAAAAAAAAAAAGTTCTCTTTGAAAAAATTTGACCCCAGTATTTTGCTTCTTTAAATTGCTTTCAGTTATTGGAGCAAGAAAATAAAATGCTTAAAATGTTCTCAATTTGAAGCATACAAGGAGGAATTACCACAGGAATGTTATTTGCACAGGTCTCTGCTAAACATTTGATGGCCCCCAGAAGGCCTCAGGTTTTGGGACACAGGTACTGGCAGCAAAAGCACGCAAGGAAACAAAGCCTTTACAGATCTGAGTAAAATCCATTTTCTGCTTCTCCTGGTCTCAACCACAAGAGCATTTTAGTGTCCTGTCAGTCTTCTCTTAGGAGTTATCTGGGGCCTCTCAAAGAGGAGGGGTACCAAGGCCCAATCCTCTGAGGCGATGAGGAGGTACAGTGAGGCAAGTCAGTAATTCAAATTATAGAATGAACGGGGCCTGGTGAGGGAGGTTGAGGAAGTGGGTCCAATTAATTGTGAGGCAGGCTCTTCCATTAACATCATCCAGACATCCAGAAACGACCTGGGCTAGCCAGGCTCAAAGAGAGTCCAGCTGCCAGGCCAGGTGCGGCTACCACCAGTGACCCCCATTTTAACAGAGGCTGAGTGGACACCCTCAAGTGCCAAGGTCCAAGGGCAGCCCACACTGCCTCCCAGCCTCAGGGGCAGGGCACTGGGGGATGGAAGGCAGCAAGACAGAGTGGCCCGCTCCTTGCTCCCTCACCTGTGGTCTCCACAGAAGGGCACTCCTAGGGATGGGGAGATTTTGTACCAACCTTACTGCAAGATCACTCTACAGTTCCTGCTTCACTCTGTTAAGAATATTTCCTTCATTTTTCTGAGGAAAAAGAAACCAAAATTTCTCCATAACATGAATCTCTGGAAGTATCTTTTAAAATGCCTCTCTCCTGAAATCCAGCTTTGCAGGGAGCAGGTGCTTATGTGATTTGAGGAAGATCAATAATCATAATACCTTTACCACTATTGAGGGTTGATGAAATGTCAGGAACTGTTTACATTATCGTTGAACCCCCAATGTGTAAGATATGTTCATGTTTCTTTGTTTCAGATGAGGACAATGAGGTTCACAGAGGGTCACTGTCTTTGCCATAATCAGATGGGTATTAAGTGGCAGAGGGTTTGAAACCAGAGCTGCATGGCCCTGAAGGCCCCACACAGGACTACTATGCTGCCTCATGCAGGTACCACTTAACAAACTTCCTAAAGTAGACATCGTCATCCTGTTTTCACAGATGAGGAAGCCAAGACCCAGAAAATTACATGAATGACAAGTCTAGGAAAGGGCAGAAAGGGGTTCCACAGGGTTCCAAACTCAGGTTTGTTTTACCCTAAAACCTTATGCTTTGTCTACTATGTCAAATCCAAATGGTTTTATTTATTTCGAAACCAGATCTATATCTTCTTCAATAATCTCTGACTTGTTTGAGGCATTTGTCCATTTAGAAAGCATAGGAATTGTCTAAGTGTTCCATTCTGCTACAACAAATACGACACAATGGGTTGGCTTAAGCAATGGGAATTTATTGTGTCATGGTTTCAGATGCTAACGTGTTTGCTTTTTCCTGGGGTCTGTATCATTCTGGATGGCTGGCAGTCCTTGGGTTTCCTTGCTTGAATCCTTGCTTCCCGTTTTACATGGCAATGTCCTCTCCTTTCTGGTTTCTGTGAATTCTGGCTCCTTTTTATAAGGCTTCCAGTACCTTGTTCAGTGGAGCCACACCTTAGCTAAAATACCATCTCCAAGGGGTCCTATTTACAATGGGTTCACACCCACAGGAGTGAGGATTAAGAACACATTTTATTTTTCTGGGGTGCATAGCTCAATCTACCATGGGAGTTAACATTCATTAAACTATTAAGATATACCAGGCACTGTTCTAAGTATTTTATATCAATTAACTAATTCAATCCCCACAACAGCCTCAGGAGGTAGATTCCATTACTGTCCTCATTTTAGAGATGGGGGAACTGATGCACGGAGAGATTAAGTAAACTTGCCCCAGATCACAAAGCTAGTGGTTGGTGGGGCGAGAATTCAAGTCAGGCAGGTGGGCTCCAGAGGTTGTGATGCTCCATAACTACCTGGCTACACTGTCCAGATTTTGGGAGGATGTGGTGGAAAGTCTGCACTTAAAAACTTCCCAATTAAACAGAATATTTAAGGATGGAAACGGATGATACTCAAGAAGGCATCGTCTTTTAGAAACAGAAGAGTTTCAACCAAACTCACTTCATTTGCATTTCTTTTAAAAAGTTGTTACTTTTTACTCAGGCTTCTGTGTTCAATGGCTCTAAAGCCATCCCCATCATTTGCAGTAAAAGTTGAATGATGGTAACAGATGCTGCTCTACTTGGCTCAGCAACCATTATATCAGGGCAATTTTCATGCTCTCTTTAGAGTCCAATACATTTTGACTTATGATGAGGCATCTCCTGTGCTGAAGTTCTTCATTGATGGAAGGGACATGCAACTATGATGCCTCACTAAGCAGTACCTGGAGTTGGTGTGAGGGACATGGGAGAAGGAAGTGGTAGCTCTTAGGTGGGAAGGTGCTCTAAAGTCTGCAGGGGAAGAGCACTCACCACCCATCAAGTTCAGAGGAGACACTTATGCATGCTTGAATAGAGAAACAATGGCTCTAGATTAAAAGAAGCAGCAGAAGGAAAGTCTACACACAGGAGTCTGGGTGCTCAAACACTCTGTAAGGGGCCCATCTGAGACCTACCTAGGACAGAGGGTGAATGGAGATGCTGACGTTCTTGATAGCCTGAAGGGTTTTACCCGGCTTTGTGTGATTAAGCGCCTACAGCCCAGATATATGTTAATGGATTTGTTTCTTGCTAGGGGTGTTAATCCCACTCTACTTAGATAAACCTACTGAGGGCTTCAGGGAAGGAGTCTAATGAAAGCCAAATAAAGAGTTCACCAAGCAAATATTACAGGAAATAGCACATATTCTTCACTTGCATTTCTCTGGGGGAAGAGGCTACTTGAGACACAATATCATTGTATTCTTTCAGGAAGGGGAGGGCACTGGACCCAAAATATCTGGGTGTAAATCCCAGTTGGGCCACTTACTAGCAGGGTAATATGAATAAGTTACTTAATGTGGGTATGATAAGGATTAAATTAGAACTACCTCGCTATGTTGTCAGTAGAATTAAAGTAAAAGGAGACAAACTGAAATCCTTATCCATTGTTGGTGGGAATGAAAAATGATGCAGCTGCTGTTTGGTGGTTAATCAGAAATTTGAACATAGAATTACCATATGACTGGGCAATTCCACTTCTAGGAATATTCCCAAAGAATTGAAAGCAGGGACAAAAAACGGTATTTGTGCACCAACTTTCACAGTGGCATTATTCACAATTGCCAAAAGATAGAATCAACCTAGAGTCCATCGACAGATGAATGGATAAACAAAATGTGGTATATATACACAACAGAATATTATTCAGCTGTTAAAAAGGAATGAAGTTCTGCTACAATGTGGATGAACCTTTGAAGACACCATGTTGAGTGAAATAGGCCAGCCATGAAAGGGCAAATATCGTATGATCTCGCTTGTATGAAACACCTAGAATAAGCAAATTCATAGATACAGAAAGTAGGTTATAGGTTACCGGGTCGGGGTGGGGGAGTGAGGGCAAGAGGAATGGGGAGTTATTGCTAAAGAGTGTAGAGTTTCTCTGTGACAGAATGAAAAATTTGCATAATGGATGTTGATCATGGTAGCGCAGTATCACAAATGCAATTAATATTGCTGAATTGTGCACTTGAAAATGGTTAGAGTGGGAAAGTTTGAGTTGCATATGTATTATTATACTGATTTTTAAAAATGAAGGTACATACATATGTGCTTGGAATGATGCCTAAAACATGGCACGGGTGGATAAATCTTAGTTTAGGAACTTTAAAATCTCATTTCCTCTCATTCACTGTAAGCTTCTGAACTCTCCTCTAAAATTTTACCCCAAATTCTTCATCTGGTCTTTTGTCTCTAGCTGCTTCTGTTTCTTCAAAAGCCCAAAGAGCCATCTTAAAGGAAAAAGGCCTGAAAGAAACTGAGTGAATAAGTGTGGGCTCTGGTGTGGAACACGGGACATGGGGTGCAGCGATGCCCGGAGATGTACTCACCAGATGCAGTGGATGTGACATGATGATGGGGGAGAGTGTTATTGTGGGGGGAGTGGTGGGGTAGGGGCAGTGGGGGCGAATGGGGACCTCATATTTTTTTAATGTAATATCTTTTTAAAAAATGAATAAATTGAGTAGAATTTGGATAAAAAATAAATAAAATAAAAAAATAAAAGCAGGACTCTGATTGCCCTGGGAGAGAGATCTAGGAAAGCCTGCATCTTCTTTACATACAGGGGGCATTGTTACCATCTCATTATTTGCAACATTGTTGGGAATGGCAAACTTCCATTAGCAAATAGTTAAGAATAGGAGCTTTGGAATAAAAAAAAACCTGGGCTGCAATCCTGGCTTTACTGAGCCTGTAGCAAGGATCTAAAGTTGATGGAATCCCAGTTTCCTCTCCCAGAAAGCACGCTTGGTGGTACTGACCATACTGAGCCATGGTGAGGATTAAAGCCATTTGTGCTACAGAGTACTGGCATAGAGAAAGTGCTCCATAGATCAGGAGTCATTGTTACACTTTTCCTGGGTCTACAAAGATAGGAGGCAGAATGGGAGGAGAGCATAAAAGAGCCATCCAGCCCTAATAGTACAGCACCTAGAACCTTCATCTTTAGCCTGCAGGACCTTGCTGCTTTACACAGGATCAAGAAATCCTGCCTCCTTGCAAAGCCTTAAACCATTCCACAAGCTGCCTAAGAAAGAGAGGCACAAAGACTAGTTTATCTGCTTGCTGCTATCCTAGCGTAACAAAAGCAACTCGTAGGGTGCCATGAGCAGAGGACAGGGGGTGGGGTGAGGACGCAAAGGTTTAGTGGCCGGAGGTGAGTCCCCAACCTCTAGCAGTGGGCTGTCGTCCAGGTCTAATTGCAGCACATTCCTGAGACCTGTCGTCACCAGGCCGTGATGCAAACTCCTCAGCACTGTGGGTGGAGAGGAGTTAGAGGATCCGTGAAAGACACACAAAAACATGTGCTGACCCCTTCAAACCTATGAGCATATTCCACACAGAGCCAAGCTAAATGAAATCAAGGTCTCTGTCCAGCATTTGCGAGCCAGTGAAAATAGGAACTTGGTGTTTCTCTAAATACACAGAGTATATTACCTTAGTCATAAAATTGGGGACTTTCAAATCTAATTTGTTCAGCACTAGTGCTGTTGAAGGCTGGGCAGGGTTCCAAAGGAAATCACCTCCACGCAAACAGAGATTAGCAGCTCTCCACTGGAGACATATGGGAATGATTCCCTATAATCTCCGGTAATTGTGGCTGCATTACATTCAAATTCTGTTTTCAATTTTCTTAAACTTCTAGACAGATTGTGTTATTAAATCATGCTGGCTGATGTGTTTAATAAGGACCTATTAAATGTTTATAAAATTAGGGAAATAAATATGGGCTTTTAGTCAGCTTGCCCAATGGATCTGGTCACCTATTGTTAAAATAACAGCCCTGCTGTTAAAACTGCATCTCCTGACTACATATGCTGGGGACTCACTTTAAAACAATATCCCAACATTCAAGCAGGTCCGTTTATTCTAACACTCCATTCGCCCAAGAATTTGGCTTCTCCCGACCCCCAGTATATGAAAAGACACACATTCAAAGAAGACCAACTAACCGTAAAATGTCGTGTCTTGGCTGACAAGAAATGTCACCTCTGCTTCCAATGAAGTAGTGATAACACCAATTTTAAGAGAAGGTCCAGAGAGACCATTATAGTTGCTGTTATTGTTGACGTCTTCCCCTGGCTTAATTTCAAACTGGAAATTGCCCTTACATTCTCCAAGGCCTGCAGTAGGAATGTATCATCAGCTTTTAGAGGGGTAAAGAAAACTTGACCAGGATTTATACAGCAGGGAGAGAGAGCAGGAGGACGGGAGAGAGCAGTCCATACTCCCCAAAGAGAGGTTTACTTTGGAGTCATTTATCTATTGGATCTTGGTGACAGAAGGCGCATGGATGGTTTTGGAAGAATGGAAGTTCTCCATGACACAGCTCAGTCTAGTTCGGTGTCCTTTCGGCTCATTGGCTCTGGCAAGCAAAGACTATGAATGCCTGCACAAGGGAAGCAGGCATGGGTGGCCTCCGGTATCGCAAAGCAGACGACTCACTATGCTTAGAAATGTGGGCGTCCAGGTCCCAAGGATTCGGGTTTGCATCCAGCTCCACATTCAGTAGCATCTTGACCTGGGAAAGTTATTTCCCCTTCAGAAAAGGCTCTTTCCTCATCTCTGAAATGGAGATGTTAAATGTATCCACATCAAGAGATTGTCCTGAGGATAAACAGGACTTGAACATATGCTAATTAGGGGGTTTAACACATGGTAAAGGCTCCACAGTGGTTTCTGGAGAGAGAGGGGGGAGGAGGTAGAAGCCACAGTCCAAATCACTGATCTCTTTTGAAGGTAGTAACATGTGAATAATAAATGTTAATACAATGTTAACTGAACATGCTCCTAAGTGTGGCACTGAGCAGAGTACCTCGTGATTCTCACCCAATGCAATTCCCTAATTCAGACATAAAACTGCAACTCCAGCCCTCCCTGCCAAAACCCTCTTGGCCACCTGGTCTTAAGCCACAGTTTCCTCCACCCACGACCACAGCTCAAGTAATTCTGTTATCTTCAGAGCAAATTCAAACCCCACTCTCTTGGACAAATTAACCCTGAGTTTCCCCTAAGGAAGGGGAGAGCGTTTAAACAATCTTTCTGGCACAGAAAGAGAGAGAGAGAGACAGGGAGAGACAAAGAGAGAGAGACAGAGAGAGAAGAAAAGAAAGAAAGAAAGAAGGAAAGAAGGAAAGAAAGAAAGAAGGAAAGAAAGAAGGAAAGAAAGAAAGAAAGAAAGAAAGAAAGAAAGAAAGAAAGAAAGAAAGAAAGAAAGAAAGAAAGAAAGAAAGAGAAAGAAAGAAACCGCATCATTAACTTGATATAAACATACCCCTTAACATATTTCTAACAAGTTTGTAACAGCTCCCCCCACATTCATTGCAGAATATTGTAAAGTGATGGGGGGGCTGGCCTGGTTCACATTAGGGGCTCTGAAAGGTTGGAGGAGAATTGGATATAAGGTTAATATTTGGCAGAACCTTGTAAATGACCTGATTGTTGTTTTATATTGGCTACAGTCTCCAAATCACTGCTGCTTGCCAGAGAGACCTGAGTGTGGCCAGGTCGTTACAGCAGTGCCAGCAGTCTGTTGCGTGGGGGAACACACTCTGTGTGTTTGTGTGTGTGCTTTCTGTGAGTGTGTGGACAGGCGCCCGCTGCCTTTGCTTACTGCCCAGCCGAAACAGCAGAAACCTAGCACAATTATTTTTATCCAGTTTTGGGGGTTGGGGGTGGGGGTTCTGCCCTCAGGGAACCTACTCCCAGCTTAATTGTCTGAGGGGATTGTTTCCTTGTGGGATTTTATTTCAAAACGTTCCTGTTAAAATTTATTTCTGAGGGGAAAGGAAAGAGAGGATAGAATTAAAAAAATTTTTTTCTTAAACATACAGACCCACAATCACATAAAAATTCAACAAACTGTGTATCCTGAAATTAATAGAGGTGTTTCGTGATGCATAGATTTTTAAATTATTTGTCTAAAGATATGTTTAGAATTGATTATATTAAAGGTATATAAATCTTGGGTTCCCTTCCCCCACTCCCATGCCTTGGAAATGAATTCAAGCAAACCAACTGAATTTTAAGTTAAGACAAACAGGCGGAGAGATCATTTGTCTCCAGTTATACACGAAATAGCTTATAATAGCGGATGCTGAGTTCATGAAGTATATGTTCGACCCCCTTTGATATAAATTCCATCATCAGCTCACAAAGAAATTGTATTTATGCATAAGACAGTGCTCTCTAACATGAACTCCTATAAATTATGAGAACAGAAAACCCAAATTTATAAGATGCCATTTCTGGATTTATTTTTAATGCTCTCTCCCGCATATTACCAAACAAATGCCACATTAGCAGAGCATGAAAGGCTTTTTACTGGCATAAGCTATGGCCATGAAATTCACAGCACAGGCTGGGCTGGGGTTTAGGTGCAAACGAAGAAGCAAGACAAAGTGTGGGGAGAACTCGGGGCTGTGTTTGGGAGGTCCAAAGGCCTCTTGTTGCCTTTAGAGCCTGTCATTTTCCTTTGAAGGAAGGCACATTTCTGGATCCATTCATGATATTAAATGCAGGTGATTTTTTACTTCCTAAGAATGACAAGTGTGAGTATTCTCTTCCAAACTCCACAAGGTAGGATCATGCCCAATTTTCTTCTTCATCTTTCACTAATCCAGCCAATCATTGGTGTATTCATTTATTTATTTATTCATCACGTATTTGTTGATTACTTAATATGTGTCAAATACTCTGCTAAGGGCCTGACGGTACAGGTCAGTCAGGAAGACAATACAGGGAGGTAGTCAGAACACAAGCTCTGCTTGAGCTATGAACAAAGACAGGATGGTAACACTGATAATACTGGTTAATGTTTATTGGAGGCTTACTCTGTGTCCAGAACTGTTCTAAGTTGTTATGTGTATTAATTAACTTACTCTTCACACATCCCTCTGAGGGTAGGTCCTGATACTTACTTTACAAATGAAAAAACTGAAGTTAAAGGCAGGTTCTCAGCCAGTAAGAGGCAGAGAAGCATTTGGACCAATGACTTCAGAGCCAGCAGATTTAACCACTGTGCTGTTGGAAATGCTCCGACGTCAATCAACCAATCATCAGTCAATCCTCAATCTCCCAGCTTGGCGCACCAGTGACTGTGTGACCTTGGGGAAGTCCACCACTTAGGGTCTCAGTTTTCTCATCTGTAAAATGAGAATACAATTGTACAGCTTCATATTGTAGTAGCGGAGATTAAAGGAAAAGTTGTACACATGCAGCACCGAACACAAGTATGGTTAGCTCTTATCATTTATTTATTAACATTGTTTGATAAATCTGCTTTTATTCTCCCTTGGTCTATCTCTCCCTTTCTCTCTTTTTGGTCAGTGAGCATTGTGTAATTCATATTTGTGATTATTTTAAAATGCAAATGTGATTGTGTTATTTCCCTGCTGAAAACCCTTCACCGGCTTCCCATTGCTTTTCAGGAACATTCAAAATCCTCAGCACAGTCTTATCAAAATTCTTACTCCCTGGTCCTCTGTGCAGCAGCTATCCAGGACTTTTTTTGGTCCCTCATCCTCACTCTGCCATCTCCTGCCAATGGGTTTGTGATGTTTAAATTCAAACATCAACTTGGCTAGGTTGTGGTGTCCAGTTTAGTCAAGCAAGCTCTGGTCTGATTATTACTGATTATGAGGCTATTTCATGGATGTAAATCATTAGTCAGTTGATTGCTTCTATGGCTGATTACATCTATAATCAACAAAGGAGATTGCCTTCAGCAATGATAGAAGTCTCATCCAAACTTGGGAAGGCCTTAAAAGGAGAACTGATGATTTGAGCAGTCAGAGAATAGAATTTCATCTCTACTTCAGCTAGCCAGCTACTCTTGGGGAATTCATGGAAACCTTCCTCAGAGTTCTCAACTTGCAACCTGCCCAACGCAATCTGGAATTATTCATCTCTACGGTTGTGTGAGCCATTCTCTAACACACACACACATACACACATATATACAAATATATATATATATTATATACATGTATATATTATAAACATATAACCTCCAGTTAGTTTTGTTTCCTGGGAAAACACTAATAAAGAAATTTTGCACATGCTCCCCGCTCTGCCTGAAATGTTCTTCCTCCATTCCCTCTTCTTCATTGCTCATCAGCTCAAGTGTCCTTCCCCTGGAAAACTGTCATTGACTGTCCAGATTGGGTCAGATCCCCCAGAGTCTCTCAGGCCACTTGGTATCACACTTGGAATCTGCTTTCTTATTTGCATGACTTCTAGCCAATGAGTTCCAGGATTGTAGGGAGCAAGCCTGATTTTACTCATGCATGGATCCCCCAGTGTTCTCCTGGGGCTATAAGTGGTAGTCAATAAATACTAGATGAGTGATTGGCTAACAAAGAGGGCATGAGTAATGACACTTATGGAGAGGGACTGAGGAGTAGAATTCAGTACCTGATCTGGGTTTTAAAAGGTTGGTAAGAGTTTGCCAGGCAGATTAAGGGAGGGGCTGTCAAACCATAGATGTACATTTATTTGAACTTTTTCTAGAAGTTATTAAGCTTCTGGGAGGAAGAACACATGATTTTCATTTATTTCAATCTTCTCTTGTAGCACAATGGTATGCACAAAATATAGCTGTTGAATGACAAATCAGTGCAACATCTGTGATTCCAGCATCACTAGAGATAGTTGGTTGAGGGTCTTTCTTATGCATTGTAAGAGGGTCAAATGTTAAGCCTATACTTAGAAGTAGACTAGAATAGCTATGACTTTAAAAATGTCTCATTCTTCTTATTCTTTTTTGCTGCAGAAACTTGATATCCTTTGCCAAAACCCTCTTAACTGGACTTCTTCATCTGAACAATAGGATACAGAAAATGATTTGAGTGACTATCTTCTCAGTTCTCTCAAGGATGGAACTTAACTGGTACCATTCAGTTGCATAGGAGACAAGTTAATTCATTACAAACAATTGATGTCTTAGGGCATCAGGGCTTCCTCCTCTCACAGAACCTGGTCTAAAAAGGACTAGATTAGAGAAGCGTAGTTACCAACCAGCCCAGATACCAAGAAGATCCTGGGTCCTGAATGTCGTGTGTCTGATGCTAGCCGAACTACAAGAGGAGTCTAGTAAAAACTATTTCCACCACTTGCTAGTTCAAGATACGTTTGGGGTAAGGGGTGGATTCAGTGGAGTTTTCTGTCACTTCAGCCCACTCCCTCATCCTCCACTTCTCTTTAGGAAAGGCTGGAGGCTGATTGGGGCTCTACAGAATCAGGTCAGTCGGGTAGATTGAGATCACTGAGGAGAAGAGAGGGAGAGGAAAAGGGTGCACGAGTGGAAGGGAAACACAGACACAGGATATATGTGGCTCCATCTTTATGTGCCTCTGAGCACTGAGAGCTTCCTCATTAACAACAAACAAACAACAACAAAACCAAGACTATGAGGACAGAATGTCAAAACATCAAAGCACAAAAACAAAACAAACAAAAAAACCAACACTCAAATGCCAACTACTCAGTAATAGCTCATTGCCCAGGCACCAACCCACTTCAGTCTCTGTCTTCAGAAATCAGCCTTTGCTTATTCAGTGTCTTATCTTCTCTATCATGCAAAGTTCTTGGCGGCAAGCAACAGAAACTGAATTGGACTGACTTATGCAGAAAAAGAATTATCAAAATGATATAGAATAAAATATTACTGGGAAACAAACTCAGAAACTATCAATGTGAAAGAAAATCCCACCTTGCTACCAAGTGGCGTGAGCAGGAGAGCGCTACCTCCAGTACTGAGCAGCTGAGGCTGCTGCTAGGATCTCTGGACCAGGCTGTCTCATAAGCATTCTTTTTTTTAAAGAGAGAATCAGTTTTTTTTTTTAAGATTTATATTTTTTATTTATTTCTCTTCCCTTCCCTGCCCCACCCCCTCAGTTGTCTGCTCTCTGTGTCCATTCGCTGTGTGTTCTTCTGTGACCGTTTCTATCCTTATCAGTGGCACTGGGAATCTGTGTCTCTTTTTGTTGCACCATCTTGTGTCAGCTCTCCGTGTGTGTGGCGCCATTCCTGGGCAGGCTGCACTTTCTTTCGCGCTGGGCAGCTCTCCTTACGGGGCGCACTCCTTGCGCGTGGGGCTCCCCTACGCAGGGACACCCTTGCATGGCAGGGCACTCCTTGCGTTCATCAGCACTGCGCATGGGCCAGCTCCACAAGGGTCATGGTAATGGAGGCCCGGGGTTTGAACTGCAGACCTCCCATGTGGTAGGCAGATGCTCTATCCATTGGGCCAAGTCCGCTTCCCAGGAGCATTCTTCCTCTGCTCTCCGGGGAAATCCATCTTGCTACTTTGACCAACAATGCCAAAGAACCTTCCATAGGCCTTCCTTCTCTTTACACTTCTCTCTGGATACCAAAGCAAGTGTGGATGCATATGATTGAGCTTAGGTTATACACTCAAACACTCGCTGCTGGGGAATCTAGAAAGCAAGCTTCTGGCATTTTCAGATTCTGTAGGAGATGGACTCTGCCTGTCACCAAATCTCATAAGGTAGGGAACTCTAAAATAACAGGAAAAGGGTTAGCTGCTACCAGTTGAAAGTAAGGATGAAAGTCTACCATATCTTGTTCTCAACCGGGAGAACTTTTGTCCACCCTCACCCCCACCCCCCAGCCAGGATATTTTTGGATTATCACAAATGAGAGAGATGTTACTTGTATTTAGTGGATAGAGGCCAGAGATGCTGCAAATATCCTACAACGCACAAAACAACGCCCCCACCGCCCATCACACACACATACACGACAAGTGATGACTTGGCCCCAAAGGCCAATAGTGTCAAGGCTGAGGAAACCTGAGTGAGACTGAAAGCTCCATGAGCACAGCATCCCTCTCTGGAGTAGTCACCGTGATGTCCTGACAGCCTGTCTAAGGTGGGGGTGGGAGGGCAGTGCTCCTTGAGTTGAACAGATAAACAAAAGAAAGGCTACATGAATAGATGTCCTTGATTGTCCACTGTTTTTACAGGAAAGGTACCAATAAATCGTTCTTTCTTATTGCTTCTGACTTCATTCCCTCCCACCATGGCTTCTGACTCACAGCTGTCCATGGAGCAGAAACTGAATAAATGTTTGCCAGATGAATAAATTCATGGTAAAATCCAAAGGCTGGACAAGGGCAACAAAGCCCTAAATGAGCTGGCCTTCTGTTAGCTCTCCAAACCCCTCCCCTGCTCCTCTTTCCCCTGCGCATTCTGCCCCAGCTGCATTGGCTGCCTTGTATTTCTTCCTACATGTCAGCCATGCTTCTACTCTCTCAGCTTGGAATGTTCTCTGCCCTCCCTGCTCCCTAGAGAGCCTCTTGGCTCATTCCCTCACCCCCTGTAAGTCTTTGCTGAAATGATCTCTTTCTAATTATGCTTACTCTCACAACCCTATGTTAAAAAAGGTATCCCTCTCTTGCCCTCAGCATTCCTGGTATCTTTATACTGCTCGTTCTGTCCCATAGCACACCACCTTCTAACATACTACAGAATCTACTAATATATTGTGTTTATTATTTATTCTATGTCTGCCCCCTCTGAGGTGGTAATTTCTATTTATCTTGTTCATAGATACCAAGTGCTGAGAATGGTGTTTGACACAAAGTAGATGGTCAATACAAGTTTGTTGAATGAATAACGAATAGTTGAGTCAATCCCAATAGATGGGACAGAAGGAAAATACAAATAGTCTTCCAAAAAGACTTTTTAAAGTTTACAGAATGACAGATACATAATGGCGCAACAGACGCATAGGACTTCTGGGTGTTTGGAGTTGATGCTGAAAGTCAATCACTGTCCTGGCAAATGTATCCTCTGAGCCTTGGTGCCAGAGAGAGACCCCAGGGTCTCCAAAAATAGCATCCATTTTCCCCAAATCTATTTGGTAAATTTTAATACCCAAATTCTATAAATGAGGAAACTGGAACTCAGGGAGACTAAGCAGCTTTATCAAGGGCAACAGCTCTGGAAAGTAAGAGTGATCTGGGTTTTGTTTTATTCTCAGTCTTGTGATCCTGAGCCTTACCTGTGTGGCCTATGAGCCTGGCATGGTGGGGCAGTTTGCATGGGGCTAGACCTCAGAAGCGTATACCAAGTGGCCAAGTAGAGGTGAAGAATTCTAGATTAGCAGGCAAAAGAAGGAAGCAAAGTCAGGGTGTCACCACACAGACGACCTCTCCAAACCACCACTTAATTTTCTGAGTGTTTACTAATACTATAATAATGTATCATGCATATACAATGATTTCATATTAACCATCTGATTGCTACCTCCCTAAGACTCTATGCATTATTGAAGATTTGTCTAAATGAGGAAGCAGAGGCATGGAATCATGTAGTAACTAGTATTGATATGGCTAGGAGTGGAATTCATATTCTTTCTGCTATTTGACCTTTGCCCGTTGATACAAAGTGGTTAAAAGAGCTATACTCACAGATTAATAGAGTTGCATATGTATGCATGTATGTGAACGTATACATATATGTGAATATGTGTGTGTGTGTGTAAATTTGTACACACAAAAGCCCCAGATGTTAACCTCAAGAGCAACATCCTGTTGACCTTTAGCCATTAGCTTCTCTGTATTTTCCTGGCACATCTGGAATTCAAGGAGAGATGGGAAGGTGGTGGCCAATGTCCTGTACAAGATGTAGGTTGGAACATCTGGTCTCTAGACTTGACCGTTCCACTTTCCTCACCTACAGAGGTCCAAATCAGAATGATTCTATGGTCCTAATGTGAGCTTCTGGGCTTCTGCACATGTTCTCTTCCCACACCCTTTGATCAGTTAATCTGTCCTTCACGTCATGGCTTGAATCTTACTTCCTTGGCATGGTTACATTCTCTCATAGAGCCCTTTAATGGCATTTAGCACATCTGAAACCAACCTTTATCTGTGTGTTGTTTGTTTAAAGACTGTCTCTCCCACTAGTCTGTAACCTTCACAAAAGCAGGAGTCTTGTATCTTTTCCTCGCTTCTGTATCCCAAGGGCCTCACCCTGAAATATAGCAGGTGCTCATCATTCTTTGTTGAATGGATGAATGAAGGACAGAACCGGGGCTAGGAGCTCAATTTCCATTAATACGAATTTGTGTGAGTAGCAGCACTATCTAAAGATCAGTCAACCAGCAACTGCTCTCCCTTCATAGCAACATTTTAAGATTCACCATATTCAGAAACTTTTGGCTTTGACTAGCTATTTCAGTGCTTGTAGTAGAGTGAAAAAGAAAATGTTATCAGAAAGCTCTTCGTGAATCTGTGTCAGAAATATACCACCAGAATTTCTTTATAACATTCTATAGCTTTCCTCCAACCCCCCCCCCCCCACCCCAAACACACACACACCTGGGCTTTAGGAGATTTGACCAAAAGCAAATTTGGGGGATGGTTTTAAAAATTAAGAACACACGTTCAAGTGAAATGAGTATAACTTCACTTTTTTAAGATTTCTTGGGAGTGTCTACTTGCAAAACCACTTTAGCCAACCACGCAGGAAACTTCATCTCATAGCCTTATGATTTCACTCTGTTTTATACCAAAGTGTTCTACCCAACTACGTCACTTTCTTTCTTCATCACAGTTAATGCCAAATGACTTTTGGCCCATTTCAAAAGTTCAATCCACATAGCAAGAATGAAGACTGGCTACCATCAAAGCTATTCAAATTGATATCCTTGGGTTGGGAAGGCAATTTCCTGTAAGGAATGTTCTAGTAACGTTTATCTCAGCCTCGCCAGGATAAATGCACAGCCTTTCAGGGTGACCCCTTTGAGCACAGTGGTATTGATGAGATTTGTTTTAGAAAACCGTCAAATAGCTTTATATAGGCACAACTCAAAATTCAGTGATTAAGATAAACCAGATTTTTGCAAAACTACTCCTAAAGTATTTGATTTGAACTTTTTGATAGTATTCATGGGAAATGAAGCAGTCAATAATACTATTTACTGATATATTCTTTTGCCCACTAGGCTGTAATTCAGAAGAGTAGGGCTCCAGTCTCCATAATGACTGCTTATCCCCAACAGCAAGCTCGGTGCCTAGAAGTGACAGATACAACAGCAAAAACATTCTAGTTAGCCCGAGCCAGTTCACGTTTATTGGGTTTTCCTGGTGTGATTTTTCAATAACATTTCCTTTTACTCTCAAAAGTGTCCTAATTTGAGATATAAATCACATTGTCACCGAGCAATAAATGTTTTTGACTATATCATGGGTGAAAAACATGGATGAATAAATAAACAAATGAATCACAGATCTAAGACATGTGGTGAGTTGATAAACTGGCTCTCTGGGGATAAAACCAAAACCAAAACCTTGATTTGTAGCATTTCCTGATTTCTGTGGTGTAAATACTCCCACTGTGGCTGATTCCAAGCTACCAAAGTTACATCACTGAGCGTGGAGTTGGGGAGAGTTGCACCAGGCAGTACAAGCAGCTCTAGCACACCCTTCTCAATAGTTCTCAGTTACACATTTGTGAGGCACCGGATTGAAAATGGAAATGTGGTTTGTTCCAGGAATGATAGTGAGCAAAATTTAACGACTGATATGACAAGAGTACCAGCCTGCCAGAAGAGATGCTGGCCTAATCACCAAGGATGTGGACTACGCATGAACAGAACAGTCAACTAGCGCATCCTGGCCAAACGTGACACTGGCTGGCCTGGTAGGGACTGAAGCCACCACCTTGATCTCACCTACACTGTGCACACACCAAATTTACTGACCTAGCTGGTCAAAGCGAGGGCAAGGAGGACAGTAGCCGTATGACTTTCAGCTCCTCATTGCAATCTTTTGGTGTTTCCTGGAATTTTGAGTGGGAGTAGACCAGCTGTCTCCTGTGTGTGGTGTGCTTTCTGACAAAGGCTCTGAGTAGACCACAGAGCATTGCAGACCCATGCTGGGAACTCCTGCTGGCTTGCTTACCAGAAAACATCCCACAGTTTCTCTGTTACCTTGACGTGGAATTGAACTATAGAGGATTTAGACAATATACTCTAAAGGTATTCTCAACCTTGCTTTGTTTTGGACAGGAAGAAACATTTACAAAAATAAATAAAATTAAGCATACTCCCACATGCTCAAGACCACAGTTCTTCGAAGGAGATTTCACCTCACTGAAGAAATAGATAAATGTTCCAGGAGATGAATATATTGAGTAAGGGAAGATGAGGACAAATGAAATTTCTTTCCTGGCATTTTGAAGGGTGGTTGGATGACCGTGAAAGAAGCTTTCATGCTGGAGTGCAAACATTTTCTCTGCAGAAAATAAAGATGCAGCAGGCAGTGTTCCTGAAGTTTATCAAACTCCATCAACAGCTGATTCCTTGAAGTCAGTGCCTTCATAGAATTGTTAGGCCATGCCTAATTGATAGAAGAAAGATGGAGGTGTTGCCAGGCTGGGATTTGAAGGCATTAAGCTCTCCCACATCACACACCAAGCTGACTTCCTGGGTATGCGGCACGTGCAGGTTTAATACTCACCCTTGGTTTAAAGCTCTGCTGTTGCCATCTTTAAATTTTTAATGACTTTAGAACAAGGGCACTGGATTTTCTTTTTGCACTGGGCCCGACAAATTTAAAGGAGTTGAGGTTATTGTTTTTCAAATTGTGTAGTTGCGTATCCTGAAGATCTAGAATTTCCAATGGCTTGTATCGTGAGCCACCACGGGATGAAGGGAATTCAATGGAAGTAGTAGGCATTATGTTAATTAGGAAGGACCAGAGATCCTTATCTCCTTGCAAGGATACCTTCATCTGAGCAATTAATCCATAATAATTCATCAGAGGGCATAGCTGGGGAAATGTTAGGGGCACAAAGGAGATGAACAGCTCACTAGAGGAAACTAGGGTAAGGAGTAGTTGGTGGAGAAAAGTCCAAAATGTAAAACTGAAGGGAGGCAAAGACTAATTTCACAACTTTGCAAATGTTATCCCACATTGCTACTCATGAGTTCCTGAATTAGCTCCCTTCTCTTTGTCTTTCTCCTATCTTCACACACTTTGTTCTTTCATTTACAAACTTTCATGCTGAAAAGTGAAAAGTGTGATGAGAGAAATAATGATAAAATATTTTGAGAGTTCAGAAGAGGGAGACAACCCTTTTGGTTGCTGGGAAGATTTGTTTGGAGGAGACAACATTGTAGTTGTTCTGTGGAAGATGGGCATGATTTGGTACAAGGTGATATAGGAAGGTTTTCCAAGGAGAGAGGAAACTGGGAACAAGGGCATGAGGGTGATTATAAAGAATTGTGTTTAGTTTTGTTCTGCTGGAATACAGGGTTCATGGCAAGGAGCAATGGGAAGTAGAGTTTCCATTTCTCCCTCTATTGATTTTTTTTTTTTTTTTTTTTTTTTTTTTAGGTACCCAGGGCCGGGAGATTGTAGCCAGGACTTTGTATGTGGAAAGATGATGCTCAACCATGGAGGCACATCAGCTTCCTGGAGTTGGTTTTTTCATTTGGTTTGCTTATATGTTTTTGTAGGAGGCACTAGGAACCAAATCCAGAAAGTCCCAATTGGGTGGCAGGTGCTCAACTGCTTAAGCCACATCCTCACCCTATTAATTTTTTTCCTAAATATTTCAGATGAGCAGAAGCCGTGGAATGTAGAGAAGGAGAAGGCTGGCTAAGTAACTGGTCCTAGTGACTACTCCTATCTTGACCTTGGGCTGTGACTTATCATAATTCCAAGTTTAGAGAACGTATCTATCAGGACAGCTCAGTTACAGAGCAGTAATAAACAATTCCCAAATCTTGGTAGCTTAAAAACATTAAGGCTTATTTGTCATTCATGCTATGTGTCCACAACACATCAGCTGGAGGCTCTACTACATGCCTCTCCAGTCAGAAACTGAGACTGAAGAAGCCGTTACTCTCTGGAGCTTTGCTGGTTTCTGTGGCAGGGGAAAAGAAGAGCAAATAGTACTCTGCTTCTTAAAGGCTTTTGCCCAAAGAGGACACATGCCACTTCCACTCACATTTCATTGGTCAATGCAAGTCACCTGACCCACTTAACTTGAAAGAGCTAGGAAAATGTAATTCTACCATGAAGCTAGCAGAAAAAACAGCTGGAAATATTTGAAGAATGGCACTTATGAATACCACAAAGCGTCTTAAGGTGATTCGTCCCAAATAACTGCTTCACTCCATGTTTAATATGATTGGGATGGGCCAGGGTTGTTTTTTTTTTTTACAGTTTAAAGTCTACTTTAGTTTACAGTCTACTCAGAGCCTTTGATTTAAAACGATAAGCAAATTTGAATGATAGCTTTAAAACCAATTTAATTTTATAAAAAAATTTTCACCACATTTTAAAAAAAGATTAAATTGAAATTACCTGGAAACTTGGCATTCTCACCTTCCCATCCCTCCTTTACTTCCCACCACTTTTCACTGATGTTTACATCCTGAGCCATGTAATCAAGCATTGCTTATGTGTTACCAGCTCAGGGATGACCATGGCTTTCTCCTCCTTTGCCATGACAGACATCACTAGTCCATCATGATCCTCCTTTTCCTCTGGATCAGATTTGGAGTCAGAATCCTTTTCAATATAGTGTTCCAGCTAGCTGCTAACAATTCATCAGAATTTGAATCTGAGATAAATTAATTTACCATTTTCTTATAACAGGAAAAACTTGCTAACTAATACCCAGACCACTTTCAAAGAAGTGGAAATCATGTTAGTGGGAAAGGATTTTATTTTTTCATATATATAGATTTCTTTTTATTTATTTCTCCTCCCCCTCCCCTGTTGCCTGCTCCCTGTGTCCATTCATCCATTTGCTGTGTGTTCTTTCTGTTTCCGCTTATACTCTCTTTAGGCAGCTCTGGGAACCGAACCTGGGACCTTCCAGAGTGGGAGAGAGGTAATTACTCTCTTGTGCCACCTCTGCTCCCTGTTCTGCTATGTCTTCTTATTTTCTCTCCTCTGTGTCTCTTGTTGCATCATCTTGCTGTGACAGCTCTCCATGTCAGCCAGCACTCCTGCATGGGGTGGCTTTCTTGTATGGGACAGCATTCCCATGCAGGATGGCACTTCTGTGTGAAATGACATTCCCACATGGGCCGGCACTCCACATAGGCCAGCTCACCATGTGGGCCAGCTTGCCCTCACCAAGAGGCCCCAAGCAAAGAACCCTGGACCTCCTATATGGTAGATGGGAGCCCAATTGGTTGAGCCACATCCATTTCCCCATATATTTATTGATTTGCTGATTCATTCAACAAGTATACATTGAGCATCTACTATGTGCACTCTTTTAGGTACTGGCAGTGTTGATGACATGACAAACATGGTACCTGCTCTAATAGAACTAACATTTCTAATATTTTAAGTATGATGCTGAGTTTGTTATTTAAGTTTGGGAGCCAGAGATAGAAGTAAACTGAACTTAGTAGAAGAGGAGAAATTTAAATCTGGAAAAAAATAGATTTGGAAGAGCCAAGGGAGAAGCTGAGAGCCTGAGCACTCCATGGAAGAAAGACAGAAAGAAAATAGAAGTTTCTCTAGTAGCAGTAATGAAAACTGTCCTAGTTACCCTAAAGCACAAATCAATTGATCAAGTTATTTATATATTTGCTAAGGCTTCCTTGGTTATCCTTCTAAGAGACAACTATTTTTAGAGATTTAGTCATTCATTTCTTTGCTTATTGTTGTTTATGTAGTCAATTATTTGTTGAGCACTGACTATGTGTCAGATAATTCAATAGGAGTTTAAATACAAGTAGGATGAAAATCCTACCTTTAAGGAGTACCCAGGCTGGGTTTTGGAGTGCTGGGCATGCACAGGGATGCTGACTGGGAAACAAATAATTAAATATAGTGTATTAAGAGTAAAAGTAGCAGCAATGGTGCTGCAGAGGAAGGGGCGATTGTCTCTGGTTGGCCACGCAGGGAAGGCTTTACAGAGGACTGGAGGAAAATGAGTGGAATTTGAGGAAGAAGAGGCCAAGGACAATTCAGGCAGGGGGAGGAGGACCGCACGACAGAGGGTGACAGAGAGAGTGAGTCTGGGGAATTTCACAGGAATCACCAGTTTTGGAGCACTGGGCACATGGTGATGAGGCTGGAAAGATAAGTAAAAAAAGTCCTGGGATGAATGAAGCTCTTAGGATCAGGTTTCAGGGGTAAACACCAGGCTTGAGAGGAACATTGGGGAGCCTGAGTGGTTCTCCTCCCTCTACTGAGATCCCAGCACCCAGGATGTCACCCATTTCCTTGCTCAAAGAGTTGTCCCAATCCTCATTGTACACTTGTCTCCCTTTCTCCACTCCTAGACTCAGGCTTCCTGATTTCCTCTCTCCCTGCTCTACAGTCTTTGGTCCTAAATGCAGAAGAACATGGCCTTTGCAAAAGGAAAGTATGCTTTTTCTAAACACTCCATGGCTGCTTTGAGAGGCTTTCTCAGTTGATGGCATGCAAAGTTTCATCTTCAACCCTGAACCAACAGACTTCCACAGCATCAGTCCACCTGTGTCCTCAAGTCATTCATGGTCAGAAGCACAGAGCTGTAAACCTGTGGAACTTTATCTTTTTATCACTGTGAGGAGTTGGGCTTGACTTTGAGCTCTGTCATCTTCAAGTGCCTTAAAGAGCACTTGCGCAGTGATGCTGAAGGCTATATTTGCAAGTACAGAGACCCCCTTAGCTAACTCAAGCAGCTATGGGAACTCATTGGAGAGATGCTGTTTATAGCGTGTGTCCACTTCATTTTCCTCTCTCTTTGGGGACTGCCTTTGTTGGATCATGTATGTGGCAAAGCAATACTACGTGCTCATGACACCAATTCCTTTTCCTTGGAATGCAGAAAAACTCCATTTCCTTGCCTCTCTTGGAGCTAAGTTTGGACCATCTACCTTAATTCTGGCCAATGGAATGCACATGGCAGTGATGTAAGTCTTGGCCCTTAAAAAGATCCCTGATGACCATCCAGCACGCTTGTTCCATGCCACAGCAACCTGGAAACCATGTGTTCCCTGTGACATTGCCACAAGCATGAATGAGAAATAAATTTTTATAGTGTTAAGTTCCAAAAAAAATTGGAGCTTGTCTATTGTGGCAGGCAGCACTCCCTAACATCACCTGGGGAAAAACTGGGTTTGTTTATTTTTTTCCCAGCAAGTAGGATTTTATTTCCTCTGTTTGAGAGACCCACCCCACAGAGACCTTAATCTCAGCTCCACTCTCCTAGGGGAGGGAGTCTGACTGACCTTCCCCAAGTCAAAGCCAGGGAAGTACAATAGGGCTTCTTCCACAGGAAATGTGGACTGAGGAGTTTAGAGTCAGCTCTTCAAAAATGGAAGAGACGTTCTACATAGGGTGGGCCTGGCAAACAGCCCACCAGATATCTCTTCTTATAATCTTTCTAGTAAACTTCCAGGGAATACTAGAAGAGAAAGACCTACCCTGAGCATCTTAGGAAGGTACCAAGCTCCACTCTGCCAAGGTTGATCTCTGCAGGTGTTCTGCTCGCACTGAAATATAAGCAGAGTTCAAAAGGCCCACTCCTTTCAGAAGATCCTTCACCCCAACCCAGGCCCTTGGCTCTCTGGCTTTCTATGTGATTGCCAAGGAATCCTCCAGCTATGAAGGGCCAAACTGGGAACCACCCCATGAGGCTCTAAGTCATTTTCCATAAGCCACTGAACAGCTGTCAGATGTTCATGAATTTGACTCAGTACCACCCAGGAGCTGGATTTTGTGGACAAGAAACGAAAAGCTTCCAAATGTATGACACAGCTGGTCACACCCTCTGTTCCTCACACAGGAGGTTCCTCCTTTAAGGGAGGGGAGTCCTTGGCCACTGGAGCAGATGAAATCCCTGGCCATCCCCAACCAGTGCTGTTTTGTAAAGGCCTCTTCTCTGATGCTTCATAAGGGCAAATGAGTGTTTCTGATGTCACCCTCCACTGACAGCTGTCTACAGGGACAGACAGGTTGGATTTACATGTGACCCCTTAGAAGAATTCCCCAAACCTTTTCAAATCCATTGAACTTAAATGCCAACCACGGAGAGAGCAGAGGGAGTAGGTAGCAGCTTAAAACATATCTTTTTATAAGAAGGAAAAGGACCTGAACGGCAAGTCAGAACATTTTTAATAAACCTATAGACATTCCAGGAAGGGAGAGGCAGAACAATTTGGAACACAGAGCCTTGCATCAGGGAGCAAGTGGAACCTTCTCTGAGAGGACAAGGACCATAAGGACCATATAATAATACAACACAGAATATCTGGTAGGAACCCATAGGAGATGAATGCTTGAGAATAATCCTGTTTCTACTTTCGAAATATTGGAGCATACATTCATTTTCCATCTCCATTGCCACAACAATTTCAGCTCTCCTGGGCCACTGCAAGAACCTCTTGTCTTGTCTTCCTGCTTCTATCTTGCCAACTTCCATTCCATCCCACCAGCAGCCCAAGTAGTCTATTTCAAATAGGTCATGAGTCTTCCTTGCCTAAAACTCTCCTACAACTTAGAACACGGTAGGCTCCTTATTGTGGTCATGGATGGCTGATCTTTGCTTGTCTCTCCATCCTCACTTTGCACACGCTTGTCACTCTCCACCCTCTCACCTCACTGTCTCCCTTCAGATCTTTGAAGACACCAAAGGTCTTCCCTCTGTAGCGTGTGAAACATGCTGGGCTTCATCTTTCAGGTGAGTCTTCTTTGCCTACTCCTTTCCTTTAGCTTCAAAATCTCCTCCTCAGGAAGGCCTTCCTTGACTACTCCACTGAAGTAGAACCCTCTTCCCTCCTTATTCTCCATGACTACACTCTTTTTGTTTCCTTTGCAACACTGACCATACACATAGTCACAAATTCATGCAATTGTTTCCTTCCTATCATCTGACCCTACAACTAGATTATAAATGCACCAAGGTCATGGCTGTTCCTTTCACCAATGGACTTCTCAGTACCCAGCACAGTTCTAGGGGTTTGCCTTAGTTTGCCAGGCCACTATGAAAAATACCACACAGTGGATTGGCTTAACAACAGGAATTTATCGGCTTATGGTTTTAGAAGTTAGAAGCCCCAAATCAAGGCACTGGCAAGGTGATGCTCTCTCTGCAAGATGTGAAGCTGCTGGGGCTGGCTGGCTGCAATCCTTGTGGTCCTCTGGCTTGCATCTCACATAGCGACCTCTCTCTCCCTGAGTCTGCTCTCCAGTTTCTGCTGATTTCTGGCTTCTGGCTCTTCCCTGTGGCTTTCTCTGACTCTCTGGTGCAGATTACTGACTCAGTGGCCTGACTCAGCAGGCCACACCTAAAGAGGACCTTCAAAGACCCTGTTCACCATCAGTCCACACCCTGACTTACCTTGACATATTCAGAGATGTTCTTTGCAGATGGTTCACCCCACAGGATCACTGGGAAAGATTAGGAACAGATCTTTCCTTGAAGCATATAATTCAACCAACACAGAACTCAAAAATATTTGCAATGGTTTGACCTTGGAGCAGAGTGGCTGTAACTACAGGGTCTAGAGACAGAAGGACCTGAATGGAGTGCCTAATGCTGCCCCTTTGAAGCACTTGGACTTCAGGCAAATGGCCTGTCCTCTAAGACCCCACTTTCCTTCTTTGTAATGGGATAAGACTGGTACCTCTCTCTTAGACTTGGTGGCAGGATGAGGTGACAGTACATGAGAAAGTTCCCAAAAAATGTTAGCTATTATTATTAATAATATTAATATTATTCTTATTGCCATTTTGCTCCATTTAGGTATGACCCCAGATCCTTCTTGGAGAAGAGTGAGTAGGCCCTTCACATTGTGTGTGTGTGTCGTTTGTGGATCATGGTGCTATATAATCCCAGCCTTCTGTTCTATTCATTTTACACCAGACAGCATTTTACCACAAAGAACGGCTGCTGTTTCTCTAACTGCAGTCACACACTTAATGCTTCAATTTCCACATTTTATTTTATATGTAATTTAAAGCCCATGGTGCCTTAATTGTAAAATAGGCCTTATTAAAATAATAGCTTGAAAAGCAGTGGGGCTCCCTGTGCCGAGCAATGAGGGTTTTTAGCTTAACGGCTGTTTACTAGGATTTTAAAAAGAGACACAATCCAAATAAAGCTGTAAAGACATTTCCAGCGTGAGTGATGGGCCGAGGACCAGCTGATAATTAAGCTCCCCTTACCCCCCCACATTTTTTTTTTTCTTTTGGTGCTGTCTGGAGCTTTCCTTAGAAATCCGAAACACACCCTTTGCTGCTTTTATGATTGATGAGGCGGTGAGGATACTTCAGTACGAGTAAGCAACGCCGTGCTTTGATTAATGATGCTGGTGGGACTCCCAGAAGACCAAAAAGAATAACAGTGTTATCAGGAAAGCAGCTGAAGCTGCTGAGAGGGACAGCAGCTCCCGGATGGTGGAGACTGTGGAGCCATCCACGGGTAGGCTTTTTACCTACCCCAACCTCTCCTCCCGAAAGTCCAGAAGCCAGCAGAGAGGGGCCAGAGTGTCCCTGTTTTCCACTGAATTCATCAAACTCGCACCAGGCACAGTTAGGTTCTCTGGAAATCTCAGAAGATGAAACACGCACGAGCTGATGGGAGTCTTCGGCTCCGTCACAGTCATGTTTTTATTTTTTTAATATGACCTTTCTTAGGAACAGTCAGATGAAGGGATTTATAGTGTAAGGGAAAGAATAGCTCTTACCCATTGAATACTGACGTGAACCTACACTGAATCTTTATAGTAACTGTGAGGTTGGTATTACTATCATGATTCTTACTTTATGGCTAAGGGAACCAAGACTCAAATGGACAATGCGAATTAGAGGTCACACAACTCTTTAGGTGTGGGATCAGGATTCACATCCACGGCCTCAAGCCTAAATTCAAGCTTTTGGCAGAAATAAATCCCAAGCTCTCAAGCAAAAGCCACGGGGTTAAAGGAAAGACATCTGACCATACTTTGGAACATGTGGGTTTTAGGTCCTGTGCCTGCTGCTCACCAGGTGACCTTGGGCAGGTGCTGCGTCCCAGTGCCCTTGAATATGAAATCACGTATGGCCTGCCTACCTCACAAAGCTTTCATGAGGATCAAATAAATTAACGTTTATAAATGCTCTTTGCAAAGCTCGAACCCTGATGGACTACTCATGCCAGCAAAACTGTCAAGTGAACCGACGCAGAAAAGCATTTATAAAACAAATCGACATTAAAAGAGCCATGTAAATTGAGAGTCCTGGCTCCAGAGGAACCCAATATAATGTCTAACTCCCAAATGTGTGACTTTGGGTGAGTCACATAATCTCTCTGAATCTCAATTTTCTGCCCAGTAAAATCAGATAATACTAACCTCTTGGCATTGCTGTGCGAATTCAGGGATATTACGTCCATGTCATAATGGCACCTGAATGTTAGCTAACATTACTCATATTTCTTTCATTTCTTTCCTGTCAAGTCACAGTCCACTCCTAATTACCTACTCCAGGCCTGGGCCTGACTTTCCCATCCTCTCTCTGGACTTTTGCAGTATTATAGAAGGAAAATGGAACTATGAAGGTCAAAGAGTGCCCCGAGGCTTGAACAGTGTGGTTTGAAAGTCAATCTGCTTGTCCATAGCAGGACCCCCAGCTTCTCCAGCCAGCGCCCATGGCAGGGCTGCTGCGTTTTTGTAAGGTCTGCACAGATGAACTTTGGGTGGGTAGAAGCTGCCCAGAGGATGGGCTGTGTCATTGGCAAGCCAGAGCACCTGCAACCCCCACAGTGAGCCAGATTTGAGACCATCCCCCCTGCTCTCCCTCAGTATGGGAGCTCCCTCACATCTGGACAGTTCTTTCCCCCTTTCCAGAGTATTTTCACATCCCTTATTTTAGACAGGTAGTGGAAAAGCAAGAAAAGAAACACTACAGTTACCTTGGATCAGCCTGGATTGAACTGCAAACCTGGGTTTGGATCACAGTTGTGCTGTTTCTTGGTTCTGGGATCTTGGGCACGTTCTGTAAAGTCTCAGCGGCTTTTTCTGTGTGAAACGAAGCAGCTTGGTGTCATGGTTCAGGGAAGGCTCTGGTGACAGAATTCAGGCCTTGCTACATGTTACCTGTGCATTCTTACAGAATTTGCTCACTATTTTGTTTGTAACTTGAGAGTAAGAGGTCTTCTATGAGGATGGAACAAAATTAAAAATACCTGTGAAGTCCTAAAAGAAACAGCAAGCACTGAATAAATGTTAGCTGTTGTGTCGAGCAGGATGGGGCAAACCATGCTTCAGTGAAAAACCAACCTTGAAAGCTCAGTTGGGCCAGCACAATAGAAGCTTGTTTCTCACTCAGGCAGGTAGGCGGATTTCTCCTCTCTCTCAGGTGTCTCATCGCCATGTCCACCCTTGGCGTTCAAGTTCACCAGCGCAGAGGAAGAAAGAGGGAGGGGGCCCTGCGGCTCTTAACTCGCGCAGCCCAGAAGGGCTCATTGCTTTGCCCCTCGCAGTGCCTCCCCAGCACTGGCTAATCACCCTATCTCACGGCCACAGCGAGGGAAGCTGGGAAATGAAGAGAAACACGGGGAGCACGAGTGAAATCTCATTTTCCCTGCAGCGACAATTGTTTCTCTAAATGAAGCGATCTACCTAAATCACGCTGTTGTAAAAATATTGAACGGCATAATATATATGGAGTGCCTAGCATGGTGCCTGGCCCGTGATGCCTGATGTGTGCTATGCAATAGCTATTTCCTTGGACTCAGTGCCATCTGACTTTATTTAGTGAAATCCTGACTCAGATCAACCACTGGTCATTCCAAATCATGGGTCCAGGTAAGTCCTGGTTTCTTTTAGCAACTCTGTCTCTCTCTTTTATCAATGTGTCCCTACCATTCTGTACCCCTTTATTCTATCCTCATGCCTCCAGGGTACATGGGACCCTCAGAGAGGCTCTCAGCTTATTAATGCTCCTTGCTGTGGCATTCCAGCATACAACAGTTTCAATCTTTTCATGGTAATATTTTAAAATATATTTTTTATTTATTTTTAAAAGATACATAGATCACACAAAATTTTACTTTGAAAAATATAGGAGGTTCCCATATGCCCCACTTTTCCCACATCAACTTCTTTCATTACTGTGGTACATACACTGCATTTAGTGAATACATTTTGGAGCACTGCTACACAGCATGGATTATAGTTTACATTGTTGTTTACACTCTCACCCACTCCATTCAGTGGGTTATGGCAGGATATATAATGTCCTGCATCTGTCCTTGCAATATCATTCAGGGCAACTCCAAGTCCTGAAAATGCCCCCACATCACACCTCCTTTCCCCTCTCCATGCCTTCATCAATTCCAGTGGCCACTGTCTCCGCATCAATGATATAATTTCTTCCATTGCTAGAGTCATAATAATTCTATAGTAGAATACTGGTAAGCCCACTCTAATCCATATTTTATTCCTGCATCCTGAGGACCCTGGGATAGCGATGTCCACTCCATCTCTAACTGAGCGGGGACTTCGATCCCACACAGCTGGTGGATTGGACTCTTGTGCCCACAGCTGTAGATTCTCTCAGTTCCCTGGTGTAGTGGTTGTCCTGTCCATCCTCACCTCTCTGTCAGCTGACCTGGGTAAGTCCAACGAACTGGACAGTAGGTGTTGCAACACCATTGAGGCTCAGGACCCAGCTGGCACATGGACAACCCAGAGATTCAAGTCTTCTGGGCATATATCAACCCCAGCTTCAATAAAAGGGACAGAAGAGGCATGTGTAGAAAATTCTCATGGTAATTCTTGATATTCCATCATCCCAAATAGCAACTCTGTACAATTTAAACATTAACTTCCCATTGCATGCCCTCTCCCCATCCCTGATGACTAATATTCTAGATTCTGATTCTATGAGTTTGCTTATTCTAATTATTTCATATCAATGAGGTCATACAATATTTTTCCTTTTGTGTCTGGTTTATTTCACGCCGTGTGATGTCTTCCAGATTCATCCACGTTGTTGCATGTTTCAGAACTTCATTCCTTTTCTCTACTCTAAGTTGTTGCACACATTGTGGGCCTTTTCTAAGCCTTGTTTATGCCCCTTTCCCTCAAGGAATTAAACCTGATACATTGATTAATGGCTTGACATGCTGATCCTGTCTGGGAGATTGTGTGGCTGAAGATGCTCCATCTCAACCCACAGTCTGTCAACCACTAATGGTGGGTGTCAAGCCACCACTATAGATGCCATTTTGAGGCAGGCAGTGCCTCCTAATCACAGCTCATAAATAATACGAGCTGATCTTTCCAGCCTCAATGGTAATATTCAAAGAGTGAAGAATCAAATGATTCCTGAACTCATGAAGCATGTACTCTAAATGGGGATCCAGGAAAAACACACACAAAGAAGGCATCACATGGATTCCCTCAAATGAATATTGTTTTTATGCTTTGTAGCTCTGTAGTTCCTGTTCACGGAATGCAGATTCCTGTGCCAGGATTATATACATGCCTGTGTTACCTTTAATCCTCACAATCAGCTTTGTGATGCCAGGATGATTTATCCCTATTTTCCCAGGCAGATGACGACACTGAGGTTTAGAAAGTTTAAGTGACTGCTCCAAGTCATGCAGAAAATCTCAGAGTTGTCATTTGAACTAATTCCAAAATCCAAACTGCCATACTACAAGATACTTATGAAGTATCTGAGAGATGGGTTGCTTTTCTCACCAAATTCTCAATGGTATTTCAAAGTGGAACTTGAGTGGCTGATGGAGGGGATAGGTGAGGGTGAGGCCAGCCAAGCAGGGTTCTGGGGCCCCACCCTGCTTCAACCAGAGAAGCCTAACTTTTGTATTGGCTTTTCTCATAAGCAATTTAATTGAAAAATGTGCTTGACTGCTTAAGGCAGAGAGTAAGAAAATAAAAACAAAAGGAAAAGAAAAAAAAAAAAACAAAACGAAAACTATAGTTTTAACACCATTGCCTCAATTTTAGGAACTGGACATTAAGGTGCAGGAGGTGAACAGATTTGTCTGATGACCATACAAAGAGTTATAGGAAAAAGATTATGGTTTAGAGCAGGTGTCTGTGACCTTTTCCTGTAGAGGGTCACGTAATAAATGTTTTAGGCTTTGTGAGTCAAATGGTCTCTGTCACAACTACTCATTTCTGCCATTGGGTGAAAAAGCAGCCGTAGATAATACCTAAAAAATGGGCAAGGATGTGTTCCAAGGAACTCTCTTTACAAAGCAGACAGGCTTTGGCCCTTGGGCCGTAGTTTGTGGACACCTGATTCAGAACAAAGAATTCTCCACTATTTATTTGGCAGCTTTATCTGCAGAACAAAGCTGCCTCCTTAAGGACAGATAAATTGTGTAGGTCTGTTGTTTTCTTAATGTTGAGGAAAAACAGAAGATCAAGTTTGGAAAGGGCACGAGGGTTTTCTAAAACAAAGCATGGGTAAATAAGGGACTAGACAATGGGCGTGTTAGTGATTGTGGGGCAGAGTGGGACCGGGGTGAAAGGGAATCATAAGTGATTTAAAGAAAGGACTCTGTCCTGAGGTTAATGAGACTGGCAGGAATTGAGGCATGGGGCCAATGTGACCTACTGCCCCCAAGGTATAAATGTTAAGTTAATGTTCTGGAAGCAGATAGAGGTGATGGTTGCACAACATTGTGAACCTGCTATGTGACACTGCATTGTCTACTTTAGAATGGCTGATTTTATGTTACTGAATTTAACCTCAAAAAGTTTTTAAAAATAAATGAACAATTGAACTAAATTTTAAAAAAAAATCCCATAAAAATGAAGTGGTAAAGTTCTATAAAGGCCATCCTTTTTCTTTCTTCAGGTTACAGACTACCAAAGATTTCCCATGGACAGGTTAGGTAACTGACCCATTTGGTGTTGCACACACCTGGTCTTGATCCCCAGCCTCTTCAGGCCTCAGTTTCCTCACCTGTAAAATGTGGGTCATCCTGTGTAATATTTAGGGATGATGTGATTATTACATAAGACTGTGATATAAACACTTAACAACTAGGAAGTGTTCAACCAACTGTAGCTTTCAATATCATTTCTTGGAAGCCTAAGGTGTTTATTCCTTTACTCATTGATTCGTTCATTCACTCATTCATTTATTCAACATTTACTAAACTCCTGGTATGTTTCAAGCAGTGTAACTGTACTTGCTTTCTACTGCTGTGTAACAAACTACCCCCATATTTTAGTAGCTAAAAACAACAGACATTTGTTATCTCACAGCTTCTATGGGGCAGAAATTCAAGAGCAGCTGAGCTGGGTGGTTTTTGGCACAGAGTCCCTAATGAAGTCACAGTTAACACATGGGCTGGTGCTGCTTTCATCTGAAAGCTTGACTGGGGCTGGTGAATCCTCTTCCAAGATAGCTAGGTCACATGGCTGAATTTGCAAGAGGCCTTGGTCCTTGCCATATGAACCTCCTTATCTAGTATCCTCATGAGGTAGCCACTGGTTTCCCCCAGAGCAAATGATAAGAGAGAGAGAGCTCATCCATAGTCCCCAAGTCACATCTTGTCACTTCATCTTATTCTATTCCATAGAATAAAGTAACTGAGTCAGGTCTACACTCAAGGAGAGAGCATTACATAAGAGCATGACTACCAGGAGGTGGGACTGTTGAAGGTCATCTTGAAGGCTGGCTGCCACAGTGCCCTAGCATGCTCTCTGTGGATACAGTGATGAGTTGGAAGGCCAACAAATCGCAGCCTAGTAGGAGAGACAGACATACAGTTATTATACATTTAAAAAGATAAAAACTGTCTAGGATAAGACAATGGAGGAACAGGTACAGGAAGTTATGAAAAACATTTAACTGGAGCACTTGATTCAGGTAAGAGAGGAGGCCTCAGTCAGGGATGCATTTGTGAGGAAGTTCCACTTTAGTTGGGACTTGAAGGATGAGTGGTAGCTAATGTTAAGTCAAAAAGAGAACGGCTGTCTCAAGGTATGAAAAGTAGAGTTACCATATAACCCAGCAAGAGAAATGAAAACATATATCCACATGAAAACTTGTACAGGAATGTTCATTGCAGCATTATTCCCAAGAGCCAAAGAGTGGAAACAATTCAAATATCCACCAATAAATGATTGCATAAATAAAATGTGGAATATTCATGCAAGGGAGTAATATAGATCAATAAAAAGGAAAGAAATACTGATACATGCTATAGCATGGAAGAACTTTGAAAACATCATACCAAGTAAGAAAATATAGTCAAAAAAGGCCACATATTGTTCAGTTCCATTTATGTGAAATATCCAGAGTAGGAGTAGACTAGAGACAGAAAGTAGATTCATGATTGCCTGGGGCTCAGTGGAGGTGGCACGAGGTATCTGTCTGAAGAAAGTAAGAATTGGCTGCTAATGGGCGATGGGTGAGGGGTTTCTTTCTGGGGTAATAAAAAATGTTCTAAAATTAACTGGTGGTAATAGCACAACACTGAATACCCTTGTAACCATTAAATTATACACTTTAAATGGGTGAATTGTATAGTATGTGAATTATTTTTTAATAAAACTGTTTTTTTAAAAAAGAGGATTGGAAAAGCATTACATAAGAAGTGGAACAGCATGTGGTGTGTAGAATAAGCTGAAGGAAGGTCTGTGGCTGGGACACAGAGTTGGAGGGGAGAAGGGGTGGCAGATGAGGCAGGAAGTGGACCCTGCAGGACTTGTTGATCCCATAAAGGATGATGGTCTTTACCATCAGGGCAGTAGGAAGCCACTGAAATCTTCTAAGCAGGTGTCACATGACCATATTTGAGATTTGCAAATCTGTTGTAATATGTGCTTGATAAATTACAGTTAATACTAATATCATTAATAGTATAATTACAGGGCAGGAAGAACACTGAGAGCCCCGCAGCTTTACCGTGGTGCCTGAGCCCTGACCATTGGTTATGCCATGCTTGGTTTCACATGCTTTTCATCCACCCTCTGGAGCCGTAGTCCTCGATGGAGAGACAAGCTGGACAAGACCACCCTCAGGTGCTGGCCTCATATTGCCGAGTCCTTGAGATTTTGGGCTTCATTGAGCTCTTTCTCCTTCTCCAGATGGCAGAGTGAAGGAAATGGCTGGTAAAATGTTAATTCCACCTCATTTAATGCGGCTTACATAGGTGTGGTGCAGTTGAGGCCTCTACAGGAAAAGCTGATTTCAAGTTCTGGCACGACGATTAGCTGATTCACAAAAGATGTGAGCCTCCATTTCTTCCCTAAACATCTGTCCTGTCTGCTTTTAATTTGGGAGCACCAGTTTTAATTTCGCGGTAGGACTGTAAACTCCATTCCTGTGAACACAGAATGACATACTTTGTGGAACGGGGGCCTCTGGCCAAATCTGACTCTTAAGTAATCGATGACCAGTGATTAGCTGAGAAATATTCCGATGCGAACACTTTCCACAGCAAAGACCTTGCCATATCAGCTGGACCGCAGGCTGGTTGACTGGACTGCTGCCCATTTAAATATGGGCCTCGTCCTTAACCGCCAGGTTCATTTCAAACGTGGAAAGTTGGTCCGATCCAGAGTCTGCCTTTGTCCCCCCACTTCCCCTAGAGACTGTGGCCCAATCCACGGATTTCCTCATCTTTGGAAGTCAACCATATCAGGAAGGAGGCTTCAGGGTTAGGGGTTGTTTTGTTCTGGTGGAAAGGACACTCTTTTCATCACATTTAAAAACCAATTTTTAAAAACTTCACTCATATCCAATATTTTTTTCATGTGGTAAGAGAAAAACAGGCCTGGAGTTACATAACCCTTGTGGTTTTAGAAATCTTTTTCATAATATGTAGACTTCGTAGGGGTGAGATTTTTGGAGAGAGGGAAAGAGAGAGAAGGGACAAGAGGGACAATTATGAGACAGAAAAAATCATTCCTCCTCCAAGTCAGAAGGAATTGATAGGCAAAGGCAATAAAATGGACAAAGCTTCCATGAGTTTGGAGTTTTCTAGGTACAAGAGGTAGCTGGTACAAAATCCTATGATGACGTGCTTTTAAAAAATAATCAAATAATTTTATTTAAATCCATCTGTCTCAGATCACCGTTGCAGCCTTATCACCTATCATGGAACCTAACATAAGGTCTGTTTCAACACTCTTTTTCTCTTTTGTGGTCCAAAAGCATTTATTAGGGGAACTGCATACAGAGTGCTGCAGCTGCCTTGCAATGGACAGCAAGACTGGCAACTATTTCATTCAAGTATCTTCATACCTATGGCAACTGCTCTGTAGATTATATATGGCTGGGGGACAAACATGGATAAATACGGTGGCTTGCATGCAGGCTTTGGGAAGACATCTTGGTATGCACTCTTTTCAAAACAACATGTGCTTGGGGCAGGCAGCGTTCAGGTTCACAGCAGTGAAAGCTCCGCAAGCGTGCTTACAGGGAGGTAAGGCCCGTGGAGGGGCTGCCTGAGGAGTGCATCAGGTAGGAGATGCTGTGTGCATCTCACACTCCTGGCAAATCTTTATAATCTCACACCCCCCCCCCTCTTCTGCAAGAGTCCCTGGACCATGGGCTCGATGAGGGTATACCTTGTAAGTCTAGATTTTATCCATTTTTAAGAAGCATTGGAGCCAGAACCTGTACCAACAATATATACAAGTGTATAGAATGTCTAATTTAATGCATATTTCTAAAATATCTGAATGAGGAAGTGAGAGATTATGGCGTGCTTTCTATGTGCCCTGCAGTGCTATAGGCCACAGGGCATGGGAAACAGAGCAAAGGGAATTTATGGGCAATCTAGTACAGAATAATCCTAAGAGGCTAGCTCTGCCATGGACTTATTATGTGGCTTTTGAAAAATTATTTAAGTGGCCTAATTCTCAGTTTCCTTTAAGTTAAATATGGACAATATTTAGACCTACCTCATATGGTTATTATGAGGATGAACTGAGGTGAAGGGGTTATAAGGTGCTTAGAAAAGTGCCTGGAATATAGAAAATGACCAGTAATTTTGGCTATTATTGTATAGTTTGCAAATGGCACATGCTAGCCTTATGCAACATTTCGTGACACAGCTTTCCCTAAAATGGCCTGGAACTGCCACCTTTGTTCAACATACACTTGGTTGCCAATTTCTTTCTCAAGTCATAGTGAGGCCAACATCTCACACTCCTGTTGGATTTAAGCAAATGTGAAGACTCTCGTTGTCCTGAAACTAAGGAGGGGTTGTGGAAGTCATTTCTCCATGGAGGGTGGTGGCACTCAGCTGCAGTGCCAACAAGACCACATCCCACATAGTTTAAAAAGCAGTTTGGATTTTGCCAAACCTGTCTTTCCCTAATTTTAAATTCCCTGTGTATTTTAAGTGAAATGCCATCCACATGTTCCTGGTCAAATAACTGTTGGGGAAAGAAGTGGGAAAAGAATATGGGAGCATCCCACCTATCAGCTCTAAGAAAGATGGCAATATCTGAGTGGTGTGTACTGAGTGTGTTCTAATAAAGTGGGCTCTGGACTAGGAGAGAGAACCTGAGTTCTTATCTCATGCTCTTCTTTCCTTTCCCACTCACCAATCACTCAGTCACCCTCACTAACTCCACACTCAAGTAGGCACTGTGGTGAGTATCAAAGGATCAAATGTGGTCCCTGTCCTGAGCAAATTATTTTAGAAGTTGGCAAACTTTGTCTGTAAAGGCCCAGAAAGTAAATACTCTTGGTTTTGTGGACCAGTTGGTCCATGCTGCAATTAGTCAACTCTGCTGTCATGGCATGAAAGCAGCTATAAGCAGTACATAGACAAACGACATGGTTGTGTTCCAATAAAGCCTTATTTTCTCCTCTCCCTGCTCCCCTCCCCCCTAAAAAAAATAGAAAGTGGGACCATAGTTTGCCGACCCCAGGATTAGATTGTACCAGGACAGGTCACATTACTTCAGATGACCATTCAGGGAGTAGATAACTTACTGCTAATTGATGAGGAGGCTGGCCCCAACGACACATGTAATAGCAGCTCAGTGGCAGAAGACAACAGGAGCCACCATGGCACCTTTCAGGAAGAAGTGGCTTCAAATACCAGTGTCATCATTTATTACCTGTGTGACTTGAAGCTAACTTACTGAAACTCTAAAAGCCTCTGCTTGCTCATCTATAAAATGGGGTTAATATCATTGGCACAATTGAACGAGTCACTGTGTATAAAGGTTCTGTGCAGTGCCTGGCACCCAGGATGCAGCTGATATTCAGAGTGGTTAAAAGCACAAACTTGGGGGTCAGAGGTCCCGGGTTTGAGATCTGCTCTGCCACTTACCCCTCTAGGACCTGGGTTGGCAAACTTTTTTGGTGAACAGCCAGATAGCAAATATTTTAGGATTTGCAGGCCAGATACAGTCACTGTAAATTTTTATTTATTTTTAACCCTTTTAAAATCTATAAACCACTCTGAGCTGGTAAGCCATAAAAAAATGGACCATGGGCTGCATTTGGCCCATGGCCTGTAGCTAGCTAATCGCCTGTCTAGACAAGGACTATCCAGTAGAAATAGTGTGAGCCACATATGTGAAACCCAAGCATAATTTTAAATTTATGTTTAAATTAGTAGCCACATAATTGGACACAGTAAAAAGCAGGTGAAATTAATACTGTGACCTAAACGTTTTTGAAAACAATAAAAAAAAGAAAAGATTGTGGACACTGAGGAAGAAATGGAAGAGATTGCCTTGCCCCTGTACATACAGGGTAATACCTATTACAGTGATGAAAGGCAAAATGTAAAAAAAAGTTTTTTAATGATATTTTTCATTTTTTAATAACCCAATTTACTTTTTACTTTATTTTAGTTTTTCTAAATTATTATGTAATCTATTTCTAATCTTTAAACTTATCATTACTATTTCATTTTCCTATTAATTTAATTTAGCAATGTATTAGACTTCATTTTTTAAGAAGTTTGGATCACAGAGGGGTTCAACTATGGCAGGAGAGAAGCATTGATGTGGGGTGTCATTGATGGGGGATGCACAGGTATGAGGGAGTTCTCCAGGGCATGCATATAGAGCATATAGATATGTTCAGATGTTCTTTGTGTATTGACATAGTGGATGGAGTTACACACGACAACTGAGGGAGCGCTGAGTTCCCATTCCAGGAAACTCTGTTGCACTCCCCAATGGAGCAGCAACAATCCCCTAAGTACAAGGGCAAAGACTAATGAAGAAGAACGGCCCATTGATGGGTCCTTGATACTAATGACTATGCTTATGTGTGCCTGAAATTTCAACTAGGTCTAGAGCTGCAGGGTGCCTAACAGTTACCTCTTGAGAGCCTCCATGTTGCTCAAATGTGGCCACTCTCTAAGCCAAACTCAGCATGTAAATGCATTACTTCCCCCCAGCATGGAACATGACTCCTGGGGATGAGCCTCTCTGGCACCAAAGTTGATGCAACTAGAAAAAGACCTTGAATAAAAGGATGAAATGGTAAAGACAAATGAGTTTATATGGCTAAAAGACTTCAAAATGAGGCAGGAGGTCATCAGAGGGGTTGCACTTACACACATCTCAGCGGGATCTCAGAGACAGCCAAAGTAGATACAACCATAGGTAGCAGTGCTCCTGAGGGCTACGGAGACACCCAGGTCCTACATCATGACAGATGTCTCTGGAGTTCAGTGTCTTGCCAATGGGCCCCACTTTAGAATTTGTGCTCCTGAGTGTGATGGAGTTGGACTCAGATGTGACCTCTCTCTATATGCCTCTTCTTTCACTTTTACTAAACCCATGGTTGGTGCTGGGGTTGGTGTATGCTCAGGAGACTTGAAT
Source organism: Dasypus novemcinctus (assembly GCF_030445035.2). Classification (NCBI taxonomy): domain Eukaryota; kingdom Metazoa; phylum Chordata; class Mammalia; order Cingulata; family Dasypodidae; genus Dasypus; species Dasypus novemcinctus. The sequence continues at coordinate 168,588,238 of NC_080674.1, read as the reverse complement.
CTCTGGACTGTCTATGTGCCAGGTGGGTCCTGAGCCTCAGCAGAGTTGTAATACCTACTATCCAGTATGTAGGACTTACCCAGGTCAGCTAACAGGGAGGTGAGGATGGTCAGCCACCATACTAGGAAACTGAGAGAGTCTACAACTGCAAGCAGGAGAATTCCATCCATCAGCCACATGAGATTTAGGCCCTCTCTTGATTTAGAGTTGGAGTGGACTTGGCCATCCTTGGGCCCTAGGGATGGAGGAATAAAGTATAGATTAGAGTGGACTTACTGGTATCCTACTATAGAATTATTGTAAACTCTAGCAATGGAAGAAATTATATCACTGATGTGGAGACAGTGGCTACGGGAGTGGTTGAATGCAGGGAAAGGGAAAAGGAGGTGTGATATGGGGGCATTTTCAGGACTTGGAGAAGCCCTGAATAATATTCCAAGGACAGATGCAGGACATTATACATCCTGTCAAAACCCACTGAATGGAGTGGGAGAGAGTGTAAACTGCAGCATAAACTATAATCCATGCTGTGTAGCAGTGCTCCAAAATGTACTCATCAAATGGAGTGAATGTACCACACTAATGAACAAAGTTGTTGATGTGGATGGGTAGGGGTTGTGGGGAGTGGGGTATATGGGAACCTCATACTTTTTAATGTAACATTTTGTGAGATCTATGTATCTTTAAAATAAAGATAATAAAAAATACTATATTTTGTTTAATGTGATATATTCGAAATATCTATCAACAAGCAATCAATTTTAAACACTCATTAATATTTTAACAATCTTTTTTTTTTGCCACCTTCCATTACCAACACTTTTCTATTGTCCCAAATAGAAGCACTGTACATTTTAAGACAACTCTATATTCCCTACACAACCCTGTCCCTTGGTAGGCTATATTCTAGATTCTGAATCGACGAGTTTCTTATTCCAATTATTTCATATCACTGAGATTTCCCCTTTGTGTGGGGCTTATTTCACTCAACATGATGTCATCAAGATTTCACCCATGCTGCTCCATGTGTCAGAACTTCATTTTTTTTTCAGGGCAAAATAATATTCTATTATGTGTATATGTCACATTTTGTTTATCCATTCATTGGTTGATGGTTAATTGGGTTGCTGCCATCTTTGGTAATTGTGAATAATGTTGCCATGGACATTGGTGTACAAATATCTGTTCAAATCTCTGCTTTCAATTCTTTTGGGTATATGTTAAGAAGTGGTATTGCTGGATTATCTAGTAAATCTATATCTAGCTTTCTGATGAACTGCCAAACTGTCTTCCACAGTGGCTGCACCATTTTACATTCCCACCAACAATGAATACGTGTTCCTATTTTTCTACATTCTCTCCAACATTATTAATTTCCATTTAAAAATAACAGCCATTCTAGTGGATGTGAAATGATATTTCATTATGGCTTTGATTTACATTTCCTTAATGATTACTGACGTTGAGCATCTTTCCATGTGTTTTTTGGCCATTTGTAAATCTTCCTTGGAGAAATGTCTATTCAAGCCTTTTGTCCTTTTTTAAATTTGGGTTGCTCGTCCTTTTGTTGTTGACTTAAAGGATTTCTTTATATATTCTAGATATTAAATACTTATCAGATACGTGCTTTCCAAATATTTTCTCCCATTGTGAAGACAGTCATTTTACTTTCATGATAAAGTCCTTTGATGCACTAAAGTTTTTTTAAAATTTTGATGAGGTCCCATTTATCTATTTTTCTTTTGTTGCTTGTGCTTTGGGCATAAAGTCTAAGAAATCATTACCTAACATAAGGTCTTGAAGATGCTTCCCTACATTTCTTCTAGGAGATTTATAGTTCTGGTTCTTATATTTTGGACTTTGATCCATTTTGAGTTGATTTTTGTATATGGTGAGGTAGGGGTCCTTTTTCATTCTTTTGCAAATGGAAATCCAGTTTTTCCAACACCATTTGTTGAATAGATTTTTCTTTCCAAATTGAGTGGTCTTTGGCTTCTTGTCAAAAATCAGTTGACCATCAATGTGAAGGCTGATTACTGAGCTCTCAGCTTGATTGCATTGGTCTATTTGTCTGTCCTTGTGCCAGTATCATGCTGTTTTGATTACTGTGGCTTTGTAATAAGTTTTAAGATAGGAAAATGTGAATGTCTCAACTTCATTCTTCTTTTTCAAGATGGCTTCGGTTATTTAGGGCCAATTACCCTCCCATATAAATTTGATGATTGACTTTTCCATTTCTACAAAGAAGGTTGTTGGAATTTTGATTGGCATTACATTGAATCTATAAATTGCTTGGGGGTAGAAATAATATCTTAATGATAGTTAATCTTCCAATCCATAAACATGGAATGTCCTTTGCTTTATTTAGGTCTTTTTAAAATTTTGTTTTAGCAATGTTTTATAGTTTTCTGTGTACAAGCCCTTAGCCGCCTTGGTTAGATTTATTCCTAGATATTTTTTCTTTTAGATGCTATTGTACATGGAATTTTTTTCTTGATTTCTTTTTCCAATTGTTCATTACTTGTGTATAGAAACACTACTGATTTTTGGGTGTTGATCTTACACTCTATCACTTTGCTGAATTCATTTATTAAATCTAGGAACTTTATTGTGGTATTTTGCATTATTTTTTCTTTTTGTATTAAGTCTTTGAAATCATATGTGTATTTTACATTTACAGGACATCTCAAGTGCTCAAAAGCCGTATGTGGCTAGTGGCTACTATATTGGACAAGACTGTCCTAGACCTTAATGATTTTTTTTTAAGAAAGCATAATGATAACGCTTACCTTCTAGGGTCATGGGGAAGATTGAGTGGAATATGCATGTAAGGCCCTGAACCCACTTCCTGGCACAGAGTGCTCTTTAAATGCTAGCTACAATAATTACTAATAAGAATCTGCAAGTTATAATAATGATAATGGTTATTCTGGGGACCAGCCTGCATCTTTTTCTTCCTTCTGGGAAAAAAAATATCAATCTTGGTGATCAGAGGCCTTTCACAGGACCCCACAGCTCTCTTTATCATTTCTGGTTGCCCCTCTGAAAGCTTTCCTGAGATACAGAAAAGACATCAGAGGCATGGCAATCAATGAAGATAGAGACATAGTGCACAGCCACTCTGGTTGGTAGAGGACCTGCACCACCTAGTCTTTCCTGAACATTTGCTCCCAGCCCAGACTTGGGAGGGTCTTTGTTTCTCCTCAATGTGGTATGTGTGTGTGTGTGTGTGTGTGTGTTTCCCCTCAACCCTGTACCATTTTAAATTCTCCTTTCCTTATTTGGATGCCCTCTCCAGCATTCCTTGCAATTTTTCAGGAGAAGACCCATACGTTTTCAGGAAGAGGTATTTTGAGAGACTTGGGAAGTCCTACATCTGAATAGGAGACTCTAGAGTTGCCTCCCTGTCCCCTGAAAGCTGGGCTTTCCAGAACAGCTAGCTTCCTCTGACTTGATCTCTTGTATAGTCAAATGTAGTACAATCTGGTTTGTGTGTCTCGAGTTTGGATGCAAGACTGATTCTTAGTGGGAAAGGATCATCATACACCAAAGAACAACTCAGGTTCTCAGGGAAGGCCAAATTAGAGGGATGGGGAGGATTTTTCGAGACTGAACACAGCAAAAATTCTTTCTGCTTGAGGTCAGTCCAATACAACTGTCTTGAAGATTTGGTTTGTATATTAAACAGCTCCAGGTCAAGGGTTGAATGACATCACCCACTCATGAAACCCACCCTTCCCAAAGTCTCTAATTTAACATTTTAAAGAAGTAAGTCTTTGGAGCCAAATCCTTGCTGTGCCACTTACTAGCTGTGTAACACTGGGCTAACTGCTTAACTTCTCTGAACGGTGGTTTCCTCATCTTTAAAGAGGATGACGATATGCTCACAGATTGAGCTATCATTAGTTACAGGGCAGATTCAGTTTTCTCAGAGCTTGGCATTTAATACACACTCAAAAATGCTAATTAATTATCACATTTTTGGCCTTGAGTAAGATAGCTGGCTGCTTAGACCGAGCTTCTTTCCTTCCTTCCCAATGCTGTGTCTTGGTTTCCCTCTTGCATCCATCACATTTAGGATTGTGATCGCTCCCAAGGTTCAAAATGCTGCCACTGGGATACAGGCTTGCTGGTCCCAGGCACTTACACACTGAGAGGCAATGCAGAACCAGAGGCCTAGACTGGGAAGTAGTGTACAAAAACAAATGCATCAGGAAGCAGATGTGGCTCAAGTGATTGGGCTCCCGTCTACCATATGGGAGGCCCCAGGTTCGATTCCTGGGGTTTCCTGGTGAAGGCAAGCTGGCCCACGCTGTGGAGAGCTGGCATGCACCATGAACTGATGCAACAAAATGATACAACCACCACAACAAAAAGAGACACAGAGGAAAGACAGCAAACCAGGGAGCTGAGGTGCCTCAAGCAGTTGGTGCTTCCCTCCCACGTCAGAGATCCCAGGATCAGTTCCCAGTGCCTCCTAAAGAGAAGATGAGAAGACAAGCAGACACAGAAGAGCTCACAGTGAATGGACATAGAAAGCAGATAACGAGTGTAGGTGGCAGGGGGTGGGGTGGGGGGAATAAATAAAAAATAAAATAAACCTTTAAAAAATGCACTCTATTTGCCACATGACTAATTCTCCATAAGTAGAGACCCCCACATAAGCCAGCACCATTCTGATAGTAGCATTTACATGTTGAGGTATGGCATTTTGCTTCTTCTGCTGGGAAATGTAGTAGTACTCAAGCAGGCATACTGGTTTTATCCCCAGGACACAGGGGGATTGCCAGATCTTTCTGAGAGTCTTTGCAACTATTATTTAAAATTGAATCATTTGGGGAAAGAAGATACAAATTGACTTACTTTGTGACATTCATACCTTTGGACCAATCTTGATGCAAAGGATTGCATCTGATCTGCATGGATGTAAATTTCACCTCACCTATCCTCGGAAAGATTTTTTTCTCTATTAAAATGGTCAGCATACTCTTACAATTATTATTTTCATTATTATTAAATCATTAGAGTAAAAAATTAATAATAATGAATTTACACATTACCATCCCTGTTACGTTAAGACTAAAGGGCAAGCACATGTAACTTTGGATCAGTAGAAAGCCATACTTTGAATTCATCAACCCTTTAAATAGAATTTGAGGAATGCATCACTCTAATTTCCATCTACCTCTAAAATTCCCTTTACACTAGGACAAGGGTGGGCAAATTCTTTTCTCTAGCAGGCCAGCTATTAATTATTTTAGACTTTCTTGGCCACATGGTCTCTCTCTGGACCCACTACTCAACTTTGTCATTGTAGTGCAAAAGCAGTTATAGACAACATGTAAATGAATGGGCGTGGCTGTTCCAATAAAACTTGATTTTACAAAAACATGCAGCCAGATTTGACCTATGCAACCATAGTTTGCTGACCCTTACTCTATTCAAGCGAACAAATAACAACAACAACAAATCACACAATTCCCAACAAATGTATTTCCATTCTCTCTATATACAGTAAACACATGACAATAATAATGTGGACAGAACACTGAGCTAAGGTTTAAAAGATTAACAGCCCTCTGATGAGTAAGGTTCACTTTCATTTTTTTCAGGTACCATAAACATGCATGGTTCCAAACTGTAAGAATGGGAGAAATAGGGAAGGCACATAATTAGCTTGAGTAAAATGTAGAAAGCATTCATTCATTCCACATGCATGCATTGGAGACCTATAGAATGCCAGGCATAAAAGATACCGTGCCAGCCTTCAGTGGTCCGGCTAAAGAAGAGGTGTCTTGGTTTTGGTTTTGTTAGTGTGTTTGTTTGAAGATATTCCTGATATTCCTAAAATCAGACCATGAAAAAAATTCCCAGCTCCATTTAGGCGAAAAATATAATACCAGCTCTAAGCTTGACTTTCTGTAACGAGAGCCCAGAAGTATACATGGGAATAATTAAAACCAAAAAAATTAAAAATCATAAAAAAAACTGGTTCTACTAGTGTTGTAACTGGGCACTGATACCACATGACATAATTGGCACTCGCCTCCAAGCTTCATCTGAACCCAGCATTCTAAAGCCCTTTCGTAACAGCAACGAACATCTGCTCTAAAGAGCAGCGCTAGACCAGGCGAGAAGAATAGCACAGAAGGGTGTTTCCTTCCAGTGCAATAATGTGTTATTAATGTGTCAAATACCTATGTTTGTAACAATAATTATATAAACACAGGCTAGAGGACCTTCGGGACAAAGTTACACCAATTAAAAAAAAACATTCACAGGAAAGACAGCATTAGATACTGAGAAGGAGAGGCTCATTTAACTTTTCCAGGGTTGGAGTTGAACATTTACGAAAGACATCATGATCCGGATAGTGTTTTTATTATTATTTCTTCTCCTTCTGCCTCACTTCAAGCAAGATTTATTTATTAACAAGTGGGAATCATTACTCTGGATTTTTTATTAAGCACATTATATGGAAAAAAATAGGCTCCCAAGCTGACTGAATGCCATCATGTGCTTTTCCCACTTTTTCTAAATTGAGCTCATCCATAAATTTTCAGAAATAGTATCTTAAAAACCCGCCAACAAATTTTCCATGCCAAAGAATGCCCCTCTTTTTCCGACACAAGTGTTTGAAAAGAGGGTTTTATTCCCTTCCCAATTAAAAGAGAGAGGGAAGGAGGAAAGAAGAGAGAGAATAGAAAAATTGTTAGAGAGCTCTGCGATCACAGGGGATTAACTGATTCACAACTTCTTCAAAATTGTAATTGTTCCTGGATTCATGTGGTCTTTAGGGGCTGGAACGAGTGGACTTCATCACAGTGTTGAAGCGCCATCTGAATGAGCTTGACAGACTCTATACATGTGTCCAAATGTGTAGCAGGTCAGTCACTGTGATTCTGGCCTCCTTTCCAAGGTCAATGAGGCAGTCTGGACCCTGGGGAGGGGGTTGCCACTTTGGCCCAGTCAGTGCAGCCAATTTTTAATATTTCAGAAGTCACAGAGAGGGTCAGATGTAGCTCAAGTGGTTGAGCACCTACATCCCATGTACAAGGTCCCGGGTTTGATCACCAGTACCTCTTAAAAACAAACAAACATATAAACCAAAAACTCTCAATCGGGAGCAGATGTAGCTCGGTGGTTGAGCACCTGCTTCCCAAGCACAAGGTCCTGAGTTCGATTCCCAGTACCTCCTAAAAAAATAAAAAAATCACAGAAGCTTTAAGTGGGATTCCAGCACCTAGATGCTTTGTTGGATATGTATCCATGGAAGTTAAATGGCTGCTACCAAGTTCTACTTTCCTTCCTTTATTTTATCTGTGTTTCTTGGTAAGGAGTGTTCATGGATGGGGAGGAGTGAAACACAGCAACACAAAAAATGTTAACCATCTCTAATGCAAGCACGTTAGGTCTTGGCTTAGGTGCTAGTATATTGATTAGCAAACTTCAGCATACTCACTTTCCATAGTATCTGTCAAATTTGCCTATCACTTTATTATTTACCTAATATTTTTCTTTAAACTGCTTCTTCTTTTCAACTTAGGTAAATTTGCATGGAAATGAAACTATTGCTATTAATGGAAAATCATTATCCCTTGCCATTAAGGGGCTTACCACAAAAATACTCGAGCGAGGAAAATTAAACCATACTATTAAAATCTAGCTAAATACACTTGCCTGTTTAAGGTTTTGCATCTGAGGCCTGCACCCTCTTTGAGGAAAGGGAGATTAGCAAGTTAAAAAAGATGCTGAAGACATGCTAGCACCAAACTAAGACTTGTTCCTTGTCAGGATCAGAAAGAGTGACTGACAACCAAAAAAGAAATAACTTTCTTTCTAGGTGGCTCAATATTGTTTAATGCCCGTGTCCTAAAGCAAACCTCTGAACACTGAAGAGAATTCACCAGTGAAATGTGTCCTTCGAGTTGTGTAATACTATTAGCAATCTCATGCTAATACTTCTTAGACTTAAAAAAGTGCTTCCACGCCCAAAGTTCTATTTGGGCCTCATGATAAACTGATGATATAGATAGAACCGTAATTATTAATTTTGTCTTACTGGAAATGAAACTGCAAAAAAAGATATTTTAAGCTTACATAGCAAGTCAGTAGCAAAGCTCTCCTTAGAAGTTGGGATTTAAAAAAAAATAAAGTATGAAAAATTTATTATATTTTATATGACGAGCTGTGAGGCTCAAGTTTTCCTTAAAAAATATAAGACCACTTATTTCTGATCAAAACTCAATCTGCTGTCTTTATCAATGCAGAGAGATTATGGTGACCTTACCAATGCTTTTTGTATCAGCATTTTACACAGAAGTGGAAATCGAAAAATGAGCAGCTGTTAACAAATTTGGAGCAGCAGCATTAAAGGCCCTTGGACTCCTGAGTCCAGTGGTCTTCAGAGGCAAACTTTACTAACAGTCTTTCTAATTTATGTATTACAGCAAACTAGCTATCCCCACTGAGAAAGGATGAAACGTGTGGGTCTTTGGTGTACAATACCTCTTACAGGACATTCATCTGGCATCTGGTTGCAGAGTAGGATTTTATGAAATTCCCCGAGGTCTCTAAGCTTTAATTCACACTGTGTCTCTACTGCAATAGCAATTCAGCCATTTGGGGCCTCATTGGTTTTATTTACTCGAATGAGTACTGAACTAACTGATTGATCACCGATCCAATTTGGTTATCTCATATTACTGAAATAATTCTGCCAAGTAAAATAACCTCTTCTAGTTATGATGACGGTAGAATTGGAGTGCCTACAGAGCAGAGGAGTTGAACCGTTAACTTGATCAGCTGTATAAACAAAGTTTCTGACCAGTGGAAAATGTTAGCCAATATCCAAGGCAAAGGAAAGGCTCTAGATGAAAGATCAGAGAGGCTGCTAATGCAATACAACGTGTCCCCAGACCCAGAGGGGGAAAAAGACAGAGGGTTCTTTCCCACATTCAGTTTAAGGATGAGAAAAAAAGTTAGAGTCTGATCTGGCATCTGTCTGAAACTCAGTGGAAGGCATGATATCAGAAGAAGGTGTTTTCTCATATGCACGCCCGGCTCCTAAAATTGTGTGGGTTCTAAATTTGAGTTGCTGTGTTAAAAAGCTCTGTTGTGCATTGCCAGAGCCATATCAGATTTAGCAAGGAAAGCACAAAGTGTAATAAACATGTCTTGATCTTTCTGAACCTAGTTATTTTAGAATCATCTAAAAATTGTGAGGACAGAAGTCATAAACTTATTTACAATACATATAACAATCTGATTCATCTGCAAAAGTCTGCAAGTCTTACAGGTTCTATGAAGGTCTATGTACAATTTTGGAGTGACTTCTATTATTATGAAAATACCAGGTTCACATGACTATACACAATTACCTTATATGTGGGTTACCATATATATTTATTATCAAATTATTTACAGACTCAACATAAGCTCTTTGAAGGCAGAGGATCTGTCTCTCTCTCATGTCTTCTTTTTGTTGCCAGTACTCTCACACAGTACCTGCACGTGATAGTCATTTAATGAATTTGTATTTAGTGAATAATGTGGTGGATTGTAGATTGACTGGCAAATCTTTCCATAGCCCTCTTGTCCAAAGCACCAAATCAGAAGAAGGACTAGATGTAAAATACTGGCTTCACACTAGCTGTAAAGATTAGCCTGACTCAGAAATTAGGAGAGTAAGTCACATGCATTAGCACTGGCCACCATGGCTCAGTCTTAGCATTATATTATTTAAATTTTTAAAAACTCAATTTTTGTAGCTAAACTGTAATGTAAAGCACCTCTATTATTTACCTAGAGTAGTCTTAATATGTGAGAAAACATCTTAAAAATATTTTTTACCATTGATAGTCTACTCATTGTTCTCCACAGAGGACAGCCGTTCCCAAGAATCTCTCTCCCTCCTTTTTCCTTGCAAATAATTTTCACTGCTTGAAATCCTCTACCCCCTACTCACCTTTACTCATTATTCTATAGTTTAACTTAGTGCCTTCCTTAGTTTTACTAACTGGATTCTGCCCAACGAAAAAGACTCTGGAAACTAACTTAGCAAGAAATAATCCTTTCCTGCTCAGAAAAAGTAGCAAATAGGCAAAATTGTGTGCTCTCATACATAAATCATTTTGGTCCTTGTTACACAAGTAAATATGTCTAATTGCATCCTGGAGATTTCTTGGACCCAAGACTGCATGTAGAGCCATGCATGCTGAACTTTATGAAGTCCTAGTTCCAGCAAGTCTAGCAAGCACACATGTGCACATCCCTAAGTCACATCTTTCGGTTCTGATATAGAAAGTAGTGGAGATGGGAGAAAGAACAGTAAGAAATCACCATGGAAATAGGGGAGCTGCCTCTATAAACTTTACACAACATTTTCCTGAATGCCCCAAAATGGCTTACCTCATTGAGAGTTGAAACTAGAGTGAATGCTTTTGGCAGATGCCGTCTCATTCTATATTTATCTCATTCTATGTTGGAACTTTAGCACATTCATTCCAGCTCATTCCCTAACACTGAAAAAGAAAACAAAAAAACAAACCAGAAATTAATATAGTTATTGTTATAAGATATTTAAACATCGTTACTCCTCATTTTATTTTGTTTTTATCTTAAAATACCCATTACTATACTAGGTACTATCTTAGAGACTGATGGAGAAAAATAAAATACAACATTAGTTTGGTTTCCCTGACTCTCATTTTCCTTTGACAATATATCTGGGTAGAACTGAAAACAGCTGTGATTCCTTCTTGGAATTAACTCTGGTTGGGTGCAGATGATGCCAAGCTATCTAGAATCAGTTTCTTTAAGAACAGTGGTTCTCAGCCAGGGGTGATTTTGTCCTACCAGGGAGATTTGGCAATATCTGGAAATAGTTTTGGTTGTCACAATTAGGGAGACGACTTCTGGTATCTAGTAGGTAGAGACCTGGGATACTGCTAAATACCCAAAATGCATGACAGCCCACCATGACACAGAATTATCCAGCCCAAATATTTCAATAGTAACAATAGTTCGAGAAATCCTGTTTTAAAAATATTTAATTCAGTAACACCGTGCATATGTCCCCTGGGATCCGAGTACAGCTACAATTGCTTTACTGGTAGAAATAGCTTCTGTTTTCCACCAGCACAGAGGAGGTCACCTCTAATAAGCAGGTCTTTCTAAAAGTTTACAAATCAATCCAAATCTTTTTCCTCTGCTAATATGCCTGGAATATATACCAGTGGTCACAACTTCCATGTAAGAAACTTTTACAAGATTCAAGGAAGTCATTCATTATTTATATATAATGCATTTATTAAGTACATACTACGTGTTGGTCAGAGCTTTCTGGGAGGAGTTACCTATCATATCATTTTTGTCTTAACGTGAACTCATTTGCCTTCTCCCCTTGCCCAGAATACTCATTAACCATTGCTAAGTCAACATGTCTCTGCAGCTAAACAACTTAGAGCAGCCTGCAGAGCTGCCCATATGAGAAGGAGCTCAACTGCACATACATTCTGTCATGTGTAATATTTGCCCTTTAGTTTAGTACCATTATCAGACGGGGTGAGAAGAATCCCTGGCCTGGGCCGTGCACTTTAGAGAGTGCCCCGCTGGGCCCTGTCCTCAGGCCCATGGGCATTTGCCCATGGGGGTCTAGGCCAGACCTTTTTTTGAGGCCACATTCTGGGTAAAACGGATCATGGAATTTTCTGCCCAAATGACTCTGAGCTCAACTCCCAAGCCTGAAGAGGCACGTTCCCTTTGTCGGTTCTCCTGTGGGGGATTGTGCACAGACGTGCATCACAAGGCCTGAGCAGGGGCAGCTCTTTTCCGTAGGGTAGTGGATGGAACCCAGCCCACTTGTCTACATTTGTATGCACAAGGCTCCTTGCAGTGGGAGACTGAACTGGTACAGAAAGACAAGAGAGGATGACTGGGGACCACCACCATGAGTCAATTCTCCTTGCTTTTCCATAGTCTGATGCAAATTCCAAAGGGTCCAAAAATTCTAAATTAGGATGTAGACTTCTAGGATGTTATGAAGGTATATTTACCAAATTAGGAGGATGAAAGTATTTGAGTTAACAGTCAGTTGGTGCCATCCCTGGTATCTTTGGACATACAATATAGGGGTTTCCATTTGTACTTTTGCCCTAAGGGGTAGACTTAATTGGTAGAACAAACCACTGTTTATTTTCTCTGTGCAGAGCCTCTTGGGTTTGGGCTATGCTTCTCCCAACTGGAATCATGCAGACTGCTCAGGAAATCTCAGTTTCATTTGCTCTCCATGAAGAGTGCAATCTTTTAGGGACCATATGTTAGGTAGCCTCAGTGATAAGACAGCCCATCTTAAACTTACCAGCTTTTTATGGGGTGGGCAGCAGATGAATAAATAGATTATTATTTAAATAACTATTACAAATTGAAAAGAAAAGAAAATGTAGCTCAATAAGTTATGAAAACATTACTTCTAAAAAGTTCTTTCCAGGCACTTTTTTTAAAAGATTCATTTATTTTATTTTATTCCCTCCCCCTGCCCTCCCCGCCCCAGTTGTCTGTTCTCTGTGTCTATTTGCTGAGTGTTCTTTGTCCGCTTCTGTTGTCAGCAGCAAGGGAATCTGTGTTTCTTTTTGTTGCGTCATCTTGTTGCGTCAGCTCTCCATGTGTGTGGCGCCATTCTTGGGCAGGCTGAACTTTCTTTTGCCCTGGGTGGCTCTCCTTACAGGGCGCACTCCTTGCGCATGGGGCTCCCCGATACGGGGACACCCCTGTGTGGCACAGCACTCCTTGTGTGCGTCAGCACTGTGCATGGACCTTTCCAGGCACTTTTAATTCATCTAATTCCAGCTACTAACTCATTAGTTCCTGTACTGTTCAGAAAGATACACAGATGAATATAGATTAATTAAACGACATGGTCAAGATCTCCTTACTAATGACAAAATGAAGAAGTGAAAAATGCTTAATTTTGTTAATATTTTACCAAACCAAACTCCATGTTCTTTTTTTACCTTTAGCATTAATATAGTACCAACTTTGCTTTTGCTACAAAAACATTACAATGTTGCTGCCAATTACTTTTCACAAATCCCACCAGTTACATTTCTCCCATGTATCACCACACTCCTAACACCCTGTAGTAGAACTTTCCTATATTTATACTGTCAACAACAATCCTCACCCACTGCCAAAATTGTTATACGTTCCCAATATCATCTTCTAGCTGCCCTCCAACTAACATCAATGTCCCCAGACTAATTTCCCTAGGCTGGGGAGAAGTGAGCACTCTAGAGAAGAGATGCTACTTTGGGAAAGAGGTGCTCTAAGCAGCCAGTGCAACTGTACTGGATACTTGGTGAATGGGGATCGTGAGCATGTGGAAGTGCCTGAAAAGAAGGTGGACACCAATAGAAATGACTGAGTGATGTGTGCATGCCTGCACAAATGAATGAACAAATGCTTGCAAAAGAAGGAAAAAAAAATCAAACCATCTTTCTCCTCTCCCATTCTTCTCTTTGTTTCAGAGGACTGTACAGGGAGTTAAAATACTTCTTGTTCCACTTAGTAGCAGTTTTGACCTTGAGCAAGATATTTAACATGGCATCTGAGAAGTGGGGTCCTCATCCTTGCCCTGACTCTAAGCTGAGGTAGTGAAAAAGTGGTAGAATCTGCATGCATCCTAGATAACAAAAATCCTCAGGATGCCTTTGGTTATTTTCCTCCCAGGAGGAGGCAGCTACAGTTCCAGGGAGAGCATTCCAGACTGTGTTTCCCATGAATTCTATTCACTCTCATTCAAGATGGAAGTTTCAGACAAGAAGTCAGAAGGAGAGAGGGTGGGATGGGTTTCTGTCTCAAGATACTTGGGGACCTCTTCTGTAGGAACAAACCAAGGTCGAGAAGGATGGCGGGTTTTGGCCATTACCCTACTGGTAATACATGGCTCCTAGTTCCAATTGAAGTCAGTGGGAGCCAACTTGCAGTCCAGCCAAGGCGAGACTTGGCCAGCCCTGTGATTAATTGTGGTTATTTCCTCACAATGTGGCAACTCACTGACCATTACAATATTAGGGGAAGAGGGATCCCATAAAGAGGGATCCCATCTCTTCCTTCTCCAGAGTCCAGGGTGTACCTGGGAAAGGGTTTTTGTGTTTGAGCTAAAAAAAAAAAAAAAAAAAAAAAGGGTGTATCTTTCCAAGAGAAAATTAAATGGCTTAGAAAGTTGGTTAGTCATTAATGTAATGGTCTGAATCTACAATGAGAAAAAGATTGAAACTGACATGATTTTTATCTTTGATATTATAGCTTCTGAAGTTGGGAAGTAATTACGTATGTTAATATTACATCCATTCGAGATTTGGTGAAATTTTTTTTACCACTCTTTCTTAATTAATCTTCCCTTTCCCTCCTCTCTGTTCACAGTGCGGGCAAACAGGGGTGTAAATGATCAAAGATGATTTGGAAAGAACACAGGCGTCAGAAAGACCTGGGTTTGAATGCAGAATTGACCTGGCCATTTAGTAAATAAATAAAAAAGTGAAAATGATATCGTAGCAGGCGCTGTGTGAAGGCGTCACACACACTTTCTCACTGAGTCCTCGTGCCGGCTCTACTGGATACGACCTGGCCTCATCCCCAATTCAAAGACGAGACACCGAGGCTCTCATTGCAGATGCTGCGCTAGCGGCCAGGGCTGGGCTGCCGACAGCAGCGTGGCCCCTGAGGACACGGATGCCTTTGGGGGCTTGTGGTGAAGATGGAGGTGGGGGCATGAGAATGGGGGGGGAGGTGAAGAATGACCATTTTTACTGCTTTGTAAATCATTCTACTTTCTCCATCACCTACCTTACTTCTGACAGTCTGGGACTACTGCATATCCCTGGCTTTCTCTTCTCTACCCATAAACCCCTGAGGACCAAGTCACTGAAAGCATCAGAAAAGCAGTTACATCTCTCTCTCTGCTCTTCCCTTCTCAGCAGAATTCATCAGTCCCAAGTGATGGGGAGAATTAAAAAGCAAGGAAGCCACAGCCACTACTGCCCGTCAGCTTCAAACAGACACACAGGAAAACTGCCAAGTGCAAATCACAAATAGCTGGGAGACTGCCTTCACTGTTTCAACTCCCCAGCAAAGCAAGGGCTTTCTGGTGCAGATTGCTGAGTTTTGCACTCCTGGAGGATTTTTGAGCAACTGTTCTTTGATATTTGTTAATAACAATGGAGTTCTGAAGGTAGAGTAAGATTACACAGATACATAATTCTCAGAACAGGGTCTGAAGGGTGTTTAAACATCACCACCCTCCTTGTTATTGGGTTTTAAGGCTGAGCAGGATTTGGAAAAATAGAGATAGAGGAAGAGGCACTTTCAGGGAAATGGAACAGAGTAAGTGAAGACTTCTAAAGAGGATACATTTGAAAATTGATCGATTCATTCATTTAATTAACTTATCCTTTCATCAGACAAATATTTATTGAATATCTACTATGTTCCAGACCCTGTGCTAAGTGGTGAATGGGCGGGGTACAAAACAATTAGGTATCTTATAGTCAAGGAACTTAAAATCTAGTGGAAGAGATACATTGAATAAATTGAATGGACAAATTAATATATAATCATACATTGTAATTGGTAAGTGTCAGGAAGGGAAATAACTTGATTTTATAAGAAAAAAATAACAAGGGGGCAATTAATGATGGGCAAAAATTAGGGTAAGTCAAGGGAGGAATCCCTGAGCAGAGATTGAAACCCAAAGGCTGAACAGGAGTCAGTCAGCCAAAGAATTGGGGAGTGAACAGCCTGTGCAAAGCTGCCAAGTCAAGAAGGCCCATGGGAGGGGGGGTCAGACAATGGAGGAAGCGAGTGGCAGGAATCCTCTTCTCTCTCTGATGGCTCAGACACAGCCCACCTTCGAGGGTCTGGCATCTTCCTACCTTTCTGAGCCCAGCGTCTCATCCTGAGCACTGACCTATGTCAGGACAAAACTCTCTGGAATTAGTCTTATCTCCCCTCCATACTCAAGCACATCAAGAGGCTTTTGGGCTCTTCTTCTTACTTTCAATACCAGACAACACCAACCCCATAAGAGAGATGCTGATTTCCCTATTAATCCTTGAAAAGGGAGTTCTCATCCGATTTCAACAGCCCGAGTACTAGCTCCCTCTGGCGTGGCTTGGCACTGAAGAATGTATGCTATGCTTGGTATTGATCTTTTTTTCTTTTTGAGATTTTACAAACATTTTATTCATTAGAGAACTTAGTCCAAAAGTAGCAGAATTAACATCTCTAGTTACCTGTGCTTTATTAAGAAACTGAGTGCATATGTTATCGATATTTTAGAGTATTGAAGTATTTGTACAAAAATTGAATGCTAATATTATATACTCTGTATTCCATTTCCTATAGAAGTTTTATACACTAAAAAAAGAACTAAGTACCAGTTTTGTTTCCTTGCATAAAAAACTTAAGGATACTACCAGTGTGAAATGATTTATCGATTCAATGAATTCTCTTACTAAACCATGGGAACACAGTCAAACTGGTGACTTGATATAAATGACTAGTCCCACCATCTCAGACTTTCCAATCAGTAGTTCCATAGGTACATGGCTTGAATTTTACTAAGCCCTGTCAAGAATCTTCCTAAAACAATCACAGTATGTTTTTTACAGTATTAATTTTTTTTTTTTTTACATAAAGATGATAGAAGTAGTAAAAGATGTTTTGAGGTCAGTGAGGGTTAGTTCTGTTCTCCTAAGATCTGGTATTGATCCTTAATGGACGGCGCTGGCCAATACTGCCTCCCTGTCTCCTTTCTGTAGCTAGTGGGCAGGAAGCAGACACTTCGGAGCACAGCAGAGTCAAATGCCAAAGACGTGTGATAAATTCTCACAGCTCCATTCAAAGAGAACAGTCACTTTCCAAATGATCTATTTGCAAATCTGGATATTCTTTACAATTTGAAAGCAATCGCAAGCTCTCTTTCTCAAATGCTTTAAAGTATTATAAAACTCCAAAACATTTACAATCAAAGACACTTGAGTAACAGCTGTTTTTTTTTTTTTTTTTTTTTTTTTTTTTTTTGCAGACAGGCAAGAAAGGAAGAGTTGTAACAAGCCACCAAGAAATGACGAGCAGCCCTTTGGCTGAGAAGGGAGTGGAGGTCTCAGGGTGGGGGCATGATCAGGCGGGGGTCCTCCAGGCCCACAACAGCAACTAAACCACAACCACCTAAAACATCTTAATTACTTTTTAAAAACTGTACAAGTAACGCTTGAATTCATCCTTTCTTTATTTTATTTTTTTAAAGCTTTATTTATTTATTAATTCCCCCCCCCCCCCCCAGGTTGTCTGTTCTCTGTGTCTATTTGCTGTGTCTTGTTTCTTTGTCCGCTTCTGTTGTCGTCAGCGGCACGGGAAGTATGGGCGGCGCCATTCCTGGGCAGGCTGCACTTTCTTTCGCGCTGGGCGGCTCTCCTTACGCAAGGAGTGTGCCCGGGCTCCCTACGCGGGGGACACCCCTGCGTGGCAGGGCACTCCTTGCGCACATCAGCACTGCACATGGGCCAGCTCCACACGGGTCAAGGAGGCCCGGGGTTTGAACCGCGGACCTCCCATGTGGTAGACGGATGCCCTAACCACTGGGCCAAGTCCGTTTCCCCATCCTTGCTTTAAAAGAGACCAGCAATCCAGCAATAAAATGCGACTAGAGTAAAATGCGAAGTTGTCTGCTTTGCTACTCCACCCTGCCCATTTCCCGTTTGGCTCCGCCAGAACCTCGGTCAAGCCGTTTTCTGCATGTCCATGTGCATCTTGGGGGGGAAAGAACCACTTCACTTTTCTCAGCTGATACATCTTGGAGAGTGGCCCTTGTCAGCACGCCGCGCTCTCCCCTGCTTGCAACGGCTGCAGAGGGCAGCTCTCGGGGCATGGAGTCTGGGACCCGGCCCCGGGCAGAGACAAGAGCTGGGCCAGGGCTTTGCCAGAGTAGGCCCAGAATTCATGTTTTTCATACGTTCTCCTGTCTTTATTAGACCAAGCTGTATTAGAATCATGCTAGCGCCATTTTATTCAGCAGGCCAAGAGAAAGCTGCTGAGAGCTTCACATACGCAATTCTTTGGACATTAACGATAACCCTACGAGATAGAGACTACGATTGTTTCCGTTTTATACACGATGGGACTGAGGCTCAAACTCCAGGCCCGTGATCTAAATTCCTACCCCTTGCTCCTTCTCTATTACTATATCCAGGTCATTCGGGCTCTTCGGAAAATACGGCTCTTCCTTTTGGTCCCCAAAGACTGTTTCAAGCAGGTGAGTCGTGTGGGTCCAACACCACTGGGCCTCCCTGCTTTGCTCGCTTGCAGGTCTGGCCCTCAGGCCTTTGCCTGCTGTGGACGGAAGTATTCCCACAGCAGCCCCTAGGGACCCATCCCTGATGACTCCACTGGGAGATGCCCAGCGAGCTGGCAAGCACCAGGCAGGCTGTTCTCCGCTGGGAAAGGTGATCTGAGATGAAGTGGTGGCGGTCAGCCTGTGGAGGAGGAGGAGGGAACGTGCCGCCAAACGCAGTTATTGGAAACTGGGCTCATTAAAATACTGTAATTGGTTCCCGCAGGGCAGTGGAGGTTAGTGACACAGAAGAGGCAGGAGAGGAGGGGCCGAGGGGGAGTGCAAGGTATGGATTTTGTTTTCCTTTTTATCTTTTCTCCTCTAGGAGGGAGAGTTCACCAGCCTGGGCTCCCAGTGGGGCCTTGGAGAGTTGCAGAACTGGTGGCTTCAGGGACCTGCGTGTCACCCACAGCGCCTCACCCACAGTGCCTCACCCACAGCGCCTCACCCACAGCGCCTCACCCACAGCGCCTCTCCACTTCCCTCCTAGAGCTCTCTCTTTCCTCCACCCTTCATCAGGAGCCTAGGGGCCTCATTCCACCCCTTTTGCCAGAGAAGAAAGCCATTGACTTGCAAATTTAAAGAAAAGTGTTGGAATTCAATGTGACTCTCCTCACAGACTGAATGTGCCAAATACAATGTTCAAAGGAGCACGCAGTGTGAAGGGCAATGCTTAGCCCAAAGCAAGGCCGCAAGAGTGGGGGAACCGAAGGCATCAGCACAATTGCTAGGCACTACCTAGATAGCACTTTTTGCCTCCCACCCTTAAAACTGGGCTTTGATTCTGTGCTGGGGCATTCCAGCTTTTTAGGGTGAAAAAAGGGGTGGTGAACACACTACCCTTTTGGGCTGAATTCTTCTCTGAACAGCCCCACAAAACTTAGTAGATTGAAGCAAAATACAATCTCCTGACACCAAATGCAGCACCCCCAGTATGCCCACCCCAGCCTTCCAGAGAAAGTTTGACGGCAAGGATTATGAATCTTAAACTCAGAAATCATGAACTTCCTGGCGGGTTGGAAACCTACGTCCTGATGTGGGTGTGGCTACGTAGGTCTATGTGTGGTAAAATGTATTGCGCTGTATGCCTAGATCAGTGTACATTGTATTCATGTACGTCTCAATGGAAAAAGCAAAAAGTGAAATGTCAGTGGCCGACAGCTTTGGTTCTCAAAATTCTCTTTCCTCCAACTTTTTCCTGAAGCTCTGTTGGCTGATGTGACCTTCCCTGTCCCCTCACCTCCTGGAACCCCATGCTTTATTAAGGGCCATGGGAGCGCCTGCGTTTTTGAGGGAGCCTGCCTTAACTGCCCCAAGCACATTGTTCACTGCTTTCTGAGCCCCTCCCAGGACCTGCTGCCCATACCAGAGGCAGAACCAGGGCTATGGGCCTTGAAGCTTAGACAACGTGGGGACTCCTCAATAAAGAAAAAACAAAATTAGGTTAGAAAAGCAATATGGCGAGTAGGGTCTTCTCCATCCCCCTCCCGCCACCTCTTTAAGTTATTGATTACAAACACTTGCATAAAAAAATGCTACCTTTCTGCAGCTAAGCTTCCACTCTGCTCCTAGAACACTCAACAACTCCCAGCTGCTCCCAGAATGCATAGAGGTCAGGCTAGTGAGAGGTGCTCTCTGAAGCTGAAGCTTTGTCACCTTATGCAAGGATGCCCCGGGTCAGCACATATATATTGTTAGAGAAGCTTCAGCCTAGTTCAAGTTGAAACTTCTCTTTTTCATGCACGGACAGTCAGTCATGCCAGGTGGACTATAAGGTCCTACAGTGCAAAATCATGGCTTTACATCACTTTCATTCCTCTTAGAGTGCCTATGTCAGTGCTATTTATAGGTCGGATTTTCAGTACTGTTGAAATAAATGTTTTAGGGGAAGAAAAGTAACTTTTAGGGGCAGGTGGTGGTGATAATGGGGAATGATTAACCATTAGTTGGATTAAATGGATTGTGTCCACGTTTCCACTTCCAGGTCCTGAATGAGTTGGCCCAGCACGACAGTGAACCAAACCCCTTTTAAAAATGGGCTTGACTGAAAATTAACTCCAGGCCATATGGAATGTAAGAGACAAAGTATGGCTTGGCTCAGACGGGTAAAGTCTTTGCCCTAGCTGGCCTTCTCTTCTGCTTGACATGAAGTATTCTGCAGAGAAGAAGGAAGGAAAGAGGGAGTAATGGGGAGAGAAGAAGAGGAAGAGGACAAAAGAGAAGAGAAAGAGGATGAAAGAAGACAAAAACGCAGGGTCTTATAAAAGCAAAATAAGTGGATTAATGGAAGAAGAATACTTAATAAAGCTCTCTGGGGCTCACCTTGCCTTCTTTCTTTCTTTTCTTCTTCTTCTTCTTCCTCCTCTTCTTCTTTTTTTTTTTTTTTTTTTTTAGGCTGCTGTATTAAATTAAAGTCATACATAGGTTTCAAAGGAAATCACATTTCTGCAGTCTGGTGAGCCCACCTGACAATGCACGCTAACAGAATTGTAAATGTAAAGGGTAATGCTTGTCAGTGCCTGACAGTTCTAAATGGCCTTTTAGTTCAGTACGCAGAGCTGTCATAAAAAAACATAAAAATGCATATGCAGACAGCTGAAACTGCTATGCACATCATTATCTGCAAATGGTATAAGTATCCTGAACAAAAGGCCTTCCAGTTTAAGGACATGCATAAGACATTTCTCTGCCTCCAGCTTTAAAACAAAGTGCTGTCAAGAAAACAAGAATCCCAGTGCCAGAACTGAGGTTTTTCTGTCAATCAGCGAGGTGCTACATTTGTACATATTTTTCTGACCCTGCATATGAGAAGAGCATTCTTAACAGATGTGTATTTAACTTCTGGCAGCTACATCTGTTTCTTCTGCATTTTCCTCCTTATTTCTTTATCATTGTTCTAACAGACCCCTGCAGAGGGGTATTTTATTATGTTCTTATTCATCCCCCCCCCATCTTTGCTTTTTCCCTTCCCTTTTTCTCTATCTCCTGTTCCTTTCAAGTATTAATTTCTTTCTTTTTTTGTAATTTAGGAAGGTCAGGAAAGCCCAAGTTTGGCTCTATCATGTTCAAATTGGTGGAGATGTTTGCCCTTCCTTCCCTATGCAGTGATACTATCTGCTTTTTAAGATTAAGCATTCCTTGAGGGTAAAGGTAATTTTTATAACATAATGGTTCTGTTATAATACAGAATCACATAGAGAGCTTTGCAAAATTATCATTTCCTGGAACCATGCTCCACTCCCAATGCTCTTTTTAATCAGTCAGTAGGGCTGGGCCTGGGAATATGTATTTTTAACAAACGTCACTGTGGTTACCATTTGTCGTGCATTCAAGCACGCATCAAACATAGATTTATTGGGCATTTACTATGTGGTTGTTACTGTTCTAAGCCATAAGGATATAGATGTGAACAAAAAGACAAAATCCCTAGCCTCAAACAACTCACATTCTACTGAGTGAGATAGCTGATAAATCCACAAACAGATACGTAAATATGATCATTACAGAGAGGGACAAATACCTGAAAAGAATAAAACTGGGTAATGGAACTGAGTAGAGAGTTCATATTTGGGGGTCAGGATAGGTCTTCCCAGGAACCAAAATTTGATCTGAGACCTGAAGGGTTAGAAGCCTACCAGGAAAAGTTTGGGGTTAAAAACACTATTTCATTTTATTCTTTCAATAGATTAGAAATTATTATCACCAATAATAATGAATGAGAGCACTGCTTAAAGAAATTAATGACTTTGCCTCAAATCACATAACTACTAAGTAGTCAAACTGAGATTCAAGTAAGATGTAGGAGAAACAACTCCAAGCCTCACTCCTGTTTTGATCTCTATCCAAATCCTGCCCAAACTTCAGGTCATCCTGAAGTACAGTCTTTTCCTTCCATCGTCTACAATGCATACATCAGTGCATCTATCCAATCATCAATGCATTCACCTGCCTGGCCATCCAAAATATATTAGGTGCTTATTCCACTATAGAACCCATGCTAGACACTAGAACAATTTGCCTAATCTAGTTCAAATTGAACTCCATCATTTCTGAACTCTTAGGATTTGGACCACAAAAACTGATTTTTAATTAGGTTGCACATGTGGTAAATCTCAAATAAGACTTTAATCTCTCAGGCCAGGGATCATATTTTAGAACTTCACAATTTCTAGCCTATTGAAGACATTCTTCAATCCCTTTCTTAAGTTTTTGAGTCTTGGGTTGAAGGCTTAGAGTCTCCAGATGAATTGCAAAGAGAGATTGTGACCTTTAATAATGATTTTGTCCAATGTCCATTCCATTGTTGGAGATGGATCAGAGCATGAGATTTGGACAGCAACATAGCAAATTGGATGAAAATGTGGGCTCTGGAATCAGCCAGAGCTGGTTTAATATCTCATCTAATACTGAGTTCATGAACAAACTATGAAACCTTGATTCACTCATCTGAAAAATGGTAATAAAAGTAAAACTTACCTGACCGAGTCATTGCAAAGATTAAATGAGACAAAGCATATGTAATGCTTAGTATAGTGTCAGATATACAGAGAGCACTTAATACATATTAGTCATTTTGTTATTATTATTGTTATTACTTTCCATTGCATTGTTATGTGACAGGCTGGACTGATCACCAGAGCTTTAGATTCCTGTTTTTCCTTTCCTTCAAAGAAGTACAACACACATCCCTTCCCACAGCCAGCATGTCCAGATACCCTCTGGGGCCCTCTCTAAGGAAGGCATCATTTTTTATTCTATGCTTTTTTACTGTATTTTCTCCTAATAGAACTTAGGTCTTCTAGCTATTATAAAAAATAATGCTCTCCTGTTCCATCTCTGTCCCAAGAGAGGTTTCACTCTTGCAAAGAGCAATTGCTTTTTATTGAATGTGCATTTTTGTTGCTATGGAAAATATATTGTGATTAATGAGACCCTGTGACCAAGGTTACTTGGGACAGGCTAGGACTGTTTAGCATTATGTCCTTACTTTCCACAGTGCCAAAGTTGGCTACAGGAGGAACTGCGTCATGCACCCCATTAGTAACTCCTGGGGTGGGAAAGTACTCAATAAAAGGGAAGACTTTGAGTAGAATTGTAAAAGATTTAGAAATGAGGTAGCTTAAGAAGTATAAGGAAGAAGGAGTATATAAAATTTTAAATTGCAGAAAGGGAAGAACATTTAACAAAATTAGATAAAGTAGAAATTTATGAAACTTACCATACAGAGGGAATATGGTCATATGAGAAATCTGCATAATTATTAACTGTGTGAAAAGGCTTAAATTGTTTATATACATATATGACAAAAACATACATACATAAAACTTTTAGAGTTGAAATTGGAAGTCACCAGTGAAATCTTTTTTGCAGGGAGAAATTCATCCCATTGTATTTCCATTAGCTGATATGGATTAAATACCTCACATGATGGGAGACTCCCTATTTTAAGAGGCATTAACTGGATGACAGCTATATTCACTGAAAACTTCTACCCTTAATGACTTCTAAATCTACCTCCTGGTGGCTTTCACCCTAGCCTTTTTAGAGCAACAAGAAACTATTTCATTTTGTTTATTCCAGAAAATATTAGAGCTGAAAGGAGGCTTAAAAATTCTCCTTGCTGCACCTTCTAATTCTGCAGTTAAGAAAACTGTGTTTCTTTTTCCAGAGGCTTCTTCTCCAAGTATGTGAAAAGTCATTGTTTTCCTTACTGTATATGTTTATCTTGAGGTAATTTCAAATTCCAAGTATCCAGTGAACAGAGGAAATTCTAAGCTGGAACTTAGGATGGAGGTTTGAGACAGAAAATAGACTTAATAGCCATAGGTGTATTACTTGGTAGCTAAATTTGCAGGATTAAAGGAGAATATGTAAGAAGAGGACTAAGACAAGAAAAGAGGAGGCAAGGATAAAATCCTGAGGTTTTGCCATTTTTATATCATTGTGACAGTTAACTCTGTCACCTGCAATATTGCTATAACCCAGAGATAACTGGAACTCCGTATGGCTCCGTCTGTTCCATATAACATAAAATTCTTACTGTGCATTCCTTTAAAGGCGAAAATGCTTAGAATACTTTTCTCAAAAGTTCTGTACAGTTCCTTTCCTCCTTTTCAACTTGTCTGATTCAAGATGGCTGCAAACACTTGTCCCCAACTCCTACTTCTTGCACACTCTCCCTGCCCACAATTCTTTGACTACTATGCTATTTTCTCCCCAGATATCTCTCCTCTTTTCTCCAAGGCATGCTGCTCTCCCTTCAACTGAAAGTACCTGCTAAGATTTCTGCTTGAAGCCATATTGGGCTCCATGAGGATGACGTAATGATTTGAAAGCTCATTGCACCTGTCCTTCCTCATTCCCCACAGAAGAAAGCATGCCAAGCTCCACACCCTTCATCTTTTCCCAGAAACATACTTCTCTTTATTTTTCCATTTATTTATTTTCTTATTTGTTATGGTTAGACTAATGTGTCAACTCGGGCCAGGTAATTGTGCCCAGTTGTTTGGTCAACAAGCACTGGACTAATTGTAATACAAGGACATTTATGGACTTAAGTCACCAGTGAGTTTACTGCATAGGTAGCTGATTACATCTGTATCAGTCAGGGAGGTTGCCATCAGCAGTGAGTGACAGTTTATCCAATCAATTGAATGTCTTAAAAGGGGAAGTGATTTCAGTATTCACAGGGAATTTCCCAGCTCATCTTTGCATCTTTGGACAGCCAACATCTCCTGGAAACTCATCAAGGACCTTCATTGGACTTTCATCAGAGCCCCTGGTTTGCAGCCTACCTGTGGAACCTGGACTTGTGCATTCCCATGGTCACATGAGAGACTCTTATAAAATCTCACACTATTGACAGATATCGCCTGTTGATTCTATTTGCCTAGAGAACCATGACTATACATTATTTTACATTCTTATATGTAATTTTGAGTAAATCAGTTCTCTATACCATCATATCAAGAGCCCCCTCAGGTTTTTCTTCACCTGGGAATTCTACAGGCACATATTTTTGCAAATACTTAATAAAACTTTCTGTAGAAGTAAATCAATGGTAGAATCGAGTGGTATACCAGTAAGACCCTCCACTTGGATAATACCAGATAGTACCAAGTGACTGCATATATTGATCTTCACATTTGAGATAGGTGCAGTGACCTGTTGAAGGCCCAAAGTAAGAGGGAATTAATTCAATTTCATGGCCATTCATTCATTCAAGAACACTAACTATCCAGCGAATTTAAAATATCAACATTTTTATTTGATATGCAGCCAGCCCTATTTGCTAAAAGGAAATTCTGACAAAAACTTTACTGAAATTCAAATCCATTTTATTTATGTTCCCATGATCTCTAGAAGTGGTAATACTAGTTTTTTTTAAAGTCAATAGGTTAGTCTTGTTTGCTTGATTCTCAGTGAACGCATGTTAGGGTCTTACAAATTGTCACATTCTTTGCTCAGCCTCAAAGCTTTGAGTCAATAATCTGTATTAGAATTTTGGACAAATGAAGTTAAAATTAAGTTCCAGTCTGTAGTTCCCAGAATTTGCTCTTTTAAAAAGTCATAAAAATGCTTAATTTGCCTCTAGAATTTGGGCATTCATCTAATTCCTGAAATAATCTCCAAACTTTCAAACAGCCTTGCTTAACAACATGCTGTGGGATCCACGTCCACACCTTCCCCACATCATCATCCACTTTCCACCCCCCGCCTTCCCTGGAAGGGTCTGGGGAGAAATAAATTTCTCTTCTCTCACAGAAACCTTCAGCTCATCTGTCATTTTCTTTTCACCTGTGGCTTGAAGTAGTTCCCTTTTGTTTTCTCTTACCAGGCCCCCAAAGTGACCCTTCCGTAGGCAAGAAGAGCCGTCTTCAGGCTCGCATCGGGGCCTGGTGAGTGCTGCTGTATACTCTCCACCAAGGGCAGCCCCATCTGATTTTGAAATAGGAGGAGTGAGGTGCAGCCGAGGATGTCTGTAGAGTTCTGAGTTCTGGTCTCAGCTCTGCTATCAATGCTGTACACTGACCCTCAGGCAGTTATTGAACTATTTTCTCATGCTGTTTGTCTAAAAATTAGAGTCTATAATACCTCCCTCACCCCCGAACTACCTTGAGAGAATCAGCTCAGGAAAGAAATGTGCAGTGCTTCCTTGAGGTGTAAAGTTAAAATAACCCAACTTCTAAGTTCGTCCCACCGGCCTTCCACCCCTCTCCACCCTGATCTGGGGGATGCTGCCTTCCCATTGCCCTCTGAGTGGCTTCTGACCTCCATCGCTCCGCTCTTGCGGCCCCGAAACTTCCTCAGTTACCAATCCCTCATCCTGACAGACGGCCCTGGGCATTCTCAACTAGACGATCACTGACTAATTGGGAAAATGATCCAACCTCGAGAGGAAATGGGTCACAATGTGCTCCCTCTCCTGACAACAAAGACTAATCCCTGGACCACCATGGAAGTTATATGCCTGAAAATTACCAGTGATGCCAAAACCAAGCTTAGCAACATCAAAGTCTCTCAGCAAAGAGGAGATTGGAGAAAAAGAGAAACATAAATAAATGTTTTGATATATGTTTTTGAAACACAAAAATAAAAGACTCCAAAACAGGCATCTACTTCCAGAACTCATTCATCTAGCGTTTAAAACCCACTTCTCATATCATCTCATGTGAATGTTTAGAAATTAGTACTGTCAACTTCTAAGACAGAGTCTTCCATTAGATTTCTATTATACAAAACCTAGATTTTCTAAAATTGGGATCATAATCGAAAGCATATATGCTAAATCTGACCCAAGGTGGTTGTTTTTCTCTCTCATACAGTATTTAAAAATTTTTACATTTAAATGCCTTTTAAGCAGGGCATATTCTTTCTTAACTGCCACAGTCCACACCATTCTATATTGTTTGCCCTTGTTGGTATTTGTATATTAGCATAACAAACACTGGCTTAAGAGTCATAAACCCTAGGTTCTAGTTTTACTCTGACATAAGTTAGAAGCAAAATGTTGTTCCAGTTCTACCATGAGCTAGCTCTGTGATCTTAGTCTCATCTTTTCTCTCTAAATCTTGTTTTCTTGTTTTGAATAATAGAGGTACGTACCATCAACATTACAGGACTGATCTGATGGTCACATAAAATAATTTTCAGGAATACCCTTCATACATTGTAAAGTACACTATAAATACATAATATTATTATTAAGTAGCAGCACCTGGAGATTAAAAGACAATCCTCCCTCCACACAGTTTTTCAGATACCTGGAATTCTTAGCACCGTCAGCCAACCAAACTTTATGAGCTGAAGAAATATAGGAGAAGAAGACAAAAGGTTATTTACCTCAGTAGCTAATATTCTACATGGATTCTGTTTACATAGGACTGTCTATAATTTTTCAGCCTAAAGATTGCTCTGCACAGTTGCTTAATGGCTCCTTTATCTTCGCTTTAATCACACCTAGGACTTCTCACCATTTCCCCATTAAAGTTCCCATTTGTCTCTTTGATCATTCTCCTTATCCTTATTTGTATGCAGAGCTGTACATGACAAATACTATGTTTCAGGGAGAGCTGTTAAGAATGGAGACCACATGTCCAAACCAGTCAAGTAGAAAGTAAAAAATCAAATTATCCCAATTAGAAAACATATGAGTGTATATGTTTGAATATGAACTCTGTGTCCTTATGCAGGCATTGAACAAAAACAAAGTGTCACATTCATCGCCAAATTGGAGGCACTGGCTTTAGAGCAGTGGCTCCCAATCTACCTTAAGAGACTTCAAAAAAAACCTTTACAGATACTTGACCCTAATGCTAGACCCTCTGATAGAATTCATCAGAGTAGTGTCCAGGCGCTGGTTTGTTTTGGATAGCTGCCCCTACCGTCACCACGAGTACTTCTAAGGAGTCAATATTAAGAACATTCCAATAGGAATAAATCTTGGAACTGGTCTTGTCTTTTACACAGCGGTTGGGGATTGAATTATGTCTCCCCCAAAAGGCAGGCTCAGGTCCCAATCCCTGGTTCCCTTGGTGTGACCCCATAAGTAAACAAGACCTTTGAAGCTGTTACCAGTTAAGGTGCGCCCAAACTGAAAAAGGGTAAGCTTCAATCCAGTATGACTGAAGTCCTTATTAGCAAAGGAAATTGGATCTAGAGAGAGAAGCCACAGAGTGCAGCCAGAAGATGGAAGTTGGTGGAACCCATAGGAAAAAGAAGATGCCACCATGTGACAGAAAAGCCAAGGAACCCCAAAGATTGGCACACTCCAGAAGATACTGATCCTTGGAGGAAGCAAACCTTTCAGCCTCTGAAATTCCTGTTGTTAAGCCAAGACATTATATGAAATTTGTTTTAGCAGCTGAGAAACTAATACAACAAGCAAGTCTTGCCCTGTGTTGCTCAATGAAAATTCTTTCTTTTTAAAATACAGATATTCCCTTCTGAAATTAAAAAAGTTAACAATCGGCTCCATCAGAAAATTCTACTCCCAGAAATCAGTCCTGGAGAAATATAACCCTAATGAGCAAAGACAAAGTTTCAAGGCGGTTCAGGGTGACACTGTGAGCAATAATGAGCCACTGGAAGCAACACAAATTCCTGTCAATAGAGGATCAGTTAAAAAAAATAAGGCATGGCCAATATAATGAAACACTACACAGGTCTTAAAAAGAATGAGTAAGTCCTGGAAGTCTACCATGACAAGAATAATACCCAGCATACATTTTTAAATGAAAAAGGAAGGTTGTAGGATAATACATATATAAGACATTTTTTATAACAAACTCTCTCTGTGAAAAGAAATGACTGGCACAAAGTGTAAAACCTAAGTAAGCATTACTTGAATGAATAGAAAAAAATCTAAATAGACAAACATCAGATCAAACCATTTAATGGTTATTCTTAGGAAAGATGAGGGAGAATTCTACTTTTCACTTTATATTCTTCTTGGTTATTTAAATATTTAGAAACCGAATATGTTGTGTTTATACTTTTTAAAATCGAGGAAAATTATTTGCCAGCCACACCCCTGCCTTTCACACACAACACCTGCCAACTCATATGTTAATCTGGCTGTTTAAGAAAAGAAAATGATGGACGCTAGGCTGGCTGAATTTTCTCTCTAGATCAAAAACACCCTGCATCTTTTCCATTCAACATTCCACCAAAGTGCAAAGGAGCCAAGTCCTGTGTGTGGGAAACACTGTCTCTGTGTGTGTGGCTCTCCCTGTAGTTACAATGGCCCCTCCCTTTGGTAAAAATTTAACACCCACACGCATCCTCGGGAAGGTCAAAAGGGAACAGCGAGAGTGAAAAACCATGCTTTAGAAATGTTAACTAGCTCCCACTTCCAAAATTCTTTTCCCCCACATTAGAAACGACCTCATGCATGTTTCCATGAGTTTCTGGTGGATTTAATAAAATGAGTGGTGATACGGTCCGTAGAAAAAGTGGGAACCTGGCACCATGCTTTTCATCGGAAATGAGGCACTCTGCTGGAAATCACACTGGATTTTATAACATAGATTTAAAAGTCATCATGTTTAATTCGGTGTCCTTTTCTTAACTCCTACAAGGGTCTTGTGATTATTTTGAATTGTTAGTGTCCTAGGGAAAAAAAATCATGGAATTTCCATATTCATGGAAAGTCAGCACCTTCTCAGATGATTTTCAAAAAAATCAAAATTCCATTCACAAAAAAGAAAGTAGGTAATTTCCTGTAATTTTATATTTGAAACTTCAACTTGAATCTTCAGTACACTTAAGTGGCAAAGCAGAAAATCTAATAATCAGTATGTTTAAAAGTATTTCAAGCAAGAGAAACCAGCTTGGGGCATTCATGTAGAGATTCAGGAAGTATCTCTGAAAGTGTTATGGAACAATGCTTTTGTTAGCATGCCTTTATCGATCTCTTGCTCTGAAGGAATCAACAACTAAGTAAAACACTCTACAATCTTATACACTCTGGCTTCAAAATCCTTAGAAAATGTAGATTTTAATTCTAGCTTTATTGTCAAATACCTGTGTGACCTTAAGAATGTTACTAAACCTTTCTGTGCCTTAGTATTGTCATCCCGGAAAACATGAAAGAAAAGAAAATCTGCCCTTTTAACCAGGCTGTTAAGGGATGAATGAGAGACTACACAATAAAGGATTTATTTATTTTTTTTTTAGTTAAAAGACCATTAATAGAGACAGCATAGTGTAAATAGAAATGATACTAATTAAAACTTTACAATGTCATGTAACTTCCACAAGCTTGTTTCTTCACTTGTGAATGGGAAGGTTCATTAATAATTAATTCAGCAAATAGTTAATACCCTCTACCTGCCAGGCACTATTCTAGCTGCTGGGAAGGATAATCGTTCCATTCGGTCTGCTTACAGGGATATTGTGGGGCATTAAGAAAGCAATGTCCATTAAAAGTTGTTGATCGAAGCTGTGAAGTCTTGTGCCCTGATAAATGATTATTATTTAAAATTTTCATTCTTTTTTCACTTAAAGATGAAATTTTTGAATACCTGCTATGTTTAAAGCAACAAATCAGACAAATTCTACTCCCTGAAGTCCTAAAATCTAGCGGGGATGCTGAGTATACTGATATAGCTACAGCTCATTTTCAAAAGTAAAATGGCGTAAGTATTATAAGAGAATGACTCTAAAGAAAGAGTTCAGGAAAGATTCCTGTAGGACATCGCCTTTGAGTGGTTTGATGCTGCTGCAGCGATGCATGCCAACCCACCAATCCTTCATGCAGTCAACAGATGTTTCCTAAGCGCTGACTATGTGCCAGACCCTATGCTAAGCACTATCAAGGGATATATTCTCCAATAAAGCATACATGGTTTTTGCCCATGTGGATTTTAAACCATCATGCATTTTCTCCCAGTTCTTCCATGCACTGGCTTTTTATGTGGATACAGAAAATATTGCTCCTCTAGATGGGTTCTTCCCAGTGGATTGCTGATAAACCAGCTCTCTGGAAGGGGAGAGAAAGGGAAGAAGCCATGATTCCTAACATTTGCTGATTTCCATGGTGTAAGTACCTCCAACTGTGGGTGACACCAAACAACCAATGGTTTGACAACCTGCTCACCTAATTCCTAAGTATGTAATCATTGACTTCCAAAAGCTGCTGGGAACGAGCTCCAGCATACCACTGGAAACCAAAGTGTTTTAGTTTCCAATTTAGCCTAAGGAATGGCAACATTTGTTAGATTCCTGATGAGCAGCCGCCAAATGCCTCTTGATTCTAGTCTGAATCCTTCCTCAGGAATCTACAAAGTCCTTCCAGGTTGTCCCAAAATATCCACAGGGCAATAGCCACAGTGATTCTAGACTGACCCCACCCTGAAATCAGGAATCCCAACTTGACTAAAGAGTGTTTTCTGGAATGCTGAAATACCATCTTATGAAACAAAAGTCTTAGCACATAAATACAAAACAAAAACAAACAAGCAAAAAAATCTACACAGACACTTTTAATCTCATGGCATGATTTCTAAGTTAAGAAAGCCCAAGTGGTTCGGAAATAATTAAAGTCATAGTTGGAAAGAAAAAAGCAAAATAGAGAGAGGGACCCTGTCAATAAGTCCTTCTCTTTGTACACAGCTTTCATTGCCCAGAACACTTGCTAGTTCAAGGGTATAAACCTTCCATCCAAGTATTGGGAGGGGCCCAGAGGTTCTTGCCCAATAGAAAGATATTTCACAAAATATTCTAGGCAAAAAATACATGCTCCATCCAAGTTTACTTAACAAGAAGTGTAATTGACAACTATTTGTGGAGAGGTTACATGAGATCAAGACAGAGCCCTTGAGAGGTATAGAATATATTCTCCACCCTCTGGAAGCTTTCGGTCTGACTGGACTGAGTCTGTGCTTACTTGCAAAGTGGTGGCTTGAGGGAGCAGAGACAGGCGGTCCACAGACCAGTGGTTTGCAAGGAACATCTTTGGGGGAAGCTCAATGAATTCTGAACTACTCTAGGCAGTTTTCCCGGTCATTCCCAATCTGGTCTATCTACACCACTCTTAAAATCTCTTCCTTAGACTCTGCTAGAGCCACGCTTAACTGCTGTCAGGTCCTCAACAACCATGTTCTCACCCATCAGTGGCCTTCACAGATCCTGTTTCCTCTTCCTGGAACATAGCTAGTCACACAGGGGTCTCCCCGGGTCCCCAAGCCCTGCTCTTGGCTATCTTGAAGTCATTCTTTAGATTTCGCATGAACACTGGTTTTCCCCCCAAAGCCTTTCCCAATGAGACAATCAGTCTGTGTTTAGTGCTCATCCTTTAGTCGTCACGGTTCTTTGTGATTCCTACCATACAGTGCTCAATGCATCACACTGTATTGTAATTTTCTGTTCATCTGTTTGTCCTCACAAGTATTCTATAAGCTCTATGACAGATGATTTTGTACCATATACCATGATAAATATTTTACATACGTTATTTCATTTGACACTAACTACAGTCTAACAAGGTAGTCCTTTTATTATTACTATCTTGCAGTAGAGGAAAATGGGACTCAAAGAGGTTAAGTAACAATCTATGGTAACATTTCTGGTATATAGGTCAGGATTCTTGGTTGAAGAAAACAGATGCCATTCTAGCTGGCTCAAGCTGGAAAAGATTTACTCAGAAATACAATGTGGCTTACAGAAACTCCCAGAAGCCGTACATAGTTGGGTATGGACGCAACCAGGAGAAAGCCTCCCTCACACCGCTGTCACCATTGCCTGCCAAACTAGGAACTTGATATGGAAGATAACACCTCTTTCACAGCAGTCATCTGCTCTCCCTGACCATAGCCATGACCTCAGCTTTCTCACAGCTCCCTCCAAGTCTTGTTGTGGGTCCTAACTGTGAGTCTGGATAATGCAATTTTTAGCTTTCCAGCCTCTATAATAAAGAAGGGTATTTGAGTGGAAACTGGGCGAACTGGCTTACAGTAACAGATATCTGCCTCATGCAGTGCAAGAAGAGACTGGATTTAAACTCTACTCTCAAAGTCCATGAATTGATGTGCTACCCTACCCCATACCAGAAGTCACTGGTGTGAAGCCCATGGTTTCCGGTCTTCTCACACACCCATTTCTTGGGATGTGTGACCCTTCCAGGTTCACACAACAGAGGAACACCTAATCTTTAGATTCATGGACTCCTCAGAACACTCTTTTGTCTGTGCAGAGGATGAACTTGAAACTTCAAAGGAGTGATACAGGCCAGGAGGAAGGAGGCATCACCTTGACTCACCTAGCCAGAAAAGGCTTGTAGGAGGCAATAGGGCAAGATCTAGAAAAATGGTTAGAATTAAAATGAATTAAGGTCAGTCCTAGTGGCTATCTTTCATTGGTTAGGCACCTGCCGTGTGTTAACTCTGATTCTTTCAGCAAACATGTAAGGGAAACTGTATTACCACATTTTATAGTTTAGAACACCACAGCTTTAAGAATAACAATAACTGGGAAACGGACTTTGGCCCAGTGGTTAGGGCGTCCGTCTACCATATGGGAGGTCCGCAGTTCAAACCCCGGGCCTCCTTGACCCGTGTGGAGCTGGCCATGCGCAGTGCTGATGCGCGCAAGGAGTGCCGTGCCACGCAAGGGTGTCCACCGCGTGCGGGAGCCCCACGCGCAAGGAGTGCGCCCGTGAGGAGAGCCGCCCAGCGTGAAAAGAGAGAGCAGCCTGCCCAGGAATGGCGCCGCCCACACTTCCCGTGCCGCTGACGACAACAGAAGCGGACAAAGAAACAAGACGCAGCAAATAGACACCAAGAACAGACAACCAGGGGAGGGGGGGAAATTAAATAAATAAATAAATCTTTAAAAAAAAAAAAAAAAAAAAAAGAATAACAATAACCAACTGAGCTCACGCAGCTAGGAAGCACAGAACCAGGGTTGGAAGTAAGGTCTCTGCCTCGGAGACTGTGCTTTCTTAAGTGTTGAGCATGACTGAATACACAGGTTCTAGAGTCAGACTGTATGGATTCAAATCCCAACTGAACATGTATGGCTGTGGTTAATTTATTTAAGCTTGCTGGGCCTTGATTGCCTCATCTGTAAAATGGAGATATCTGTATCTATCTCATGGAGTCATTGAGATGATCAAATGAGATAATCTATTTAAAGTGTTTGTCCCAAAGTAAATCGTAAGTAAAATGTTAATTGCTGGTACAATTATTGATGTAATGCCATCATTACTTTTATTGTTGTGGTTATTATTATTCTGAAGAAAGATATTCCAGGAGGGCAAATTGTATACTGAATTGTATGTCGAATAAAGATGCTAAAGTTGAGCATTTGCATAGGACATTCGTGGGCCCATGAGATCCTCCTTGCTGGAGTAAAGAGTTCCTGCAAGGGAGTAGTGGGTGATAAGGCTGGAGACAGATGCAGAGCTGTGTTGCACTGAAAGCTTTGAAATCCCTGGGAGATGAGCTCAATCGGGCACTGAAAGAGACCTGCCTTAGGGGTGGCAGTCACAGAACTATTCCCAGCCGCTGTGCTTCACATCCTCACCCTAACACAAAAGGGAAGGATGAGTGACACCTCAAACAACTTTGGAGAGTCTAACAACAATTTTCAACTTCAAACAGGCCACACATAAAAGTTGAAGACTTTTGCTACAAACTCAACCACTGGGAAATCACTGCCTGGCTGACACTAATTCCCCAGTCACTGTGGAGCCTTTACTGAGAATGCAACTTTTTCATTCCAAGTCCTTTAACATTTCAATCCAGTGCATGGGCAATGTGAAGCAAATCCAGGTCAGGTCCTGCTTTAATCCCCAAATTGAGTATCAGTGTTACCTCCACAAGGAATTAGGGCCCAGAGGTGAGGGCAGGCAGAGAAGAAGGGCAATAAGGACATCACTTAGATCCTACTTGTTTTCTCTATGTTAGCATTAATAGACAATTGAGTCACTATCTTGTTATTTGTCTCGATTTTAATACCACATTACATTTTCATAGCATTTTGCAGGCCATAAAGCTGGTCTACGTGCATTGTCTTATGAAGTCATTTGATTCAGGGGCTTGGGTGAATTCAGTTTCAGAATGAAAAGGTGACAAATGGAAGAGCCTCAGAGAGCCTTCTAGTTTTGTTGGAGGATGAGCAATCTCAGGAGAAGGTCTTGGTCATGGCCTCAATGCCAGGCAATGTCGGGATTTGGAAAAGTTTCCAGATCAAAGATTTCTAGATTTGAAAATTGAGAACATTCACCGAGTGTCTGTTATTACAATCATATGTACCACTGGGGACTGGGGTAAAGGTAAATGTGTGATTTTAGAGGAGATTTTAATCTAGCAGGGAAAACAATTAGAGACTTCGGCGATAAAGGCAGTGGATAAGGTAAAGTTGAGTTCATGTTGAACTAGAAATAGCCATGCTTGGGGTTTCAAACCAGCAAAGAAATTTTCAGGGACACATTAAAAAATAGTTTAGTATTTATTTTGTATCAAAATGACATAGGCCCATTGTTAAAGAAAAATTCAAACATTTAGAAAAGCATAAATGAAAAAGGAAAATTTACCCTCAGATCTCACTGTTGAGATAAAAAAATGGGCAATTAACACTAGAGTAAACCATGGACTGCAGTTAATGTACAATCATAGAAATGTTCTTTCATCAGTTGCAGCAAATATACCACACTAAAGCAAGGAGTTAAAATAGGGTAGTATATAGGAATTCTGTATTTTATGCATGATTTTTCTGTAAACCTACAACTTCTCTAATGGAAAAAAAATCCCCTTGAACCTACTACCAGGTATCTCTCTGATGACATCTGATTCAGCATAAATATAAATGTGGATTCACCTATAGATACACATAGTCTTACGTGCAATCGTATGATACATGTGGATTTGCAAATTCATTTTTAAATTTTACCTTATAACATTGTCAGGTTTTACTATTGATGAAAGTAGTATTACCATGTCATTTTTAAAAGCTGAACACTTTTTCACTATATGGATGCACCATATTTAACCAGGACCTTTTTAACGGTCATTAGGTGGTTTGTGATT
Source organism: Dasypus novemcinctus (assembly GCF_030445035.2). Lineage (NCBI taxonomy): Eukaryota > Metazoa > Chordata > Mammalia > Cingulata > Dasypodidae > Dasypus > Dasypus novemcinctus. The sequence goes on along the minus strand of NC_080674.1, from coordinate 168,551,818 downwards.
CCTTACAATTTTAGACAATGATGTGATGTGTGCCCATATGTGCACATTTTGGGCACTTAGGGGACAGTTTCTTTAGTATAATTCCTAGAAACTGGATTGCTCTGGATCATGTACCTTGACAATGTTATACAAATTGCCAAATTACCTGAGGGGTTGTTTTTTATATTTTAGGTACCAGACATGCAGTTGCCAGTTGTGATTGAGCCTTCCCTGAGCGTAAGTTCAGTGTTAGCTCTCCAGAATTTGTAAGAAAGGATGGCATTAGAGGATGAATGAGGGCGGGGGTGGGGGGTGGCAGTGGGGCGGGAGGCATGACATCCCAGGCCTGCCTCCACAAGGTGACTTGCATACATCGTCTTAGATAATTCATACATCATTCTTGAGAAGTTGCTCTCTTTGTGTCTACTTTATATGAGGACTTGAAAACTCAGAGGTTGGACAAATTTCTCAAGGAAATAGAGAAGTTCAGCAATGAAACTTGTGCATTCATGGGTAACAAAAATGCCCTCTGCACCCAGGTATGGTGAAGAAGACAAGCTCTATCCGCTTTGCTCGTCTGCCTTAAACTCCACTGTTGCTTTGAGCCTTACACTCCACTGTAGCCTTGTGCCGTTCCTACTGATGTCCCTTAGAAATCAGCCCCAAGGGTGGGTGCTGTGCCAGCCCTCCCTCCATAACCGTTAGCACTTGCTTGGAGCACCTAGACTGGCCTTTATTTCCCCCAGATGGCAAGTTTTTCATGAGCATAGGTCTGAGAAACAGGTGAGTTTCTTACTTTGCCAAGATCTTAAAATAGGAAACATCAGCCAGAAGCTGCGAGGGGAAGCCAGCCAGGGTGTGTGTTCACTGGAAATAAAACTGGTAGGTCCTCCGGGGCCTGGGAGAATGGACTCGGGGGCATTTCTTCACCATCTGTTTCAGCCTCCAATGTGTCTTGACAGATAGTTTTCGCTTATTACTCATTACTCACCTCACCTCTCTCCCTGAGCCCTGTTCCTTGAAATATGGTTCTCTCATTTGAATAGCAATGACTAAGTGCTTTGGAACCTACTTAAATACAATCTAAAAGCATTAAATTGGGAACACACAAATTTAGCGATGTACCAACTGCCAAACTATAGAAAAAGTTGAAGTGATTAAAACAATTTAATGCATGAAACATGCACTCAGGAAGCCAGAGAGAAAGTAAGTTTTTCCAGTGCAATGTCAGCCCAGTGGTTGATATTTTAGAAGAAGTGGGTGGAGGCCATTGCCAAGAGAAAGTGAAATAATTGATGAAGACCCAAGGGAAAATGCCCTTGATCTTGAAGTTATTACTTCGTTTCATGAAATACCTTAAAATTCAATGACAGACTATAAAGTCAGAAAGTCAATGGTTATTTTTTTCCCCTTGGATACAATTCCAATATATGCATATAAACATGTCAGAGAGTCCTCTAGGAGGAAAAAAAACCAAAACTATAGCTTGGGATCTGGGTCGTGTTTTCAAATAGCCTTATTATTCCTGTTATGAAGTGGACACTCAGGTATTTGGCCTGGGACTTTCATCCACACCCAAGTGGCTGGGGTGATTTATAACTTGCTATCCACATTCTCATAGCTGTTTGGTCAATTATAAAGTCCCAAACTAGATTTGGCGTTTAAGAAAAGATAACAAAAACATACTTTATACAGGCACATACTTTATACACATGTACGCATATGTACACTCCCATACATACATATACACACACACTGAGTTATCTACTCAGTGAATTTACGCCTTAGGTTAACCACTGTGCAGACTTCCTTTGCCCTGGAACCAGATTCTAGTGCTGGCTTTTTCTTCTCTTTCTTCCCTTTTCTTCCTCCCTCCTTCCTATCTTTCTTATTTTTCCTCTTCTCCTTCTCTCCCTCCCCTCTTCCCCCTCTGTCCCCCCTCTCTTCTTTTTGATACCCATAATGAAGAAAATAAATGATTGACTTCCTGTTGCCTTATTCCAACAGATTTCATCCTCTTTTGTTTTGGAATCAGTCTTATGAGAAACTTTCTTGTGCAACGCCTAATCCTGACACATCCTGCTTCCTGTTAAAGCAGAAATAGCTCCTCAACAACTGCAACACACATCCCAGGACAGAAAATGTCCTTAGACAGCTAATTCAGAGCCGCATTTATATGGCTTTCCAGAGTGCATTGACTTACTCTTCTCTGCCTCCTTCTCCAATCCCTGGCCCTGGGAACCCATTCCCAAATAAATTACCCACACAGAAGCCTCTGACTCAGGCTGGTACTATCAGTTGTAAAGCACATCCCAATTCCAGAGGTGTTGTCAGAATATTTGCATTATAGATCATGAACAATGGTAATTCAGGAGAATAAAATTGTTTATAAATTGCTGAGCAAACATATTGATGTCAAGGACACCCACCTTACTCTGAAAAATAAACAGATGTAAGTAAATAAATAAATAAACCTTGCAATTTTCTTTGTAAATTGTTCAGTTTCATTGCCTACTGCTTTGCATCTCTATCACAGCCCCTGGCAATATTCCCTGCTGAGCACTATGATAATGTTTTGCCCCTCCCTGTAAATTCCTCAGCGTTCAAAGAGAGATTGGACTATATTTTACTCTCTCACTTGTAATCCCTGATATAGTAAATGGCACCTCGATTCACCCAGGTGTTCATAACAAAAACTGAATATCATCACTGATGCCTCCTTCCAAGTCCTGTAAATTTTCCAAAGCTTTATACTCTACCATATCTTCACTGCCACCACTTATTTCATGCCACTATTACCTTCCACCTAGACATCAATTGCCCCTAACTAGTTTTCCACCTCCACTTTGTCCTTCCTCAAACCCCTTTCCCAACCCTTCCTTCCTCTCTTCCTCCTTCCTTCCTTCCATCCATTCATCCATGCATTCATCCATCCATGCATCCATTCATACATCTATTCTTCTATGAATTATTTGAGTGTCTACATGCCAGGCACTGTGCTAGGGTTTGAGGATTCAATGCTGTACAAGGAAAACATTGTCTCTGTCTTCATAAATCTTACAGACTAGTTTGGAAATCAGAGTATTTAAAAACAACAACAAAAGAAAACCCATGAATCTGAACATTACTGTCTTTCTTTAGTGGGAATCAATCGCTCTCAAAATAAGTTAAAAGTTCCTTAGCAAACTCTCTAAGGTCCTTCATGATCTAGCTCATGATTTCTATAACCACAAATAGTCTCCCACCCCAAGCACCTCCCACCCCACCCCTGCAACCACACATACACGTTCTCTGGACATTAGCTACACTAGCTTTCTACCAGCTACCACAGGACCAACCTTCTTCCAATTTCAGGTTATCACACTTTATTTTTTTCTGCCTGGAACATTCTTTCCTCATTCTTTTCCCTGGTTGACTCTGACTCCTCTTCTTTGGGAATGCCTACCATGAAACCTATATTAGGCTGAATTCCACTCTTTTAAGAGCTCGCTATAGCATCCAGCTGCATTTACACAAAGTATAATAAAATAATATTTTTGATGTCTCTGTTCTATACTAGACTGAAAGCTTTTTGAGGGCAGGGCCTTGCTCTTTACCTGTATACCTGATACTTAGCTCAGTGACATTCATATAACAAATGGTCCAAAAAAAAGCTTTTAAAATAACTTTTAGGAAGGGTTTCAGAGTAGTGAAGTAAAAAGAATATTGGACAAGGATTTAGGCAGCCAGGGATCTACCCTTAATCCTTCTTATACTTCATGGGCTACACTTTCTTCACTTGCAGAATGAGAGGACCACTGTAGAGATCTAAATTCCCTAACATTTTAAGTTTCAACGTCTAGAGGCATAGAGGATTTAGTGATTTAGAAGATTTACCCCACAAATCCATATTTTCACTATTACCTGGACTTAAAGCATGTTGGTTCATTATAGCCTTTCCTCTGAAATGTACTGTGTGGGATGTGAGGGTAACTCAGTGGCGTGAGTACCTGCTTCGCATGTACAAGATCCTGGATTGAATCCCTGGTACCTCCCAAAAAAATCCAACAAAACAAACAAACAAAAAACACACAAAAAATAATGTGACATATCAAGAAATAATATACAATTAGGTGAAAAATTAATCTGAGCAAATACAAGATGCCAAATTTTTATAGTTGATTTTATAACATAGTTTGAAAGAAATAGTGAAAATTTTAAGAACTATTCCTAAGTTACAATCACAGAGTCTCAAAACATTAGATTTCAGATATCTTTTTAACATTTTTAACATTCTCTTCTTTCAATAAGTTGAACTAATAATTTATTGAGCAATTGCTATGTTTCAGTAAAATTCTTTGTTCTATATAAACATAGTCATATTCATTTCTTTTGCTAGTGTTTTCATATCTTCTTTTCATCCTTTTACTTTCAACTTAGTTACATCTTTATTTTTAAAATGTGTCTCTTGTAAATAGCATATTTTAAAAAGTTCTTTCTAAAATTCAGTATAACAAACTAATTTTTTTCAGTGTATATAGTCCATTTCCTTTTATTCTATTTACTGATGCCACCAGGATGGATCTTTGTTTTTTATTTTTCCTTTATATTCTTGTTTTTTTTTCTTGCTTTTGGAGTCCTCAAGCATTTTTTATTCAACATTTTATCCTCAACTAGTCTATTTTATTTATTTTTATTTTTTTATTAGAGAAATTGTGAGCTTACAAAATAATCGTGCAAAATGTGAAGAATTCTCATTCATTACTCCTCCACCAACACCTTCCATTGTTATGAAACATTTATTATATATTATGAAAAAACATGATCAGATTACCACTAACTGTAGTCCATAGGGTAAAATTGGTATATTTTCCATACGCTATTAATACAATGCATTAGTGCTGTACATGGGTGATACAGTGGTAGAATTCTTGCTTGACTGTATTAGTTTTTTAGTTATATTTTGTATTTTATTTTTAGTAATCACCCAAGAGATTTCAGTATGCCACCTTGACTTTAACAATCTATCATGTTAGTATTTTTACATCTTCATGAATAATGAAAGAAACTCATTAGTTACTTTTTTTACTGTAGTTACTTCCATCCTTTGTGCTATGGCTGACATACCTTTTTATCATCACTGTTGCCTTAAACGGTCAAAATTTATTTATATTTACCCATCTGTTTACCTTTACTGATGCTGTTCATACTTCCTTGCTTCTGTCTTGGATCATTTTCTTTCAGCATGAAGAACTTCCTGTAGTATTTCTTAGACTGTGTATTTGCTTCCATTGAATTCTCTTGGTTTTATTTGTCTATAAAGGTCTTTATTTCACCTTTATTTTTAAAGAATATTTTTTCTGGGTATAGAATTATAGGTAGGCATTTTTTTCCTTTCAGCACTTTAATGATATAATTCCATTGTTTTTTGGTTCTGATAACTTCTAATGAAAAGTTAGTTGTTAGTCTTATTGCTTCTTTCTTGAAGATAACATATCTTTTTCTTTTGGCTATTTTTATTTATTTATTTTGTTTCTTTGTTTGTTTGTTTTTAGCATCTTGATTAAGATTTGCCTAGGTATGTTTTTGTCCTTATGGGAGGTTCATTGAACATCTAGAATCTATGAGTTCATTAACCCACAGATTTTTCATCAATTTTGAAAAATTCTTGATTACTATCTATTCAAATATTTGCTACTGCTTCACTCTCTTCTCACTTTCTGGAAAGCCAACTACATATATTAAACCTTTGGCTATGTCCCATATGGCTCTTATACTCTGTTCTGTTTTATTTTCCATCTCTTTGTACATCAATTTGGATATTGTTCATTTACCAGACTTTGAGTTTTCTAATTGTGTCTCCTATTATGTCCAAATTCCAGTTTGAAAATTGTATTTTATATTTCTAGGGTGTCTATTTGATTCTTTTTACATATTCCCATTCTTGGTTGAAATTCTAAAATTTTCCATCTTTTCATCTGTTTCAATAAATCTTTTCTTCTATTTTCCTTAGCATATTAATCATAGTTATTTTTAATACCTTATCTGTAAACTTCAATTATCTAGATTATTTACAAGCCTGATTCAATTGGCTGTTTTACCCTCTTGATTATTGCTCACATTTTCTCCCTCTTCTTGTGTCTTGTAATTTTTCATTCTATGCTGGACATTGTATATAAAAGAACAATAACATCTCCATAGGCTATCTTCTATCAACAAGGGTCCTATTTTCTTTTGTTATATGGATATGGTAAGAAGATGATTACTGTAATAAAATTCAATCATTGATTATGTTGGACTGGGATTAGGTTACAATTTTAGTAAGATATTCTATCCTTAGTTCCTCAGGTGTGGTTCTTCCAGACTTTTAATTGGAAGCCCTGCAGGTCTCAATCTCCTCAACTCAGAATGTGCTGATCTTTGAAGATTTTTAATTTAGTACTTTATTTCCTCACCCTATGCAAGTTCAATATCTTGCAAAAAGTCTTGAAGGAGAAGCTGACTCTGTTTTTGTAGGCTCCCTCAATCTAGGTGAACTTTTACTCTTAAGCATCCAGGGTGACTGATTAGTCCTGATTTGCCTAGGATTGTCCTGGATCTTATACTGAAAATCCCAAATTCCTGGAATCCCCTCAATCCCAAGAAAATGGAGATAATCATCACCCTAATAAACCCTAGAAGATTGTGGGAGTTTTTGCTTTTCTTTCTGACCCAGCCCCCCAGTCTCTTACACTGTCCTAGCACTCACCATGTTTCTCTTGTGTTTGAGACTCCTCTATTTTCCAGTTTATCATGCCATGACTTGACTGCCAAAATTTCTGCTGATTTGCCTTCCCTCCATAAAGTTCTTTAGTTTGGTTTAGGTCCAATCCTTTTCCTACAGTTAGGAAAACTGCTGTGAACATTAGATTTCTTATGGAAGAATTGTCTTTCTCTAGAATTTTAGTTTTTCTATTTCCTGTTGCTTCCATATCCCTTGTTTGCTTTAAAAAGTTGATTTTTGTATTTCATCCTTGTTTTTCTGGGTTGGTGCAGTGAGAGCTTTTGCCTGCCATGCCCTATTATAGTAAATCTTGAAGCAGAAGTCCATAGATTATATCTTTTAATATTTAAACCTGTGCAGTAGGTATGTTATTATCTCCATTTTACAAAGGTCTTGTGAAGATTAAATGACTTTCCAAGAATTCTACAGCTTTCAAGAAGCTTTCCAGGACCAAAACCAAGGCCATTAGGCTACAGAGCTTTATTCTCTAGACTATACTATTATCCTTTTATGAACTTGGCTACTGAGGTTAGGAATACTTAATTGACTTTCTCAGGATCTCAGGGAGCGATTGAGATAGAATCAGGATTAAACTCCAAAACCCCAGCTTGGTCCAGTACTCCTTTCATAACCACATACAAACACATCCAGCATCATATATATATATATATATATATAGACAATACTCTCAATGTAGGCATTGTTCAAGAAAAAAATACATGTAAGGCATTTCACGTAACATTAATTGCCATCCTTCCTGTGGAGAACTTTACTAATTTATAATGTGGATATACAGTCACATTTTATTCAAGGGCCAATATTGCACGAACATATCTTCAACAAAAATTCAGTAAAAATGTTTTTTTAAAATCAGTGAATAAAACATAATCTTCATTTATGCTAGTTGCAGCTCCTTCTGTTTCCAAATGAGATGAAGATATAAAAGATCACAAGGGAGGTGGCGTGCTTCTAAACAGAAGTTACTGAGAATGTTAACTTGAAATGGGGACAGGAGGATAGGAGGAGAATCTTAAGGGGTTTATTTAAGAGTCTTATTTCCTTTAATTAGGATGATCTGGTTTCTGCTCTGTGAGTCATTTTCTTTCTTCAATCAAGGAAACATCACCACAATGGCTTAGGATATGATTCCACTTTTGTGGGGGTAGAACAGGATAATGCCTAAATGATGGAATTTAAGTAAAAAGAATGATCCCCTGCTTCCAAATAACTCCCCTGATGGATTGCTTTGCTTTCTGAAGTGCCCACGATTAGCGCTTCCCCTTTGGATTAACACCCTATCCTGTTAAAGTTTCTTTTAAAATGGAAGTATTTCCCAAGATGAAGGATGAGGTGGGGTACATGAATAGGAATTTCACTGAACAGCAAAGGGTATACTTTCTAGGGGGTACTAAAAAGGCATTCCCAATGAACCAAGAAACAGTTTTATCTACCAGGACCTTAAAGAACATGGATGAGTAATTCTCTTCCACTGTTTCCCAGCATCTATTGCTCTTGTATAATTCTCAAAGGAAAATTTAGCCTTGGAATGTTCTCTATGAATTAGGGCACACCATAACCCAAATCCCCAGGAATTGAAGAAGTAGTTCACAATAGGTGTTTAGATTGGCCACAATTCATTCTTTTTATTTCTCAATAACTATACTGTTTTGTGCACAGTTTGTGAGCAACCAGTGTCTCAAAGATGATTAAAACCATCTAGTTAGGGATAAAGATTGAAATTTGGCATCTCTTCATTTAAAAAAAATATATATTTATTTAGTATCAACCAAATGACAGACATTGTTTTACGAGCTTGGATTACAATAATGAAAACGATAGGCATGGGTCTTTTTCCAAGGGCTCTGGTACTCACGAATGGTAGAAAGTACAAACATGCTGCCCTAAATAAATAAATAAACAGATTTCTTATCTTTACATACATTAACTATGACACAAGTTTGAGTCATAGATCTGTAGTCCAAGTAATATGATATGCTAAGAGCATACCTAAAGCCTCAGCAAAGATATGAACAGTACTTTGAACATCTACAGATACCAGCATCCATCCAGATCTGTGCATTATAATGTCGCTGTTTTTTCAAGTTCCAAAAACTTAAGCAGCCATGTTCAGGCAACAAAAACCTGGTTGTATAATTTCACATATGAGGTATTCAATCTCTGTTTTAACATGTTTCTGATGCAATTCTCATTAGTGGGTGAGAAAGACAGAGGAAGAGAGAGAGGAGGGCAAGCTTCAGGGATGGAGAAGAAGATAGGTGATATAAGCAATTGAGGCAAAAGAGTCTGTAGTACTTGCTGAATAGATGGGTGCTCCCAAGACTCAGTGACCTTTGGGAAACTTCACCAAAGCCCTGATTTTCAGAGATATGTAATATACTGACTTCTCTTCACAAGATATCTGTGAAGGTCAAGGCACTCTCCACGCTCATAAGAGAAGGGACCCTTTTCTCCCTCACTGCTGGTCCCTAACCTGACACCGCCTATGAGGAGCCAACCACAGCCAACAAAGATCAACTTCAACTCATCCTCCTGCATCACCGGGACTGCTGGGAGGTGGTGAACTTCAATTTCTGTTTCTGCAGTGAATCTCCACTTGTGTAGAGCCAATGAATGGTAAATATCAAGTCCTTGACTTTCTTAGACCCATAGGTCTGGTGAAGAAAAGTAAAAGGGCTCCCGATAGTATTATGCTCTTTTCTTAAGCTGACCTCTCCTCTCTGTTTGGCAGTCTTTTGCCTGGTGTGCTGAGAAGTAATAAAACATGGCAGAATGCAGTGCAAGGTTAAGGAGTCATACATACCCTTTGGAGTGTATTATGAAATGGTGCCAGGAGACTCAGAATCAGCCTCAGACTTCAAATCTGAGTCCCTTTCTCTTGCTTGTCACTTAAATTATTGCCCTAGCATTTTGTAAATTAGCTCCATCTTCCCAGGAACATGTAAAGGCTTGCAGTTTACTTTGCAGGCTCTGGCATCAGATTGTTTCAATTAAAATCCTAGCTTAATAATTTAATATGTGTGATCTTGGGAAAATCACTTCCCTTCAATAAGCCTTCGTTTCCTTGTCTGCAAAATGGGAATCAATAATAATGTCTAACTCACAGGACTGCAATGAATGACGGCTGCCTTTAAAGCTCTTAGCATAGTGCCTGGCAAATAGTAGGCACCAAAACATTACCTATGCTATATTTATATGTATACATATTCACATACAAATATTTATCCTGTGGGGGAGGGTCTCAAGGAATTTAGTTAAGAACTTGAGTTAAATATGTAAATATATATAATATATTCATATACATTTTCACATATATATGTATGTGTGTGGGTGGGGGTGTGTGTGAGTATCCATGTATATTCAAGTTCTTGACCAAAGTCCTTGAGCATCCATCAAGATGACATGCCGTACTTATCCCGTGATTTCACGTGATGGTGGGTCACCACGGTGCACCAAGTAAAGCATAGCCTTTGGGAGAGTTGTACCTGTGGCACCTGGGCCAAGGAAAGCCAGTCGAAATAAGAAACAACAGGCCTATGATTTTCCTTCTGCTTCTGCTTAAATTTGTGTCTTTTGCCTATTGGATGACCACTTTTTAAAATCAAATCTGGCCTTTTCACTAAGATGGTGCTGAAAACGAAGAAGGATGCACCTGCCCCTCCCAAAACCAAAGCCAAAGCCAAAGCTTTGAAAGCCAAGAAGGAGTACTGAAAGGCGTCTACAACCACAAAAAAGGAAGACCCACATGTCACCCGCCTTCCGGTGGCCTAAGACACTGTGTCTCAGGAGACCCCAAATATCATCGGAAAAGTGCCCCCAGGAGAAACAAGCTTGACCACTCTGCCATCATCAAGTTCCCCTGACCACTGAGTCAGGCATGAAGAAGATTGAAGACAACAACACACTTGTATTCACTGTGGGTGTCAAGGCCAACAAGCACCAGATCAAGCAAGCTGTGAAGAAGCTCTATGACATTGACGTGGCCAAGGTCAACACCCTGATCAGGCCAGATGGAGAGAAGAAGGCACATGTTCAACTAGCTCCTGACCATGATGTTTTGGATGTTCCCAACAAAATTGGGATAATCTAAACTGAGTCCTGCTGGCTAATTCTAAATATAGAAGTTTTGTGACCATAAAAAAAATAATAATAATAATAAGATAAAATAAAATCTGTACAATTTGCCTCTACCTTGGGTATTTATTTCCCTCTTCCAGAACATGTCATGGTGACTCTTTTAATAATAGCACCTGCTCTTTCCTGCTGATTCCCCACAATACTGCCTCTCCCATCTAGCACCCAGTCACAGGATCTGAGTGCCAACCCTCCTTTCAGTCTACTCAGAATTCAATGTTTACCAAGTCCCATCACACCAGGGAGCCCCTGCTCCTTGGCATAATGAACCCCCAGGGGCTTTCGGCTTTGCGCCAGCTAGACTGCCCACTGTTCCCCTTCTGTTTCCAACCTTGGGGTTCTTCCCACAGTATCCCAGGCTCCTCCCCCAACACACATGTCATCGACTTTTGGTCCCATAGTTGTTGCATCTTTTCTCAGTAAACTTGTGGCTCATTACAAAATTAGCATTCCTTAAACCCACCTGGGTGTGTGTCATGAGGACAACCATGTGTTCATGCCCTCAGAGGGCTTTTGCTTACATGAGAGAGAACAACTTGGTACAGCACACATGTAACGGAGGGAAGGAAAGCTTTTCCTTTCACTCCATGTTGTAAAAGTAAAGTGGTTGTTAGCCTTTCTTTCAATAGTGGGCTTCTTTAACAATTTCATGAAAATTATGAACTTTGATCTCCAGAAAAATATTCATGTGCACAAGATTGTGCATGTATTTCCACGGAATTGGAAAATATGGAGGGTAAGAATCATGACTATAAAGATGTGCATTAGGTGCTGTAGGAAGTAATTAAGTAAACAAACATAAAACCAAATAAATAAGAGGTATCATTCACTGAGCACTTACTATGTGTCCAGAAATTCACCTGCAATGTCTCTAATTTTCACAATACCCTTATAAGTTATGTATTACTATTTCCATTTTGCAAATGAGAAAAAAAACATACTCTCAAATAGATTAAATGATTTATCTCAAAGCCTTTCAGTTGGGAAATAGCAGAGTTGAGTTTTGGTCTAGTGCACGGGCCCCTCCCCATGTTGCCCTCTGCCCTCTCGCCTTTGAACTTCAAATGACCTTCAAATCAGCACTATCAATTACTCAAGTCCACTTCAGACGGAGAGGCATCACAGTGAGGTCTGTGAGCATTTATAGAGTTGATCCAAATTATAAGTCTGGTTTTCATGCCAGGAGGAGGACTGGAATGAACTGTGGATGACTATCCTCTCTGTGGTTGTCAGCTCTGACAATGCCATTCTGACCCAGAGGAGCATGTCATTTCTGGAGTATCGTAGACCATGGTTCCCATGTACCTAACTCTCCACATAATTTACGCAGAAACGCAGAAACAGCCCTGCATCCTGATTTGATGCCCATCTGGTTTTCTATAGACTTGTCTAAATTGGTTTGCAAAAACTTGGATGCAGTGTTTAGTTTTCAATGTCTATTGTCTTTTTCAAAAAAGGGAATGCACAAGGGTAGCCTGACACACCTTTGAAGCTGCAATTAGTTAGCATTCTGACATGTAATGACCAGAGGATTTGCTTCCAATTCTAACTATATCTACTTGAGGAAGGAAATTTGCACAGTGGGAAAATATGTTGCCCTTTGCTTGGTTTCCTTTCCTTCTTGGGGGGGGGGGGGGGGAGGGGGAAGAGGGGGGAGCTATTCATGTGTTTCTTGAATACAAAAAGAAATAGCACATGCTACTATCAGGATATTCTCAGAAACATTTTTTGAGTTTTTACTCTCAGAGTTAGATTCCAGCGTAATTCTCACGTGGCAGGGAAAAAAACTATTAATAGGATTCCAACTTTTCTCTTCTACTAGACCCCAGAGAAGTCTCCTTTGCCATGTGAGTGAAGGGCAGATAGGATCTTGACATGACACATAATTTAGTTTCCAAAACAGTAACTTTACTAAGTAAATCATTTCAGCACTTGATTGTTATTTATACATGCAAATCTGGTTTTCATTTGTTGAACCCAAACATGAGGAAAGCTAATAAGCCCATCAAGAGGTGAATCTTTTCCACTTTGGAAATGGCACAAAGTTCATAATCACATGACCTGAATTCTGCCGTGGATGGGGAACTCAAATACATCCTGAATATGTCCTCCAGACAGACAACACAGAGGTGGGAGACGCTGGGCAATTTGTAAACGGGGCTTTCAAAATAGGCCAGAGGCTTCCTGGGCTTCCTTCTAGCATCCAGTTATCATTCTCCACTTGTGATGCACTGAGAAGAAGAAAATGGGAAAAGGTAAGAGAAAAATGAGAGTTTAAAATTAACTAGTAGTAGTATTTCCAAAATAAATTAAAGAAACTAAATATGTAACTTGGGTTCCTACCATTGGAAGGAAATCCAATGATATCTGGAAGAGGCTCAGACTTTATAAGCAGGGAGATACGGGCTCTGGGAAGACACATCTATCTCCAGTATGCCCTGCTCTGACATGAAAGTCTACCATTAATTCCCGTGCTTTAGGCATTGTTGTCCTCTCATTGATCATTATCCTTTAGCATGCAAATAACATGCAAGTGCCATGCACCTTTTGTGGCAGGATGGGTTCTCTGTTCTCTATCCCTTTTTTTTTTAAGGAGGTACCAGGAATTGAACCTGGGACCTTGCATGTGGTTGGTAGGTGATTAACCACCGAACTACATCCATTCCCTCTCTGTTCTCCTCATTCCTTTGATTCTCCTTTTCTCAATTTTGGTGGGAATTCAGAACACAATGTTCTAACATCCTAATCTGTCAGTTATACTCTGAGAGAACAAGGGAGAAGTTCCTGAGGTAGTTGGTACCCTGCTCTGGTGTCCAGGGCATCCAGAGCAAAAGAGTCCTATTGGCTCCAAAAAGGGGGTGACCTGAAATGGGGACTGTCTCTATAACAATGGAAACTGCAGCATATGGTTGGAAACCTGGAAGAGTGTAACAAAGGAGATAGGGAGGGAGGAAGATCAAAGGAGAACACCCAGGGGCCCATGAAACCCAACCTGAGGGCAGTGGTAAATATATTTGGTACCATCTTCTCAACTCAAAGCATATTCATATTGGCCGTGAGTAATGTTGTGCTTTTCCTGTTGATGGACCCATGCTACATGCCTTCAGCTGTTAAAAGATATGATAGCAGTATTATTTATTTTACTACATAGTTTTTCTTCCTAGACAGCTCTGACCTTAGGTACAGATGCAGAGAAAGAGAAAAGGAGAAAAGGGCCATAGAGTAAGGTGTGAAGGAGTCAGACATCCCTTGTCTAAGTCAAAATTTGGTCCAAGGCTGGTCCCATTTAAGCAAAGATACTCTTTTTTGGGGGGGAAAAAAGTTTATTCTCTCCTCTCTCAGGGAAGTTCTTAGCAGACTGATTCTAGGCTTTGGGAAAACTGTCCATCTTAGAAAAATTAAACAGACACCAAGTGTAATGGCAGCTCCCATGAGCTCACAGAACTTCCAGATTTGGGAGGAGATGGCTACATGGCCCTGGTGTGGATGGAGCTGAGGTTTTATAGTCTGAAGGAAGCAGGTAATTTGTATGTCAAGACTGAAGACAGGGGATGATTGGGGGATCCATTTAGGGCAGCAAGACTTGGGACTTCAGACCAGTGTCCTCTTATCTTCTCTGCACTTGTGAGGTCTTTTTCTGCTTGATTTTATGTTGCTACTTTCAGCTTAATTTGTTCCAGTTCTAAGAAGATTATGCTTTTAGTACCATCCTCATGATGATTAATGTGTACTAATTGTTTTACTTTTGAATCAGGACTCTTTGGAGCTGTCTAGGCAAAAATTTCCTTTTTGTAGGAAACAGGGCTGATGAACAGGAATCCCACGGGAACCTCAGCTCTGCTTCAGGTTGATATAAGGAGAGAGATTAAAGAAAGTGTGGAAAGTAGCTTCTCTTTTGATTGTGCCCCAATGGAAATCATGTTGTTCCACACATTTGTACTAAATATTCTGTGGCTTAAAAAATAGAATCAGTCTGAACAGTTAAAGAGGCCCTAATGAGAACCTTTACTGCATATTACAGGAAGCAAGGCTGTGATTTGTCACTAATTTTCATCTCTGTTGCATGGCTCAGCGAAGAGCCTGATTGCCCAATGAGCAATGTAAATGAAATCTCTTTCTGCCCACTGATTCTCTGGTGGGCGCAGATCATGGCGCCATGAGGTGGGAAAGCCTGGAGGTATAGTAACAACTGAAAATAAAGCAGCCTGTGATGTCCCTCAGCTGAGAATAAACCCAGAGGTCTTTTTCATCCTCATGTCCCCATAGACATTGTCCCAAATATCTTTCAAATTTTTAGAATCCATATTTAAATTTACCTCAAAAATCTGTAAATTTCATTACATGAACATTTCCTAAAATTGCCCCCAATGTTCACATGAACTGCTACCACTGAAGAAAAGAAAGAGAAGAAGGAAGAAGGGGTGGGGATCAGGGGAGAAGGAAGAAAGGAAGGAAGAGGAAGATAAACCACTTTGCAATTTTATAAGGTTCTCTTCTGACTCGTAATTACAATTTTGGTTATCACTCAGACAGGTTGAATGTTATATTCTTGCCAGTTGCTTCCTATCAGGAATACCTGGGAAACTTGTAAAAAGTGTAAGCCCCTAGACTCCAAACCTATCCCTCACATTCTTCTCCCTGTCCGCAATTAGGCTTACTGTAGAACCCAGGAATTTTTCCATTATTATTTTTAGAATGTCTTAGGTGATTCTTGGCAGCCAGTTCAAAAAAGCCCATCAGTGGAGAACCAGTGCAAGGGGTTAGAATGTCTTTAAATACATTCAACTCTGTGCACCGGTTTGCAGACCTGTTGCCCCATGCACATGTCGAGTTTGGAAGCAGAGAGAAAAGAAGTAGAAATAAAAGTTTACACAGTCTTTCTTGCACACCTCTCTTCAGAACCAAGGAAAACATTTCCAAAAAAGTTCTATGAAAATCCTCAACTACGGAAAAAGAGAAGAATAACTAACATGCATTTATGGGTCTCTCAATTTAGATAATTTAATTGTGAGAAAAAAATGTTATCCACAGGACAAAACTAGACACATTGTTTCATGGGTTGCTAGGAAATAGGAACCTTGAACTTGGCATGCACATTTTGACAGTAGATATGAGGACTGAGACTGGGATGACCAACTGGCCCAGTTTTCTTAGAACTTCTCTTCTAATGTTTTAAAATTGAGCACCTGTTTTAAAATTGAAAGTCCCATATCCTAAGAAGCCCCTCAGTTCTAGATAAATTAAGACACTTTACCATCTAGATCAAAATCCTCCAAAATGGACCATTTTTAGACAGCAATCAGCCAGTTCACACCAACAATTGCCAGGCAATCTAGGCTGTTGTTTTGAGGCTGCTGATTAATTAGTTCAGAATAAATGGTCAAATGCCTTGAAAAGAACTCACTGAAGAGTTCCAGAAACACTGGACCAGAGTTCTGATGTTGCCATTCTTATTGTGTGATCGTAATATTGGTATAAACATGTTGTGAGCAATGACATTCAAATGTTATAATGTACATGGAAGCACACTGTAATTTCTAAAGTTCCATAAAAGTGATTAAATGTATATGGATCATAAAGCCAGGCCACAGTAGAAGGAGAATTCTTTCACTTCCAGCATAAACTACTGGGATGGAAAGAGCAAAGTTTCAGAGTTAGACAGATCTGGGCTGCAAACCCATCTCTCAACCAAATAACTAGATTTCCTTAAGCACATTGTTGGGGCTGGCATTCTCCTCTTCTTCGTTAGTTTACAAAATCCTAATTTTGATCAGGGGGCTGTCTGTCCAGCTGAGGATACATGTAACAATTGAGCTAAGCCAATTAACTCCTGCCTAATAAAATAGAAAATAGCCCAATAAGAAAGCATTCTTTACCCCCTCCTCTGTCCTTCCAACAGTGGAGGCTGTTGTGTGAGGATGTGATGATGCCTGTGGCTGCCATCTTAAACAAGGAAGAGCACCATCTCTCCGTTTTCTGCTGAGGATCACAAAATGGAGAGATGGAAAAAGCCTGCTTCCTCGATATTAATAATACTGTTAAGTAGTCAGAACTGCCCACATCTGCGTTTATTGATAGATCAGTTAATAAATATCCTAATCCTTAAAGCAGTACTGTTCAGAGTATCAATCATGGAATGGTGCCATTTCATGAACTGTTTATAACTGATTCATGCTGAGTTAAGTACATACATTGAGAGTATTTTTAAACTTTTATGACAGATTGATGGAATTTTATGTCTCCTGAAATTAATTTTAAAAATTGGGGAGCATATGTATTTTTATTTCATTTTCTAGTAATTTATTTTTATTGTTTTTTTTTTGTTGTTGTTGTTTGTTTGAGGTACCGGGGCTAGGGATTGAACCCAAAACCTCATATGTGGGAAGCCACTGAGCTACATTGGCTTGCCTGAGTTGGTTTTTTTGGCTTGTTTGCTTGTTTTTGTTTTTAGGAGGCACCAGGTCTGAACCTGGGACATCCTATGTGGGAAGCAGGAGCTTAATCACTTAAGCAACATTTGCTCCCCTACTATATTTTATAAAAACATAAATTTATTATATTATATTGGAAATTAAAGGAAAAAAAGGTTCTTAACAAAGATAGTTTGAGATGCATTGCTTTAAACCAGGGTTCAGCTAACTACGGCCTGAGGGCTAATTCCAGCCCAATGCCTATTTTTGTAAATACAGATTTATTGGAATATAGACACACCTTTATTTACCTTTTGTCGATGGCTATATTCACTTTACAATGACAGTGATAAGGAAGCCCTGACAGAGACCATATGGCCCACAGAGCCTAAAATATTTACTATCTGACCCTTCAGAGAAAAAGTTTGTTGGCATCTGCTTTAACTATCCTAAACTGAGTATTCTTTCACTTGCTGCTAAAGACACTCTAACTCACGGTAGTTAGTTAGCTTCTCCAGGTCTCAGTGCACTCATCTATAAAATGGATAAAATCTCATGGTTTGTTGACAGCATTGAATGAGATAATACGTAGAGGTTCCTCAATTTATAATAAGCATATGAAGTGAAAATCCTCCACCTCTTTTCCCTGACACTGGATTAAGCAGCTACTGTGCTAATGCCGAGAATTCTTATTTACAAACCATGGGATGCTGTAGCACTTAGATACAGCATTTTCACTTGCCAACTGTCAGTTGGGAAAATTTCATCTTCAGCTCCGAAGTTTGTCCCGGTATTTGAGAATGACACATAGATAATAACCAATGACTAGATTTTAGGAATAAACTGCAAGTCTTTTTAATATTTCCTGGTTTAAGGCTCTGAGGACCTCATATAATAAAAAACCTTCTAAGCAGAGAGAAAAACGTGTTGAGAGCTCCATTTTTACTTTTTAATATTTAATGGAGGATGACTTCTTGTGTACTCGTGTGCTATATTTCAAGGCTACACATTCTTGAACTCTTATTGGTAACAGGAAACCAGTGTGATTTTTTTTTCTCTTTAGGAAACCTAACAATGACTTCAGAAGTGTGTGTTTGTTATCAGATTTAGGGCACTTGTCACATTTTGGCCTGAAGGCAGGCCAAGGGAAGGTTTGAGAAAATATCCGAGAAACGTCTTCATTGCTCTTTCTCTCTTCTAATTAAAACGCAGTTCATCTTACAGATTCCAGAGCATTTTGGATTTGTGGTTGCAAGCATGAGGTCATTTTTCCTGCCTATATGATCGCAGTGAATTTTTGAAGTCTTGAGTGTTTGGTAACAACAGGCAAATAACTGGAAACCTGAGAACTGAGCAAAGTTCTTTCCAAAGTGTTCCCATTATCCCTCAGCATGGGGTAAAAATGAGCCCATCCCACGTAGGGCATTGCCAGAATCCCTGGACACCCTGTACTGGGAGGCTGAAGTTGTGATCAGCCAACTGCGCCATATAGAAGTACAGAGCTTGTTCTCTTGGGCCCATGTCTGTATTCCTATTGTCAACCTTGTTGGTGATATAGAGCAAGTAAGTGATTTAAATTCTCTGAATTTCATCTTCTTCATTGGTAAAAAGAACAACCTCAAAGGCCATGGTGTGGATCAAATAGGAAAATAAGTATAAAGTGCCTAACACAGTCCCTGGGCTATAGAAAATTACAGTGCATATACTTGGTCCCCCTTTTCTGTTTCCAGATATTCATCCTTCTCTCAAAGTTCAGCCAAAGAAACTCGGCGGAAGCTGGCACCATCCTCAAGTTCGAGAGCTGGCTCCTGGTTTGACTAAACCAATCATTGTAATAGGATGCCAGTGGCTATTACACTCTTATCCAGGCTTCCAAAAATCAGCCAATCAGTGCATGTTATTATACTAGGGGAAAGCACATGACCCCAGTTGGTTCAATCAGACTGGGTGGGAGAGAGAAATTGCCCCTCCTTTGATGATGTGAGCGAGGAAACATAAAACTTCATCTATTGCTGACCAGAGGGAAGAAGCCATTTTGAGGAGAAAGCTGAAGTAAAAAGTAGGTCAGAACCAAGAAAATATTAGCGAAACAGAGCTTCAGCCTTGCCGGCATCACTCAAGGAAACTTCCTTCGCATTTCCTGGGGTATGAGACAACAGAGTTTCTTATCATTTGCACTGACTTGAGTCAGGGTTTTGGTTACAAACAGCAAAATCATCCTACCTGATAAGAATTTATAAATGATAAATATAGTTTCTCAGACTATACCCAGTAAACTCACCAGCTTGTGCTTTGAATCTCAAGAAATTCAATAAAGAGATTGGGAAATAACACAATTGCTAGTTTCCATGTAATTTAAGGCAGACATTTTATTTACAGTCATTAACTCTTTGAGTCCTCCCAATACCAGTCACTATTAGTAAACTGAGGCTCAGACAGAGTAGGCGACTTTCCCCGAGTTTAACAACTATGTTTAGCAGAGCCAAGATCCCAACCCATGCCTGTCTGGATCGTGGCCTGTCCTTCTTCCACCATGCCTCTTCTGCTGCCTTTTCTGGCAGGGTCTTCACCACGGAATCATGCTTTCCACCAGAACTACTCTGAGTCTGCGCTACCATGGATGGGGGATGGGGGTGAGAAGCAGCAGGCCGTCCTTCTCAAGTCCATCATTGGGCAAGCACTGAGTGCCTCTCTAGACTCGGGATTTTAGAGGGAAGTTCTGCATAAAATATATGTAAAACCTTAGAAGACATTCATAAAATTATCCATCACATTAGATAAGGTAGATGTGTTCAAATGCACCCCCCCCAAGTCTCTACTTAAAAAAAAAAGATTAAAAACAAAAAATGATGAGTGAGAGAGTCATCACTAATTAGCTGTGACAACTATGATGTTGGGCTGTGCGCAGGGCAGAGAAAGTGACTGCTGTTGCGCAAGAAGCCAAGTGAAGAGAAATCAGAACAGAAGCTGGGCAATGTGCTCCCTGGTGTCCTCCCCAGTGCAGTACCTGGCAGGGAAGCAGCCCTGTTCTCCCACATCTGTGTACACCTGGACTCACCCCTTCCCCAGGGCCAGTGGTTCTCAAACTCGAGTACGCATCAGAATCATCTGGAGGGTTTGTTAAAACTCCTATTGATGGGCTTCACTCCCAGAGTTTCTGTTTCAGGAGCTCTGGAGTGGGGCTGGATAATTCACTTCTTTAACAAGTTCCCAGGAGATGCTGGTGATGCTGGTCCAGGGACTACACTTTGAGAACCACTGCACTTGACCAATTATAGTATGTTTATAGACACTAATAACCACCAGCTTTTCTTCTACATTGACCTTTTACTCCGAGGGTTGTAGAACTCCCGCCTCATCCATGGTGGCCAAATGCCCACAGATTCAATGACTGGAACTTTCTCAGTGCCTCAGTCTGTGATTAACAGTTTTAATAACCCAGTTCCTCTGGGACCCAGGTCTCCTTTTGCCCTTGTGAGTCCTCCTCAGGAAAAGAATTGTGTCTTGAATTTTCCAATCCTCCTGTTACCAATTACTGGACTGTGCCAACACCATTGACAGGCTGGCATCTGTATTTAAAATGATATCAGCATCAACAACTTGAAGAGCTTCTGTTTATTCAATGTTAGTGATGTGTCCCCTGTGGCTGCTGCCAGACTCCACATGACCTCTGTGAATGGTCACCCAGCACCCATCCACCCCTATCTGGGACTCCAACCCCATCTGCCTGGTCCTACAGTGCCGTCCTTCCCAGGGCGTCTCTTTCTGGCTTGTTGGCTCAGTCTTGAGGTTCAGTGAGGCCAAGTCCTGGTATAGATAAAATGTTGCTGAGATCTTCATTTGTAAGAATGTTTGTCTATTAGAAAAGTTATGGATTGCAGAATTTATCAAAGTGTCTACCTTCATCTCCAAAAAGTGAGGTATGCATTCAACTGGCCAGGAGAGGATTGGCCTATATGCCTACAGGGACTTAAAACTGTACACTTTGGCTTTACATTTATTATCTAGGAAATAACTTTGTTTCCCAAAGTGTGGGCCATGAGCCACCAGTGGTTTGTGGGTGTTTTTATGTGGCACACTGACATGACATTTCTCACACTGTATTGCATAGTGAAAAAGTTGCTTCTTATTTAATTTTCTTTGAAACCAACCAACAGATTCAAGGAAAAAGTCTTGGTGCAACATTAGTATATCTGTCCCATTCTACCTCTTATTAATCTCACTTTTTTTATGTAATGAAGAGGAGACCACAGGCTCAGAACTCCATTAGACCACAGCAACTATCAAATATGTAATAACACCAAGTTGTTACCATTCTAATTGTTTTTATGGTTACCTTGGATTTATGGCCAGTAATACTGACTTTCCACTTACGGCAGTGATTTTAAGTTTGCTATATCAGAAAATTTGTTTAAGAAAAAACAGGACTTTGTTTAAAGAAGAATATTATTTAATTTAGGATATGTGTGTTAGGTGAATGTGGCACAAATCATTAGGGTCATGAATGTGACTGAAATTCAGGAAATATTGATAACAGAAATGCATCCTTCTGTGTGCCAATCTATCATGCAGAAGACAAACCCTGAATCGTGTTTCTTTCTTTCATCGGTAGTGGAAATAAATTGCAAAGGCGATTATACCTTTAATAAATAATTTTTGAAAGCCTGATCAACAAAACTTATTTTTGAAAGGCGGTTGCCCATCTATTAGATGGTCAGTCCATTGAGAACGAGATCTAGGTTCCCAAAAGCCTTTATCCTCAGCCTGGTCCCTGCCCACCACTCTCATCTCCTGCCAATCTCCAACCTTCCTGGCCTTCCTCCAGGTCCTCAAATATGCCTCATCCCTTCTGCCTCCAGGCCTTTGCACAGGCTGGCCCCTCCATCTGGAATGTCCCTTTCTTCTCCTACCTTCCCCCTTTCCCTTGACCAAGTTGGTCACTGTCTTACATGCCTTAAATGTCTCCTTTGCCTGACCTCCAGACCGGGGAAACACCCGCCTTTACAGTGCACCATTCTTGTCCTCTGAAATACTCCTCACTATTGCAATTAATCTCCTTTTTAATGTGTCTAAAGGCTGCCTCCCCTGGTGAATTGTAAGCTCTATGAAAGCAAGAAGCCTGTTACATCATGAGTTCTCAGAAGTCTCATGATCCATCACAAAGTATTATGTAGTAAACATGTAGTGTTATGTATTATTACTGGGGCCTAAAAATGCCTAGGCGACTAAATGAAAAGAACAGAAACATTTTCACATTTAGGGATTTGAAGGCAGGTACCTCTGACTACTAATCATAACAAGCGGCCAAAATTATCTGTGTGTCACGTGGATCAAATGACCCAAGCATGTAAATCTGGTCTTCCAAATGTATTGCTTATAAAAATAGGAGATTGAGAACATGGGTTGAAGCCAGATGTTCTGTGGGCTGGAGCTCATTGTCCTAATACTGCAGATTCTCATAACTGGAACTGTGTGTATTTGAGATCCTGAGACATAAGATCCAACCCACAAAATATTTTGAAATAATGTTGTACAATTACTTAATCCTTGTTACACTATTGAATAGAACACTCTTCTTATATACACCATTATAAAAACATTATGCCTGGGTTTCAAGTTCTGGAATATCCAATTACAATAGCTTTTTCCACATTTGTGTTCTCTTTATTTTATTTAATTGCTCTTAACATTTTGAACAGATTTATCATATATGACAGTGAGCAACCTGAGCCTGTGCAAGAGCCAGCCATGCTATTTCCTGCTCCCCACCCAACCACCTCCCTAATATTGTTCTGCCCCACTCATTAGCCTAGTTCCTATTCCCTGCTTGGAGTCAAGACTGTCAGACAGGCACTGGCTTAGAGAAAACTGCCCACTGATGGACCTCATCTCTCCATCTCTGAACTGATCTGTGTGTGGCTGATACCAAAGTGCCATCCTGACCTAACTCAATCTAAAAGATGTAGAACATACAAAATGATCTCCATTGCCAAGGTGTCCTATCAAGGGAAGATAATTGGATAGTCATGGAGTTCTTAACTTTAAGAACATGTGTCTGTGTGTATGTGTAAGTATGGAACAAGATGACTCTGGTCTAGCTTGTGTGTGTGTATGTTTCCTGGTTCATTTTGTCATCCAACTGGTACCTTCAATATTGACTGAGTCATACGGAATAAAGAACCTTGGTAAACACGAGGGGTTTACGAGCCATCTGCAGGTCTCCATATCCTATCTTAGCCAGCCTGTACACTAGATAGAGTATTCAGGACATAAGACATGACCATATAAATGACTTATTTGCAGGAGAAGGGGTTCAAAGAAATCCAAGTAGAAGAAGAAATACAGAGCCTCAGCATTCCAGTGCTCAGACACTGCAAGCTTGTCATAAGGATTTCACAGCCCTAGCCCCTCCTTTCCTTTCACCCACTCTGCCTGGCCACACTCTCAGGAGTTCTGTCCAAGAAGCACATTATCAAATGTAACTCTCACTGTTTATCGAGCAATTTCAATATGAGAAATAATGTGCTAAATGCTTTGTGCACATTATTTCACTGAATCTTCCTAATAACCGTAGGAGGTGGACATTATTATTCTTTCCATTTTACAGACTTGGAAACTGAGACCCAAAGAGATTAATTGAGAAGTAATTTTTAAATTGAAACCAGAGTCTTTCTGGCTCCGGAGTCGAGGCACTTAACCAACGTGTTATGTGGAACATTTAGCTATATTCTATTTCCTTTTATGATACTGAACGTTGTGCAATGACTTAGAGGTTGGTCTGTCCCTCTATAATTGGTCTGCCCCTCTACAATTGGGTGCAAAGTGATTTTCTTAGAAACTTATAAATGTGTTCAGCTGTTTTGAGAAGAAAATAGTTGCATAAAGAAACTGTAATTCATTTCATTTGGGAAAACAAAAAACAATGGGGTCATCAAGAATTGAATAGAAAAATTGGCACTTAAAGGTAAGGGCATATAGAATTGCCTTTTTTCTGGGGAGAAGGAACTTTAGGAGGAAGTGTGGAGGGAACTTCCCACTCAGTAGATCAGCAGTCCCTTTGGAAGGGTGCCAGAAGTGCCATCTTGGGGTACTCTTTTTAATATTAATAGACACTTGAACTGGATCTTGAGCAGTTAGTAAAACTCCTTGATCAGGAGGCCATGGACTCACTGTTCAATGAGTTTGGGGTGCACTCTGTAGTTGCATAATAAGCCCCCTTTCCTCTATTCTATGTCCATGGCATTTCTCAACATCCTTCTCCTCTCTTGCACATGGGAGCACCATCCTGTTAGGGAGAAGTGCATTTACAGCTGGAGTTACCAAAGTGGCCTATTATGTTTATCAAGACAGAAAAAGAAAAAAGCTGCCAGTTGTCCCAGCTGTCTGAAGGTACAGCTCTCTAGCAATTAGAAGGGTCCCGATCCTTCTTTTCTGTTCCTCTCTTAAAAGTGAAGTACATGCCGGAATATCCTTTATGGTGTGATTTTGGGAAAAAAAACATTGCTGTTTGGCAACATTGCTGTTTGGCAAGAAAAAAAAAACATTGCTGTTTGGTCAGGGCAGTCCAGACCACGGAGATTTCAAAGCTCCTGCCACATGTGCTCCTTTTGCACAGTGAAGGGTATGGGGACACTGGAAATCCCAAGAAAAGTGTTTTTGGAGATGTGTTCACACTAAGCAGAAGTGGGGTTGGGAAAAGGAGAAAGGACGCTGCATTCCACTGACAACAGTTAATTGTTGTGACTAATTCAGCTTTTGGAAGTAGAACTCCATGGAGTGTGTGAGCTGCAGCATGGTTTCTATTTAATTAGTGGCACCACGGGGAGAAGATGGGCTTATAATTGAGTAGTTTGCTGATCGGTCAACTTCAACCCATAATCAGACATGCTGAGAAGTGGACATTAACAGGGTGCTCTGACTAGCAGGAAGTCTGCCCCATTAGTGTGGTTGGTGTCAAATCAGGTTGCTGTCTTTTCTCTAGATTCTTTCAGGAAGAGGATGCCAAACAAATATTTTCCAGACTCTCCTCTTCACTCTCTCTCCCTTGACCTACCTCTCAGCTCCAATGTTCTGGAGCAAATCTGTGCTCAGGTGTGCGTATGGAAGTTGAGTGACTGGTACTTCCATTATTCAATTCCCCCCCTCCCCCCCAAAGCTGTATTGCTAGACATCTGTTGTTGGTCTCTCTTCACCATCCAGAATAATAGCCATCCCTGTTCCTTCTGAAAAACCACCTTAATTTCTGTTTTGAGCAATTATCTTTCCCATTCTCTGCAATCTTAATGAGACTATAAGGTGCTAGGCTCTCCCTTCTCCCCTTCCAAGAGAGAAGTATGTTCATGACCTACATTAGGCCATTTGGACTCTTTTTCCTAAGACTTTGACTCTTGAGAAAAGTGAACAGAAAAAAAAAAAATAGTTGAGCTAAATATTCTAATATCAGACTATGGTCTATTTTCCTTTACTTGTTACCTAGACCCCTAAGCTGCCCCAGTTCCTATTTCCTGCACTGATTCTCAAGACCCCTTGAACCTGTGAACCCTCCACTCTCCTATCCTCACATTCCTTTTTTGCTCAGATTAGCCAGAGCAAGTATTCCATTGCCACAATCAAATAAGCCCAAAATCATAAGGTATCTGAGAAAAGCACCCTGATCTACTGCTTGATGTTCATTCTCCACCTTCCTCTTCCTGCTCCCGGTAGAAAAATGTGCAGAAGGAAATCAAATCATACTTGTGGTATATGAGAAGATAAATAAATGAGAAGAAATGAAACATTTTTACTAATGAGTCTGGGCTAAGGGCCTGGCGTGAGTGTCTTCATCCCAGATGTTCTCATGGGATCTGCTGGGAAGCTGCATTCCCATGGGATTCTCGCTGCAGTTTGGAGCATGAGAGCGATTTGTCTGGCTCCTCTTTCTGCTCAATTTTCTGTCAGGCGCCCCCACACTCAGTCATGCCTTCAAGTATTCAGGGTTGACTGCTGATACATGCAAAAATATCACACAGCCAGAGCACAGGCACGAGATGTGCCCCGACCCTCTGTTTCCCAGCCGTGCTTCGGGCATGGTTTGTATTAGCCTGCCTCAAGGCAGGCGAGCCTTGGCATCCCTTCCCATGGGTGTGTTGTGCATGTGTGTGTACTCTGTTACCAAGCTACCCCAAGAACAACACATCCTCCCTGCTCCAGACCCCAGCCTGGTGTGTCCTCGTTGTCCCCAGGGCGGGGGAGCACTGATGTGTCACCTGCACGGGCAAGTCACTCCTTGATCCTCCTGGCGAGTCAAGGGTCTTGAGGTTCTTGAGGTTACATTGGCCAAAGGAACAATTCCCTCCCAGTAGATTCCAAACCGCGTGCTCAGAATTCTAAGGAGTGAGCTGAAGCATTTCCCTGGCTGACTAGGATTTATACCTCTCGACCGTTATGAATATAAAAGTGAGAAAAAATATACATAAAAGAGTGAGTTCACCACAGCCAGATGGGGGTCAGGGGAAGGAAAACCACAAAACCAGGTCAGCTGAAACTGGACCAGCTTGGCCAATGCTCTTTCGTAACCACATCAATTCCAGGCTTTCACGGGTTTGATTTTCTTTCGGCCCAATCCACTAAGGAGTTGCTCATGAGTTCTGTGGATTTTCTGCACAATTACAGATTATTGCCATGGCAACAATAGAACCATGTGACAATTTTGCTACCTCAGAGACCAGGAACAGCCACTCACAGAGAACACACATCATCTTGTAATGGGACTCTGTGTCATTGGCCTCGCATTGTTTTAAGGCTAATCACGGCTTTTTCATAGATGTAGTTTTTCCTCCACCCAGCCTATTTTCATGATCTTTTAAAACAGCTTGGATTTACTCTAAAGGAGTTCCATATTTGCCCGTGTTTATTTGGTCATAAAGCAGATATTATTTTGGGGGTTGGTGGAAGGAAAACGAGGGGTAAAACTTGATGAGTGGAGGCAGATGGGACGCAATAGGCAAAGGAGAAACGACTTTGCTAGCAGATGGTTTGCTTGCCACCATGTTTCTAGAATTGAAACCCATGACAGTACTCAAATTCTGGGTTGGCCGCATACAAGGCCACCCTGGGAATGAGTACAGCTTGCTTGCTTTCACGTGAACTCTTTTGTCCACTTTACAGGCACAATGAGAAATGGGGCCCTTGATTAATTAAGTTAAGAGACATGATTGAGAAGGGGAACCAGGTAATATTTTCTCTCTGGCAAAACAATTTATTTCTCAGAAACTTGTGCACATAGCCAAATCCCAGGCTCTTTCTGCCAAACATTTCCCCCTTAATTTTTTAACCTCTGGGCATTTCAAGGAAAATTGAATCCACATGTTTTCAGATTCATTTGCAAATGCAGTTTGCTCTGAGCTGTTTGATGACCAGTATGCCCTTTGAGTGTTTTTATGAGCTTAAACTTATTTTCCCCCAAGTCTTTTGCTTCTGAACCAGGAAGTGGCCTTTGGGGTTTGTGGCAGAATTCAGAAATATTTTCTTCAGCCTTCTGCAGGTTTTCTTTTCTCATTCTAGACCTTGGTAAAGCTAAGAAAAGTTTTTTCACCAAATGCACAGGAATAATCGAGGGTAACTTACTGTTTTCATAACTGAGAAGCAGCTCTAATATGGACACGATCCAATTCCTGGATCACAAGGCCTCTCCCCTCCTTCTTTATTACTGATGACATTTGTATCGAAGCAGATGCTTTGTTTCCCAGGGACACGTCTCCACCTGCGACATAATTCCCAGGCCAGAATAATGCTTCAGAGGCAGGGTTGCAAGTTTAAATTCAGTCCTCCTTTCCGTTCCAGTTGAAGAAAGCACTCTGTTCATTATAAGTGAATCATATCTGCAAAGAAGAAGGGACCCCTTTTCCTAAGGGCCCCTGGAATTTGGGAACTGTGTGGGTATTTTTAGCCAATGCAGCCACATGACCCAAAACAGAATTTTTACTTGCAGTAAAGGAGGAAACCAAGTACGTATATACGCATATTCTAGGTATTATCAAAAAATATTTTCTAACAAGGGAGAAGAGGATTGGGAAAGATGCACAGAGTTGGGAAAATGTCCCTAAACAGTGGATTTTTCTGAGTTTAACTCTCAAGATTCCTTGGAAGATGTTCAGATGAATTCCACCTACATTCCAGAATACTTCCACTAGTAAGGGATTAGTGTGAGGAGTTCTCTGGATAAATATTTGTGAACAAATAATATTCTTCCAGAAAGCTCATTTACTATGGTCTCTTTTTTATTCTTCCTTCTTTCTTGTCACCAGACTTATGATCCCAGAGAAAGCTGCATTAAATTCACATGCCCTATTTTTAACTTTCATCTGGACTTCCTTTTTATTTTTTTCTTTTAAGCATGAGAATCCAGCAAATAATGACCCTTTGTATTGTATGCAATGGAAGGTCACACGCTTAGGGAATTTACTTAAGTTCCCTGGAGAAGTCAGGTCATAAAAGATTCGTGTGCATGGCCCTCAAACTGACTGTCCGCTCTGCTAAGTGTTTTCACCCCCATTCTGTAGACAAAAACAACCGATGAACAATTTTTTTAAGTTTTCATTAAAAAGCGGCTATAAATTCAAAGCCTCCCTTCATCCTTGGTCAAACCCGATCAAAAGTGTTAAGTGAATCACAGAGACTGTTGACATTGCTTTGTTCAGGAACAAGTCTATAGGAGGGAGCTTAGATAGAAATGACTGGAGAGTCAAACTATCAGATTGCTCTTTAATAACTTTTAAATTATTTCATGTTTTCTTCGTCAATCATATTCCTTGTTCTTAGAGTTTGTTACAGATGGAAGAGAAAAAGGAGAAGAAAATGGAAGCTTGCTGGTAGCTCGAAGTCAGTTATAGCAGGGGTCCCAAACTCCAGGGTCAGCTGGATGACCTCATGAGCCAGGGGGCCCTGTAGGGACGTCCTGAATTGGAGGTCCCCAGGCTTTTCCTATGTGGGCAGTGGCTGCTCAACTCAAGCTGATTTTTGCCCTAAGGGATGTCAGGCCCAGAGTAGCAAGATCTTCTTTTATATAGTTTTGAAATAAGTCATAAGGTTCTATTTTTAGATGAAATCTCCTGATTGTAAAATATTGGGGATCTCTTCAAAACTATAAAACTGTAAAACTGTATGGTAGACTAAAACATTACTGCATGTGGGATGGATTATGCCTTCTCTAGGTACCAAACAAGCTCAATGGAGAAGGCCAAACGGGTAAACATGCAGTCAAAATAGTAGGTTTCCGGACCATTGTTTTGAATTCCCTGTCTCGGTGCTTAACTGAGACATAAGGTTGTAAGTCAGAGGAAATTGTGGTTGTGTTCAGGACGTGGTGGTGGAGGGAGAGGAGGGGGTGGGCAAAGACAGAGGCACCTTGGAGAAAGGGAAAGGGCAGGATGTCAGCCAGCATTCTTTTTCACGACTTCCATCATAATTTGGATGATTCATTCGCAGGTTCGGTTGATAATATTTACTGAATCTTGTCCATGTATCAGCACTGTTATGGACATTTGATACGTGGCGGGGAACAAGTTAGTGATCGCTGCTGTCTTCACGGAGAAATGCCTGTGGGGGATGCAGACATTAATCAAATAATCGTACAAATAAAAGTAAATAACATACATGTACTATGAAGTGGAAACTGCACAAGTCCTCCAAAGGAGTGGGGTGAGCTATGGTGAGATATGCTTAGTGGAACTGATCTGATGAGGGAGGCCAAGAAAGCCTGCCCTGAGGGAGGAAGGTGGACCTATCATGGCAAGGATGAGTGAGAGTTAACCAGACACAGCAGAGGAACCACTTTTCAGGAGAAAGAAACAGTCCTTGCCATGTCCTTGTAGCAAGAGGAAACATGATGAATGCATGATTCTGGAAGGCTAGTGTAGCTGGAGTACAGAAAGCAAGGAGGAAGTTGCAGAAGTGTCAGAGACCAGATCTGGCAGGCCATGTAAGTGGTTTGAAGGAGTTGAGACTGATCCTAGATCCAGGCAAGGGCGACTGAGTGATGCTAAGCAGGGAGTGCAGGATCAGGTCTAGAAACTGAAAAGATCATCTGGCTGCAGAATTGACAGTGGATAGATGAGAGGGAAAAGCATAAGCAAAGAGATAAATTGGGAAGCAATTGTCTTGATCTAAGAGAGATGGCGACTTCAATCAGGATGGTGATGTGAATTCCAGACAGAAATATATGAATTTGACAGAGAGTTACGAAATATAAACGAGATGATTTGGTTCTGTGCATTAGAGAGCTGCTATGTCATTCTTGTGGTACTCTTGGTCCTTCAGGAAAAAAATAAGATGCAAATTATGTCAAACCCACCTCTACAGAGAAATCTGACATGCTCAAACACATGCATTTTTACATTTTGAAAAACTGTAATACAAGGAACTATTTCTTTAGAAGAAGCCCAGGAGACTTGGAGTTGTGCTAAATGATACTGCAGGGTCAGATGCTGGACATTATATATACTGCCATAACCCACTGAATGTACTGGGGGAGAGTGTAAACTACAATGTAAACTTTAATCCATGCGTGCAGCAGTGCTCCAAAATGTATTCATCCAAATGCAGTGAATGTGCCACAATGGTGAAAGAGGTAGATGATGTGGGAGGAGTGGGGGAGTTGGGGTGTGGGGTATTCGGGAACCTCTTATATTTTTTAATGTAACATTTTTTGTGATCCAAGTATTTTTTAAAAAGAAAAGACAATTAAAAAAATTTTTTTGAATAAAAAGAAACAAAAGAAGCCCAGGAGTATGACTAAGGGGAGCAGGGAGAACCCAGTGCCATTTAACACAAAACTGGAAAAGGCTTAACATCTTAACAAAATATTAACAATTTTTCCTTGACAAATAAGTCCCTTCATTCCAAAGACAGTGGGGTCCTTAAAGAGAGGGGCAAACATTGACAACATGGATATATTTTTATATGCACAGCCACTTGAGCCTGAAACTGGCGGAGCCCAGTGCGGGCGGACCAGAGACAGGGGCGCCAGGTCTCACTGCTTTCCCAGGCCCTTGAACGAGAGGCTTCTTAGCGCTGGATTAAGGCTGAGGTTCTGGAGGAGAAAGGCCAGGGAAGCTTGTACTCACCACCAAGCCATCGGCCCAGCAAGTCCACAGGAAAAGCAATAAATCGGCGGTTTCCAGTTTCCATGACTGTGAGCCCTTTAACCCCTAGAACTAAACAAAAAAAGTAAATAAAGCCCCAGAATAGAACCGGCTTTGAAATAAAAAAAAAAAAAAAAAGAAAGAAAAGCTCTTCTTTATTCTTCCGCCTTGCCTTCCTCTTTCCCTTCTGTGAATCAGGTTCTGATCCAGGCCTCCTTGGGAGAGAGGCAAGTTTGCTGTCTGCAGGAGCCGGCGATGTCGGGAGGATTTTGTTATTGGTGTGGAATCTCGGCTCTTCCAAGTTCCTGCTAAGCATCCCTTTCAGCATGGTCACCTGGTGACTCTCTCGCTTGATCACTGCATCCTGGTAATACAGCAGGCTGTTAAGGGAGGAGGCAGAGGGAAAATGAAGGTGGGGTGAGCACAGTGGTGGAGCCACTTCCCTCAGACAGAGCTAAGGAAGAGAGGAGCAGGGAGCTGATGCATGCAGCTTGGCTTGTGTTTGCTGGACTTATTTTTTCTTCTTTTGAATCAGTAATTAGACCTGAGATCAGAAAGGCAGACCTCACTCACAATCCAAATCCCCCTAATGTCCACCAAATAAGAAGGAAAGCAAGTATTGTAATCCAATTAATTAAACTTGGCATCTCAGTTTCCCTCTCTGCAAGAAAAGGGATAATAATTTTCATATTTCAAATAATAAATTTCATATTTCAAATTTCATAAGGGATAATAATATTTCAAATTTCAAATTGAAATTTCATATTCATGTTGAAGCCACAGGAGACAATGGAATTATAATGCTGGAAGTGTCACCAGCTCAATTATTGAAGCCCCCAGCCCTCTCTCTCTCACCTCCAGCCATTGGTCACCCGGCACCATTTTTGACCCAGTTGTGTGGGGTGGAAGAAAGGAACTTAAGCCAGAGCTCATCCACTCCATTATTCTATATTTCCGATTTTTGCAAATCTCTTTTATCTATGGAGTCAAAATCTCTCTCCATAAGTTCTACTCAGCAGGGAGGAAGCAACCTCATAGTATTTAGGTGCAACATGGTTTACTATGAGAGCTAGAAATTTACTGGACATTCTGTTACCCAAAGCCCTGCCTTCTAATACAACTCGCCAAGAAATAATCAAATAATCTAACAAGTATAACAAATATATCATGGATACACACACATACTATCAACACACACTTAAGATATTTTAGGAGCAAAATAAAAGCATAAAATCAGCTGGCAGAAATGGCCCAACTTATACAGGGCATGAAGTGGTATTAACGGACTAGTTCTAGAAATGATCAGAAATTCCCAGTTGAATTAAAGATTGATTTCAAAGACTCCGAGATACCTCAAGGCCAGAATCTCCAGAGAGGATTGAGGCTGATTGGAACTGAAGCTCTATCTCTTCCCTGTGCATTTGACTGAATACTTTAAATCTCCAAAGATTGAACTATAAAGAGAAATTAGTTTATTAATAATTCACAGACTTTAAGGAAAAAAAATGTCAAAAGCATATGCTCAGGAACAAAGCTGATTTTATTTTCCCTGTTTAGAAATAGAGCAATGTGTGGAGAAGTTGAAGTGTCAAGCTCATAAATTGATTTGAGCCTTTTTTTTTTTTTGGTCTTCATTTTTATAGGAAATGTTTCTGCTAAAATATATGTGAGCGTTTAGTCTGATTTCCCTTGCACGCCTCAAGGTTTTCAAATCCTATGAGAGTTGGGGGAGTGTCAAAAACAGAACGCTTTATTCAAAACTTTAATAGTTTGAGATATTTTCATGAAGTTATTAACTGACCATACTCAATTGGAGTTTGTGAATTAAAGGCAGCATATTCAAGAATGGGCATGAAAGAAAGAAGTGTTAATATAAATCTGAGTTTAAAACAATTCCACCAAATTGTCTACAGGATCAACTCACTCTCCAAGAGAAGCTTCTTGCTAATATGGGAACACAGGGATACACTTTTCCAGGAGATGTCCTTGAGGGCATATAGTGGTGAGTCAGCTACCAAGCTGCCTCAGTTTCCCCAGAGTGACTGAAAACAGATGGGCATGAGAAACACAAATGGGAACAAGAATAAGCACATCCTTGGGCAGCGGATGTGGCTTAAGCGATTGGGCTCCCACCTACCACATGAGAGATCCCAGGTTCAGTCCCTGGTGCCTCCTTGAAAGGATGAGCAAGACAGCTAGCTGACGTGATGGGCAGGTGCAGTGAGCAGACCAAGGTGATGCAATGGGAAACACAAGGAAAACATAATGAAAAAACACAATAAAGCAGGGAGAGGAGGTGACTCAAGTGATGAGGTTCCTCCCTCCCACATCGGAGGCCCTGGGTTCAGTTCTGGTGCCTTCTAAAAAGAAGACCAACTCACAACAAACAGACACAGCAAATGCAAAAACAGTGAGGGGTGGGGAGAAATGGATAAATAAAATAAATCTTTAAAAAATAAAAAGAATAAGACATCCTAGTTCTTCCTGAACAGGTCAACATCCGAACACAAAATGGCCTCCACTTTGCCTCATGCCTCAGGAGGTGCACATGCTGAATATATCCTGTGTGACTCTTCAAGGATCTTGCACCCGCAATTCTGCAAAGGTTCCCTGTCCAGCTGGTCATTTCCTACCAGCTTTTAAAATACCTCTGACTGGTACTGGTTCTCCGGAGGGCTAAGGAGACACATAGGTTCTATGGTCATGGCAGATGGCTCTGGAGTTCAGTGCTGTGTCAGTGGGTCCTAATTTGGAATTTGTGTTCCTGAGTGTGACAGAGTTGGACTCAGACCTTTCTATACATGCCTCTTCTGTCACTTTTACTGACCTTGTGGTTGGGACTAGTGTTGGTGTATACTCAGGAGACATGAATCTCTGGACTGCCCATGTGCCAGCTGAGCCCTGAGCCTCAGCAGAGTTGCAACTCCTACTCTCTGGTTTGTTGGACTTACCCAGGTCAGCTAACAGGGAAGTGAAGATGGTCAACCACCACAACCAGGGAACTGAGAGTGCCTACAACTGCAAGCAGGAAAATTGCATCCATCATCCATGTGGAATCTAAGCCCCCTCTCGATATAGAGGTGGAGTGGACATCACTATCCCAGGGTCCACAGGATGGAGGAATAAAATATGGATTAGAGTGGACTTACTGATATTCTATCATAGAACTACTGTGACTGGTAATGGAAAAAATTTTTAGCATTGATGTGGAGAAAGTGGCCACAGTAGTTGCTGAGGACAGGGAGAGGGAAAAAGAGATATGATGTGGGAGGCATTTTCGGGACTTGGAGTTGTCCTAAATGATATTGTAGGGACAGATGCTGGACATTATATATGCTGTCATAACCTACTGAATGTATTGGGGGAGAGTGTATACTAAGGTGTAAACTATTAACCATGTGGTGCAGCAGTGCTCCAAAATGTATTCACCAAATGCAGTGAATGTGACACAATAATGAAAGAGGTAGTTGATGTGGGAGGAGTGGGGTGGGGGCGGTGTGGGACTTATATGGGAAACTCTTATATTTTTTAATGTAACATTTTTTGTGATCTATGTATCATCAAAAAATATATACAATAAAAAATGATGGGGGTGGGGAGTGGGGTGTATGGGGACATCTTATGTTTTTTAATGCAACATTTTGTGTGATCTATATACTTTTTAAAAAGA
The DNA here is from genome assembly GCF_030445035.2 of Dasypus novemcinctus. NCBI lineage: Eukaryota > Metazoa > Chordata > Mammalia > Cingulata > Dasypodidae > Dasypus > Dasypus novemcinctus. The sequence continues at coordinate 168,516,745 of NC_080674.1, read as the reverse complement.
TAATTTAAAAAATAAAAATAAAATAAAATAAAATATCTCTGACTTTAAGAATATCCTTAATCCCAATACTCTTACACCAACAACCCATTTTCTTGCTTCCCTTGAACACAAAATCCATTTTAAAAAAGGTCTTAAATTTGCTGCATTTGCTTCCTAACATCTCATTCATTTTCAAACCTATTTTAAACAAACTTCTGTCTCCACTACTTTACTAAAACAGATAATCTGTCATGATTGGAGATTATATTATAAGTGTTTGCTTTTATTTATTAATTGTCTGTCTCCCTTATTAAAATGTAATCTCCACGAAAAGGACTTAGTTTGATACATTACTTAGTTTGGTCTCCAGTATCTTCCACAGGACCAACACACAGCAGGTTCTCAAAAAACACTGTTTGTATAAATGAATGAGAAGAGATCATATATTTTTTTAAACATTCTTTTTTATTTTTTCTTTAAAGAAAATTAGACTACGTAAATGTTACTTGAAAAATATAGGGGATTCCCATATACCCCGTTCCCTAGCTCTCCCATATTTTCCCACATCAGCCACATCCTTCACTAGAGTGGTACATTTGTCACAATTGATAAACACATCTTGGAGCATTGTCACTAAGCAATGATTATAGTTTACATTGTAGTTTACACTCTCTCTTGTACATTCTTGCAAGTTATTACATGATATACAATGGCCTGTATCTGTCATTGAAATGTCATTCAGGATAATTTCCGAGTCCCCCAAAATGCCCTCAAATTACACCTGTTTTTTCCTCTCCCTCCCTTCAGAACATTCAGTTGCCCCTGCCTCCACATCCATGATAAAAGTTCTTCCATTGCTAGGATGAGATCATATTCTTTTATGTAAAACCTATGGGAAATCCCAGCTCATAACCCCTTTGATGAATAAACAGTATATTAATACATAAAAATGACTCCTGGAGAAACCACACATCGGGCACAGTGACCTTTGGAAGTAGAAATTCATATTTAGATTCTCACCGTGGAGGATAGTATAGGTATCTAATAGGTAGTAAATACATGCTGAATTGATGCACTCGCAACATATGACACTTCTACAGCATTTTTTGCAAAGTAGAATAATTTGGTCAAGGAGAAAGCATCTTGAACTCTAGCAGAGTTCCTCCAAATGGAGAGCAAATTGCAGGAAGAGCCTTGGACTTTGTACTTTAAGGTGATGGTAAAGCAGTGGTCGGTTCTAGGAAGGTCAGGACTTCTTAGGAAATGTTGTTACTCTTTTGTGATAACAATTCCCTGCAACATTATTTTAACCCCTTGCCTTTTTGCTTTAGATCAGGGATGGCAAATAAGATATATCTCATATACGAAATCTGACTGTGTCATTCCTCATGTATTTATTGCGTACTTTCAAGCAAAAGGCACTGTTGTAGATGCAGGGGATAAACAGTGAGGAAAACAGACAAAAGTTCTGCCCTCATGAATTTTACCATCTAATGGTGGGTGGTTGCTGAAACATCACCTTGGATTATTAGTAAAGAAGTTGCGATATATTAGTGATGTCTGCCATGGGTGCAGAGAGGGGCATGGCAGCACCAATGCTAGCCAGATATTTGCCACTCTGGTTTTAGATTCCATTTATAATATCCCCTTACATTTTTTTAAGCACAAGCCATTGGTCTCTGAAACTAACTCAATCCCACTTCAGGCTCAGCCATATTCCAGACTTTATTTAAGTCAGCATTTACTGCGCAGTTCAGCTTGACATTTTACTTGGTCCAAATAGCTGGACTCTGGCCTTATTCTTTGTGAAAAGGCAATGGCCTTATGCCCCAATGGTTTCTATCTTTATATCTATCTCTCACTTTCCGTCTTAGTTCCCCTGTTTGTTAATTTATCCATTTATCTATGCAAGAAATACTTACTCAGCAGTTACTATATCCCAGGCACTGGTCTAGGCACAGGGAAGGAGTGGCAAAGAGAACACATAAGCTTCCTGCTCTCAAGAAGTTTACATTCCAGAGGCAAGACAGAAACAAACAGGTAAATCTATATAATAATTCCAGATTACTTGTGTGACTGATGTCATAATCGGGTAATTTAGGTAGGTTGATTAAGGGAGCACCATCTTAGGCGGTGGTACTGAAGAGGAAACCTCAAGGATGAAGAGGAACCAGCCACAGGAAGGTGGGATATCTGGTGTAGAGAGTCGAAATGTCCTGAGGCAGAAACCAGCTTGGCCCACTCCAAAATTATTATGGCTGGAATACAGGGCAGGAGGGAAGGGTAGTAAGAGATGAGGTAGGCAGGCGGGCAGGGGCTAGATCATGGAAGCTTCTAGAATATAGTAAGGCTGGTGTTTGCCTACCTGACTGGAATTTTGCTCATTTCCTATGGCTAGAGTTTCCAGATACCATGATAAGCCATCTCCCAAAGAATCTACCCAACGACACATTGGATCAAGCATGTCAGGTGCTGGCAGCTCAGTACTGAGACCTCCCAGTGTCTCCCACCACATCCCTGGAAGTCTATTTGGAACCTAGCTCTGCATGCTCTGGTCTAAGGCATTTCCAACTTAACCCTGTTGCAGATTGCATTCTGCCCTTGTTCCTCATTCTTATCAAATTTCCAGATTTCACCAGATTAAAACCATCAGCCAGAAGGAAGCTTTGCTTCTGAATCACCTGAAGCAATTTGTGGCGAGGCAGCCTCAGCTATAAAGTGGTCCCAAAGCACAACCCCAAAGGCAGTGCTACAGCAAGGTGCTAATTACTCCTTCTGAGAAATGGTGTTATTTCAAAAATTTAGTGTCCAAGGACATTGACAATGAAAACTTAAAGAGTCTTCTTAACAAGGACAGCTTTTCAGTAACTTAAGAGTTCTGGGCTAGGACTCCTGCCCCCCAGGTTATCTTTATCATCTGTCATTAGGTCTGATATTCTACTCTCAGAGAGTCAATCCTTTGGTTTCTGAAGACTTTCTGGTTTATGAACTAGAAATATTCTCAGTGAAGTCAGCACTTTAAGCCATTACTTTTGCCTCAGTTTCCTCTCTCTTCCAAACTTGTCTTGTGAGCTACCTATGCCTCCACCTCTTTAATTTATTTTCTCATCCAAACTCCTGAATCTCCATTTTACTGCTCATCCTAATTTATTTTATCAATGTCTGGTGTTGAATCGCCAAATATTATTCTCAAGATATGATGTAGGGGGTGCCTAAGCCTGGAATTCTATGCTAAACTTTTTGGTGATACCTAACTGAATCCGGTCTCTTAGGACTTCATTCCAACATTGGCATCACACTGCAAAACCAAAGGAGGAGTTTCCAGATAATTGGCAAGAATTTCAAAACAGAGCAATCCTGTTTCTCTAGGTACAGATATTTTATACATGAAGTGGGTAGCCCAAATGGTTGCTTCCAATGTTGTCTGCCATAGCACCATATTGACTAAATCATTAAAAGAGTTGAAGAAATAGGCCTTAAGATGTTTTCTGTATTGGTCTTCGTTGGGTGAGAATACCCCCATAGTTTCTACTGGGGAACCAAAGTTGCCATAACACTAAAGAGAAAACATGTAAATATTAACACAGAGAACGGAAGGTTGGACTTTTCACCCCTTGAAGGAGCTGATCCAAAAGAGTGGATCCTGAAACAATGCATGACATATAATTCCAATAGGAAGCTTGCTTCTGGTATTTCTGATTGCTCAAAAGATAAATAAGAGTGAAAAAAACCCCACGAAGGTAGAAATAAGATATCAGGAAAATATGTAAAACAAGCATCTGTGCAGATGACAAGAGCATGAAGCCTCCTTAGCAGCTAAAAGGTCAGATATTTATGAATTGTTTGTATATTAAAAATTGATACCAGCATGACCTCATTGAAGAGCTAATATTAGTAGAAAAGGATAGGTCTGTGTCAAAACAATGCCTGATTCTTAGCACAAGATCCTTATCTTAGTCAACTTTTGTCAACCTCAACAAAACACGAACAGAGGCAGGATACAGGCCGTCATTCCCAATTAACACAACCTCTGGTTTGACCATGTTTAGAGTCAAAAAATTATGACACATCCACGAAGAGACAGCCATTAGACACCAGTGTCCCATTCACACCTGTCCACAAACAACGCAACTCGATCACTTATTAATGTCACAGTCACAGCTTTAGTTGCATTTTTCACATCCATTTCTTACTTCCCTTTGTTTAGTGCCAGAATGGTCACCTTTGGAAGCAAACCAAGGAGATGATTCACTACCTCCTTTCCAAAACCAAATTGCATGCTGCAGCAAAGGAAAATAAAACACACCAAAAAGTGGTGCGTTCACTGGTGATCTGGCCAAGAACCAGCCCTGAAGACACTCGTGGACCGGCACCGCTTTCCATATGGGGTCCGCACTGACTCAGTGAACCCCGCCCACTGAGAGCCCGCAGCTGCCAAGAGGGATTACTCAGAGGTGGGATCCTAGTGGCGCATGTCAGATGTCCCTGAGACAATTGTTTGTTTAGCTTAGACAAAGAGCTAAGGCACAAACGGTCCTGGAGCCGCGCATATGAAGAACATCAAGCACTGAAACGAAGCTTGTCTTCTGTCTACCTCCTCTTTTGTAAATTTTTTATCTCTTTAATAACCAGAGGTTGGCTCGGTTCTCAACATTCAAGGCAATTTTCAGAGTTTATAGGCATTCCACAGTTCTGAACGAACAGAGTATAAAAATCTGGTAGACTGAACCAAACTAATAAAATTGAGAATGCAAATACCCTCCCCAGTACTTTGTTTCTAGCAATTGGGGACTTTCCAGGTCCAGTAACACAAATGTGTGATCATTTTTTTTCACTCGAGGTCGGTGCCCTTCCTGCTCCAGACCTAGGCTCAGAAATTGGAAAGTATGAAGATCTGGCGCGGTTTATCTTACTCAGCTTGCACTGACTGCATCTGTCAGGTCCTGAAGAAAGATACAGCCAAGGAGGTTGGGGAACTTCCTGAGGCCAGTCGGGCTGGCACCCCACACTGGGCTTCCACTGATTAGAGCCTCGGTTCCTGACCCCAGGCCACCAGACCAGGGAGGGAAAGGCGAAGAGTAAACGTGGAGGCCTTAGGTCCTTTCCAAAGTGCCCCCTTTTCATTCTCACTGCCAGTTAACGGTGACATTGGGTCCTGTCCCCCGGCAAGTTCTGCTTTTTAAAGCCAATACCCTCCCTATGGCACAGAATTGAAGAGAAATCGCAAAACCCGCGCCAACCCAAATGGCCAACAATAGAATTGTTGAGAACAATGTGGCCTCCATAAGATTGTTTGGCAGCCCCTGCAAATTATGTTTTTAAATAAGATTTAATGACAAGGGAAAATGCTCAAAATGCTAAGTTAGAAAAGCAGGATGCAAAATTGTAAATTACAGTAGAGGCGCACAAAAGTGTAAAGTGGTTATGTCTCTGTGGTGAGATTACAGGTGATTTTAATTTTCTTTTTCTAATACTTTATACAAGAGATGGCATGATAAATATTAATATGTGTGTGTGGCAAGGGAATTCCGTCCCTTCATCCTCCCCCGCTCTCTGAGAAAGGACTGAAGCTGCTTAGACAGATTCTCTACAGAAAAAAAAAATGTGCTCAGAGCTGCATGGTGGGGAAAGGAAGGGGGACTGGGAAACTGAGCAGTGGGAAGAGGGGGTTCTGTAGGGCTGAAAGAGTGAGAAGACCTTACAAGTTTTCTGGTACTGGAACAGAAATGAGAAGAACAAGACATTTCAATAATAGATCTCATGTTGTAGGTTCTTCAACATCTTTCAATATTTGACAGAAATGTGGGTGAAGACTGTTGTTACTTGCCAGGCCACCCATGCTTTTCTAAACATGACCCTGCTCTAAGGGAGGGAACTATCACAACTTCACACAAATTTTGTGTGTTTTGTAAATTTTCCACAATGAATAAATTTTACTGTTATAATCAGTAAAACACATAAATAGATAAATGTATAAATAACAATAACAAGTTTTTTGCTAATGAATTATAGCTAATCTCCTTGGCTATGTCAAGTTACAATGTCTTTACCCTGAAACCACAAGACAGAAGAGATAGTTATTTCTGGAATCAATTAATTAATTTAGTAAATATTTAGGGGCATCTTCTCTGAGCTAACACAGTGGTGTGCATTTAAGATACAGGGTCGAGAAAAACAGCGGAGCCCTTGACTCTGAAGATGACTCACAATGGAAGAAAGCCCATGGAAGAGAGTTTCTAGGATCATGGGGCAGGTCTCCATACCAGTCTTTCAAGATGCAAACACCTGCCACCCTCATCCCCTGAATGTCCCCTGCAAAATAAGGGGCAAGGTCAAGGTACCAAGTCTGTTCTTAGTTAAATATCATTATGAATCCATTTTAGGCTGGAGCCAGGGGCAGTTTAAAAAAAAACTCAGTACAGATCCCTTACGAAGGATCTTCTTATCCACTATATTATCCACTATAACACAAGGCTAGAAAGTGGGCTTGTGAAGTGAATTGGGGGTAGGGAAAGAATCCTACCCTTCCAGACTTTGTTATTGGAGACTATTAAAATCCGATGACCCTTCCTTTTAGTGCATTTGTTACAGGGAAGCAGTTGCACACCGTTTGTCAGTAAGAACTCAGCATATGCAGAAAATCAATCCCAAACAAAGTTCAAAGAAATCCTTTCAAAGCTCTGTTTGAGGTGACAAATGGTTGCTAATGAGCGATGCAGGCCTTCTCCTCCTTTGACTGACAGGTGAAAGGATAGCTGACTGGGGAAAGACCACCTGCTCACTCCTGGCCCAATTAAGACCTCTGACTGTTTGGAGTAACATGAGATTCACATTAATTGATTCCCCTTTTTAATCGGCCTCAGAAAATCCAGTGTGAGATGGAAACTCTGAGGAATGATCATAAAATAAACTGACACGAATTGTTTCAACATTTCCGTAGCCTTCAGCAGCCAGTAACTCCTCCTTTCTCCACAGTCTACCTCAGTCCTCCTTAGTTACCTTTGCTCTGTGTGTATTCTACCACCTACCCACCTACCCACCTTGTCGAGAGAGGTATGCCGGAATTTATTTCCATTTTTACCACTGCTTAATGTTCTAATGGATACAGGTCAGTTAGGGTACACGATCAGGGCTTGCAGGGCCCAGAAGGACCAAAGTTCTTCTTCCAGAGAGAAAATCATGGCCATGAAATTTTCTGTGCATTTCTCAGATATTCTTCCACTGGCTTTGTTTTAATGAGAATGTTTCCTCGTGTTTTATGTTTACTAAACTTGATATCCTGGGTGGAACTTGTTAATTTTTAATACCGTATTTAAGGCAAGATTGGCTTTTAATTCCCTTGTTTTATTTCTTATGATAAGCTTTCCTGGTTGTTGAAAACGACAGTTTATGTCTACTGAACAACATGTACAAAAATGCACATAACAGCTTTGTTTGTAGTAGTCCCAAACTGTTAAATGACCCAATGTCCATCCACAGTAGAATGGCTAAAGAAATTCACACAGCAAAATACTACACAGCACTGGAAAAATAATGAACATCCGTTATATGCAAAAAAAAAAAAGATGACAAAGCACAATGTTGATGAAAGTGTCCAGACATGGAGTGACTGCCTTTGAGGGAATGGACTGGAGGGAGGCGAGAGGAAACCTGTTAAGGCACTGGAAATGTTTTGTCTCTTCATCTGGATCTGTTATTCAATGGTAAGTATTCATTGAGCTGTACTAAAGATCTGTGCACTGTTCTGAATATAACTTATACCTTAAAAGTGTAACTAGTGACTATCAGATGAATTTTTATGGGTCATTGTTTATTGGGGACTGGGTGCTCACATAAAACAAAAACAAACAAGCAAAAAAAAAAAAAAAACAGCCCTGTTTGAGGGCCATGAACTTGCTTTGATGGCAACCATGGTGGAGTCCAACTATTTTTAAGGGAGTAGTAGTGGTGACAGAAACTAATGGTATTTTAATAGTCTTTACAGTACCAGAGTAGTGTAGGATAAAGTGTAAAGGCTTACTCATTTTTATTCCATATTCCATATATGTATGGACAGTTTCAGCAAGACTTCAGCAAGGGCTTGTGGTAGGCTAAATAATGGCCACCAAAGATATCCATGCCCTAATACCCAGACCCTGTGGATATCATCTTACATTGCAAAAAGGATTTTGCAGACATGATTAAGTTAAGGATCTGGAGATGGAAACATTATCCTGGGTTATCCAGGTGGGTCCAATGTGGGTCTGATGTAATCACAAGTGTTCTTATAAAAGAAAGGCAGAGGGATTTTTGTCTACTATAGAGGGTAAAGTGATGTGACCCAGAAACAGAGACTGGCATGATGCACCTAGGAGCCAAGGAAAGGTGGTAACCTCTAGAAGTGGCAGACTCAAGGAATAGACTCGGCCCTGGAGCCCTGCTGACGCCTTGACTTGAGCCTCCTAGCAATCATTTTAGGCTTCTGACCTCCAGAGTAAGAGAATAAATCTGGACTGCTTTAAGCCACTCTGTTTGTAGTAATCTCTTATAGCAGCCCCAGGACACTAATACAGGGCTCAAGAGCCCAGATTTGGGATCAGAACGAGCTCTTAGACTTCCTCATTTCAAATTCAGAGTTATACCATACAAAGCACACAACACAAAGCAAACCAGAATCCAAAGGCCCGGAATTGTAGCAACAGCACAGTAGACTGCACCCAAGTTTTCTTTGGGCTCCCTCTGGGCCTAACTTAGACTATCCAGGTAAGAGTTTATAAAATATTTCTTTGCAAAAAAACCCAGCTTTCAAGCAGTGGAGGAGGCTGCCAAAAGAGATGCCAAAATGCTTTGAGTGAGTATCATTCCTAGATGAGTCTAAAAACCTCTTGGGCAGGAAAGCCACTTTTTTTTTTTTTCTTCCTAGTAAATTATGTCTATGGCACACAATTCAAACCCCAAAATAAATTTTCCCACTGTGGCTTAAGCTATCTGATTTGGCCACCTATGCAAATCCAATTTTCCAGTGGGTTGTCAAATCTCCCAGCCACTTTGTGGTAATTTGAGTACTTTATGCACTCATTCACTCACTTATTCAGTATTATTGAGCTGTTACTCTCTGCCAGACACTCTACTAGGTGAATAGGAAGTTGAAGTGAATTGGAAAAATTTGGCTCTAGCCCTTAGGAATGGCTTACAGGTGCTGAGATGTTTCTACTGAGAGTGGCTAAGGGAGCAAGGGCAGGGGTGAAATATGAAGGGCCAGCTATTTGGGGGCCACTGTCCTCTAAAACAGACCATTTCTCACTAAAAGGGTGAATAATACTAAAAAGTCAATGTGTTGAGGGTAGCAACCTGGTCTTATGCGCTATTTGTTAACTGGTAATTACTATGGGTTAAGCACTGGCTAATGTGTGGTGAAGAAGGGCAGGGAAGTAAGAAAGGGAGGGAGGGAGGAAGGAAAGAAGGAAAGAAGGAGGGAGGGAAAGAGGGAAGAAGGGAGAACGAATGTTTAGGTATTCCAACATCCACATTATTTTCACATTGGTCTTCTGTTTTCACATTTTTCCCCCAACAAACTGTAATCTCCTTGAGACTGAGGATCAGTTCTTCATTTCTGTAACCTTTCCACCCAGCTTATATCATACATAATAAAAATATCCTTGGATCAATGAACAATTAATTGTCCAGAAGTGGTGAGAAAATTCCAGAAGGGAGCAGCCATTCAACGCGCATGGCCTCCTCAGAGCCCCCTAGTTGGGCGAGCCCTCCCCTGGCAGGGAGCACCACCTCCTTGGTCCTTAGGGCTCTGAACTCTTTCCATCAGGCAGGTGTCCCAAGGCCAGTGAAATAGGATGTGAGAGAAAAGCTCTGTGAGTAAAGGTGAGCTTGCCCCAGGTAAACTGAGCATCACTAGGCCATTTTCAATTGTCAGCATAAATATTTATGGGTGAGAGGGTCAGATAAAGAAACCAACTCCAAGGGAGGTGCAAAACCTATTTCTGGCTGGTTTCAAAATGGAGAACAGAAGTCCTGGATCTCTACGACTCCCTGTTTCATCCGTAGGAATTAATTATTTCACACCAGACGGAGACCAAGAGTGAAGTTCGTCTGGGAAGTTTGAAAACCTGAGGAAAACAAGGTTTTCCAGCTGCCACTGCGCCTCAGAGCTTCTCAGAGGAGCTCTCGGCTCCGTTTATCTATTTCACATCTCTTCACGTGTGATTTTTCAGGCTCTTCCCTGTGAGCTGGGGACCGACTGGAAGGTGCGACTTTCCCATCAGTTTCTCCTCTCAGGAGGAATTGGAAATATGTCTTTTCTCTAAGCTGCCTGAAAATTTCTTTAGATAGAAGATTAACTGCCTCACTGCCGCCGCGTGGGCCCTGCGGGTGGGTGGCTCCTCTACCCTGGACGGCTCTTCTGCTGTTCACCAGTGAGGGGCCTGGGGGCCTGGGACCTGCTTCTGCTGGCTCCCAAGAGCTGTATTTGGGGCCAGCATTCACCCAGAGCCCAGGAGTCACAGTCAGACCCTGCAGCAACCCCAAAATGTAAAGAGGTGTTTGGCCTTCAGGTAGTATGAGAATCATTCCTGCAGGTTTGCATTTTCCATCATTAAAATTTCCCAGGAATACTGGCCAAGATATAAAACAATACCAAAACTGTTTCTCTAGCCTAAAGACTAGAAGGTTCACCTGCATCTGCTTGAAAGAGAAGCCAGGGTCCCCTAAGCATGAGAATAATCATATTTTCTTTGCCTTCACCATACCAGCTCTGAGGGCTTCTCACACCGATGGCTTCCTACCTGTCAGAATAGAAGCCAATCAGGGGCCATCCACTCTGGCTGATCCTTTACCAGAAATGTACTTTCTCGAATATCTGTGGTCTCAGTTCCTCACTTCTGCAGGGCCCTGTCCAAACTTCCCTTTATCGGAGGCCTTCCCTGATCATCCTATCTAAAATAGCACCCTCTCACTTTCTCACCCGCTTATCCAGCTTTGTTTCCCTTCATAACAGTTAGCACCACCTGCCACAGGGTGTATTTATGTTTGTTGTCTACTTTCTCCAGCTAGCAAGTAATGTAGAGCACAGGGATTTAGATCTCTTTAGGTCACTTCTGTACTTCTGTACACACCACCTAGAGCAGTCCCTGTGATGTAGTTGATGCTAAATGTAATTGTGATGAATGAATGAATGTATGGTCCTGTCAGACAGAGTCCACCTTTTCCTGGGAAGTTATGTTGAAGAGCCAGATTATCTTAAGCATGCCAAGATAAAGAAAATGGAAATGGATCGCAAATGACTTAACTTTTTAATAACCCACTTGAAACCCTAGCAACCATGAACATTACTCTTTAGTCTTCCATACTATCATTCATCAGCAATATTTATTGTTTTGCTAGTATGTGCAGGCACTAGGCTAGGTATGGGTGAGAGGGAACTCTGATGAATAGGACAGACACTATCCCTGCCCTCAAGGGACTTGAAGCTTGGCAGGGGAAACAGACATTTAAACAAGGTAGTAGGACGTGGTAGTGTGAGGATTTTGATGCAAGAGTACAGGGTGCAATGGGAGCACAATGCCCGAGGCTTAACCTGTTCCATGGCTTATCCTTTTTTAAGAAGTACTAAAATAACTGCACCTCACCCCCCACCCCCCAAGAGCTAATAAGTAAACAAGCAAGGAATTTTCTGCTAATACAATGTAATGCTTAAATCAGATAACACCGCAATACTTTATGACAGCTGAAAGAGTCTTCAAGTCTAGAATGCCAGGATTGATAGCAGGCCAGTCAAAGGAGAGAAAGAGGGAAATTATGTTTATTGCACTACTAGTATGTTCTGAATTTGTAATCATCCTTTCTCTCTCTCCTTTCTCCCATCTCACTCTCCATGTATACTCACTTTTGTACATGTGTGGAAATGCTCATGGAATACTCACAGTAATCCCCTTGAGGTCAATTCAAAATACTCCAGATGAAAAGTGAAGGAACCAAGGCTCCAAAAGGTTATGTCACTTGCTCAAAGTCACATAACTGGTAAGTGGCTGCTGTGAGATTCTAAAAAAGATGTGCTGGACTCCCCAGAGAAGGGCTTTCTAGTTTCCTCCAATCCTAATCCTATCCTGCTCACACTGTCAGTGTGCTCGCCTTCTGGCGGTGCCCCCAGCTCCTAACCTAACGGGTTCCGAGCTGAGATAGAAGACAGCTTTTAACACCCTCTGTGCTGAAAACAAGCACTACCAAAAAAAAAAAAAAAAATCCAGTCTAGCGGGGGTGGGGATGGGGATGGGGTCAGACACATACCAGATAAGGGTGACCGTGACTTCTGGTCACCACAAAGAAGTGGGACTGAACACAAGAATATCGCGGACACATTGCAGGGCTTTTCTCTAGTGGCCTGGAGGAGAATGAAGATGACAGATGACGACTTTTTTTTTTTTTTTTAAAGATTTATTTTTATTTATTTAATTCCCCTCCCCTCCCCTGGTTGTCTGTTTTCTGTGTCTTTTTGCTGCGTCTTGTTTCTTGTTTCTTTGTCCGCTTCTGTTGTCGTCAGCGGCACGGGAAGTGTGGGCGGCGCCATTCCTGGGCAGGCTGCTCCCTCCTTCACGCTGGGCGGCTCTCCTTATGGGTGCACTCCTTGCGCGTGGGGCTCCCCTACGCGGGGGACACCCTGCGTGGTGCGGCACTCCTTGCACGCATCAGCACTGCGCATGGGCCAGCTCCACACGGGTCAAGGAGGCCCGGGGCTTGAACCGCGGGCCTCCCATGTGGTAGACGGACGCCCTAACCACTGGGCCAAAGTCCGTTTCCCAGATGACGACTTTTTGGTTCGTAGGTTGCGTCATGACTTTCTTGCTGACCTGGGCAAACCATTTAATGTCACATACTTCCCTTTCTTTCTGGGTAAGATGAGGCAGAAATAACGCTAAGCAGCACCACACAGGGAAAAAGACTCATATAAAAGGCAAGCTCCCAAAATGAAGTGACAGAGGCATGAACACAGGGTTATTTATTACTACAGGTAGAAGTTCATGGAGGGAAATGAAAAAGGGGAGGGCCTTTAAATTTTCTGTGACAGAATTCTGCTGCCTTCAACCATCACTGCCAGGCAAAATCTTGTACTTTATTCTCTCTTCCCAAAAAGTGAATAATGACAGTTCTCGACCTGCCATGTCTCTTTTATCCTATCTTTGCATTTGTCACCCAAAATACTCACCTTGGAATGTACAATAATAATAATAATAACAGCAATAACAATAATAATAAACCCTACATTTGTAAAGCACAATGCAGTTCATGAGAACTTACCCATACAAATGTTGCTGACATGACCCTGACAATAACACTCTAGAATGTATAGTTACCATTTATGCTTCAACAGTTAGGAGTGACTTAGGGATGGGACTCATTATTCTGATTCCTAGTTCAGTGGCCTTTTTATACGTGAGCCTGGCGAATGACGATGATCCCCATCACTTGTTAAACATATCAACCTACAGGCAGCCCCAGCTGTGAAAGTCACCTTGTGAACAGAATGTTTCCTACCAGCACTGTTATTCAATTGGTTTTCATTTCCATGATTTCTGTTATTTTCATAAAACTCAACATGTGCACATTACCACACTGGTGTTTCTCTTTTTGTCGTCTGGGCTTGGAACTGGGATTCATGTTCTTAGTATTTTTTCCCAGCAATGAAGTTAATGGAATCTGACTGTCAGAGCCCTAGCTCTCTTTTCATGACTTTTGGACAGCAGAGAAACATTTGAACAGGGGTAAAGGAAGGGGCTGGCACAAGCTATAGGGCTGAAATTCAGGAAACTGGAGAACGGCCATTCGCAGATACTTGCAGTCAATGTATTCAAAATCACATTTAGAATCTACATGGAGCATCTGCAAAATTAACCCCTATGCCCATTTATTGCACTGGTGCTCTTTTGGGGTCCCTTTTTAAACAGATCAGCCTACACTGCCAGAATAACTGATATCTGCAACTTCAATAATTTCTGTATTCACTTAGCATGCTTAGCTTTATTTGTCTTGGTATTTAGAAAATTTTCAAGAGGTTGTGAGAAACAATCCTGAGATGCAACTCTGTTCATTTTAATCTTAAAAAGTATCTTTTTTATGGGCTTATGATTCCTTTTAGAATCTCCAAGTGCACTGGAATCGCCATAAGCCTTTATTCTGCCACTCACAGCTCACCAAGCCAATATTTTATTTGTGCAATGACAAATGAGAGCTAATGAAGATCCAAGACTCCCCCGGCCCCCAATATTCTGTCTCGGTCCCTGAATCATCACAGAACAATTCAACTATTTTCAGTCCTGTAGGAAGTAGACTTTATTGCACTCCATTCTTTGTCTTGCCCATTTCTGGGAGGTGCACACGTTAACTGTCCGTTTGCCCCTGACAGGCTGGGCTTCCTGGGTATGTAACCTGTGCAATCAACAGGGACCTACTCATACATCTTAGAAGGGCATGCTTGGCTTAATACTCTGCTGCTATCTTGAAATTCATAATAATTTTTTTTTAAGATTTATTTTTTATTTATTTCTCTCCCCATCCCCCCCCCCGCCCGACCCCCAGTTGTCTGCTCTCTGTGTCCATTCGCTGTGCGTTCTTCTGTGACCGCTTCTATCCTTATCAGCGGCACCAGGAATCTGTGTCTCTTTTTGTTGCGTCATCTTGCTGTGTCAGCTCTCTGTGTGGGCGCCGCCATTCTTGGGCAGGCTGCACTTTTTTCGTGTAGGGTGGCTCTCCTTACGGAGTGCATCCTTGCCCGTGAGGCTTCCCTACGTGGGGGACACCCCTGCGTGGCTCGGCACTCCTTGTGCGCATCAGCACTGCGCACGGGCCAGCTCCACACGGGTCAAGGAGGCCCCGGGTTTGAACCGCATAGAGCTCTGCATTTTCATTTTTCATTGGGCCCGCAAATTATGAAGCCAGCCCTTTCGAATGTAAGCTCCATGAAGGCTGGGAATTTTGTCTGCTTTGTCCAGAGAGCATTCCTAAAATGGTAGCTGGTGCTATGCTTAATACATATTTGTCGTGTCAATGAGTGAGTGGATGGCTGAATACCAAGAGACTCCATTAATGAGAATCTCCCATTACCAGGCCAAGCCAGGAGACAAAAGTTTCTCTCATTTATCATTTCTGTGTGCTGTTATCAGTCTGAAGATTCCAGAGCTAGTTTATAGGCTAAATAAATGTTTAGGGAAAGAGAGCTGGTAAGAAAGGGAGAAAGAGGGGGTCTAGAGAGAGTTACAGCCAAGCCGACAGTGTGCTCTCCCGAGGCTGGCCTTGCAATCCGCCAGGGGAGTTTCCCTAATAGAAGCCAAGCTGAGGGGTGAGTTTTCCGAATTTGCAGCCTCCTTCCTACTCCTTGTCCCCAGGGTCTTATAGGAGAGCGGCCCAGATGTCAACCCAGACACACCCCAGGCCTGTCAATGGGTTTCCTTGGCTGCTAATCCTAGCCTTTCAGCTCCAACGGTGGAGCTGAGGCTGCAGAAGCCGCCCTCCTGAATGCTTTGTGCCCTGTCAGGGAACAGCAAGGAAGCAGAAGAGAGCTGGGAACCTCCTGAAGCCAATTCCACCAAGGGCGGTCGGATGTAAGCAGAGACGGATGGAAAATGGGTGGGTACACGGCATTTTTCACACAGCGAACACCAGACTGTGCTAGTCTCATAGAGACTCGGATATGATTGACGTGATTTTTCAGATTTTATGGACCGACTTCAGACTTTGTAGATTTAATTGCCGTGTCAATATGCCTTCATTAATTTTCTGTTTGGGAATGCCGTGGTAACAATCCTATCTCTTTCCACAAAGTCTTCCACAATTGATCCTGCAGAAGGGGGGATACTGAGAAAGAACGCATTTGGGCAAGTTACTGTGCTCTCAAGCCTCTAGCACCCTCATTATTCACTGAAATGATATGTTATGGGCAGAAAATCAAGTTATCTGAGGCTTTTGGGAAAAGTGGACAATTCAAGTCATAGGGAAAGACAAACAAATGAGAAAAGTAAAGCCAGCAAATAGTAGTTCTCTGGACCACATGAAGAAAAAGCATGAGATGGGAGAGAGAGAGAGAGAACTCCTGCACAATGTCCAAATTTCAGGCTCCGCCAAAGCTTGCAAAACATCATTTCATTTAGAAATGCTATGATTTAATGGCAAAGGAGGACATTTTGTTGGAACGCCTAGCGTAACAAACACTTTTCTCTCCACTTAACAGCACTCTCCTGGCTTGGTCTCGTGGAGAAAATAATAATCTGGATGTTTTGAATTATAGCAGTAATACTAAAGGCACTCTGGGCCCACCCAAATTCCCAGTGTTGAACACAGTGTCAGCGCTCAGAAAGAACACAATGATATTGCAGCAGGCAACTGCCAGTTTTAAGACATGGTTCAGGAGTTGCTAAAGGCAGAAAGAATGAGCAGAACTTTCTGTAGGGGTACAACCCAGCTGGTGGTCTGCTTGCCAGGGCTAGGCCAAGACGGGCTCTCAGTTCAGCTGAGAAGAGCCCCAGGGCTTCAGGTCATGAGCAAGACCCAGAAGGAAGAACAGGAGTCTGAGCATCTGGAGGTCTTGGATCCGCTCCTAGCTCGGCTGCTAATGAGCCTGGTGACCTTGGGTAGAGGGCCTCCCACCTTCATCAGTACAAGCTCTGACTTTTAGAACTGCGAAGACCCTCAGAGATCATAGGCCCTGTGGTTCCCAAACTTTGTTCATTCACATTCTGCCCTCATGATTGGTGCCTTTTCCATGAAGCACATCTATTATCCTTTTCTCCCATAGATCTAATTGTTAAAAGAAACCGGAGACAGTTACAATATATAAAAGGTAACTGCTAACTATAAAGAATGAATTCAATAAAAACTAAACAAAGTTATTAAATTCTAGCCAGATTAATGTTGCCTGCCTAGGAAGGCAATAGTAAGGAAAACAAAGAAAATAGTAACATGTATTGAGGCCTTAGTATGTGCCAAGCACTGTTCGGAGTGCTTTACATATAATATTTCATTTAATTATCAAAACTCTTTGAATTAATGCCTATTGCCAACTTGCATTTTACACATGAGAAAACAAAGGCTGGAGAGGTAAACTTGAGGTCTCCTCTCTCTTTATTAAAAAGCATTTTAGTGAGTATACCAGGATAAATTGATAACTTTCTCCTTGAAGTAATCAGAAGAGTTAAGAGAGTATTTAAAAGGGAAGAACTTTTCATTGTGGGATTCAGTCTTATTTGATGCCATGAGTTTGTACCATCCACCTGAATCATTCTGCATGCCATAGGTAATAGATACCCCATAGTTCTGGTAAAGAATGATCTAGTGCTAGACTGTTTTAAGAGGGAGGAGGTCCTCCCACAGCCACACTATTGTAGGTCTTCGTGAGGCTGAGCCCACTGCCTCTTCTGCTCATGTCATCCCTCTCTGTCTCGTCTCCTGAAGAAGTCTTCCTACTTCATCCAGCATCACTTCCTCCCTGACCTCCTCCCACTCTGGGGACTGTAGGTCACCCCTTCCATGGTGCCCCCACCATATCTAAACACATGTCAGTTACAGGAGTCAAAATATATTTGGTGCTCTCTACCTTGGTCTTTTGACATAGAGAAAAGCTTATTCTCAGTAAGCCCTTAAATCTATAAACTTAGTATAAAATAAGTGGCTTGAAAAATGTCTTTGACAGCACTCATTATATAAAAGTAAAACACCAGACAGGAATGCAACATTCTAAAAGTTCTTTTTGAGAACTGTTTCATCACAGGTTAGACTGGGTGAGGCTTCTTAAAATAAGAATCCAATGCTTGGATGGAACATAGTTTCTTTCCCTGATCAGTGTCCCTGGATAAGCATAGGTGTTCTTTGCCGCCATAACTGTCATGCTATGTGCACCTGGGAACCACATCCTCGAAAACCTTCCCGTTCAATGTGCTTTATTGCCGCTGAAAGCCGCTGAAGATAAGTGGCAGGGCCAATGCTTCTTGGTGGCCTGGCCCCACTCTTAGCCTTCTTTTAAGCTTTTGCTTCTGTTTCTCCTCCCCCTTCTCCTCCTCCTTTCCCCTTCTTCTTGGCATTTCCCCCTCCTCATCCTCCCCCTCCATTTCCATTTCAACAAGTATCCTGAGTTGCTTCATACTGGGGTCATTGGTATTGTCATCAACTGCCAAACAGCTGTGTCTTTTGTAGCCATTATCACAAGTTTTGATCATTGCTGAGGGAATGATATTTAGGGTAAAAATGGTTGTGAAAGCAGAACTCACAAATTAAGCCATTGCAGACCCAGGATTACCTGTAATTTGTTTACAGGTCTGTTTCCCTGACTTGAGTAAGTTCTTTGAAAGCAGGGACTGTGGCACATTATTTTGTGTATCCCAAAGTTTTTCAAGCATTGTAGTAAAAAAGATTGATTGGATTATTAGGTTAATTAATTATTAATTCAATTTGTGTGGTCAAGCCTATTGCCAGGAACTGGAACCCAAGATGAGAATACACCGGTGGGGGAGTAGGGGAGGAGAGAAAAGGGGAGGAGAGAAGAGGGGAGGGGAGGGGAGGGACAAGAGGGAGGGGAGGGGAGAAGGGTGGTGTGTCTACTGAATGAGGTTTCCCAATCCATTTTAACTTATTCTAATCATTATAAAACCTTTTCTTATATTGAATTAAAATCTTTCTTCCTGTGACTTCCACTTGCCATTCCTAGTGCCACCCAATTATGTGGCCTAGCAAGAGTTGAAGTCTCTTCAAAAGAAGAGCCTTTATACCTTAGAAGGTAGTGCTCATCTCTAGCCCTTTCTTCCCTTTAAACAGTATCACCCACTCCCTCAAATCTCCATATCATGTGGTTTCCAGAACTCTTACCACCCCGACAGAAGCCAGAATAGCCCAGGCTCTGGGTGTAGTCCACCTGCTTTCAAGTCCAGGGCCCACATTTTACTGTTAGTGTGGTCTCTGAGCCTCAGTGTCCTCATCTGGAGAATGGAAATATCTAATAATGGCACCCTCTGTGTCTATTGTGGGGGCTAGATCAGAAGACACATATAACATGCATCGTACAAAGACAAGCATTTAATGAGCACCAAAAAATGTCAGCTCTTTATATCCCATATGGCACTGGTCAGAAGCCCTACCCCAGGGGAGTCAGTGGCTCCCTCAGAATAGAGTTGTTATCTGTTAATAAAGCCTCACTGGGTTCAGTTTTAGAGCAGCCACATCCCCTGATGGCTCATTGTGGGCTTGTGGTCAATCAAAATCTTCAGATCTTTTTTTTTTACATAAACTGCTGTCAAGCCTTTTCTCTCACATCTTATACTTTAAAAGTCAATTTCCTGAAACTAAAAGCAGAAGCATACATTCATCCTTAATAAATTTTCTGTATATCGGTATAGCCTATTATTCTAATATGTCAAGATAAGACAGAACTTTGTGGTACTGTAAATGTTCTTTGGTCAGGCCAATAGTCTCATATTGTGGATAAGGAGACTAAGAATCAGAAGGGCTAAATGATTTGCCCATCCTTGGACAATACAGGCAGTTGAATGTTTCCCAAAATGTGTACCTTGGAAAAATGTCCCTTGAGAGATTTTCCATAACAAAGGGTTTCTGTGGTCAAATAAGTTTGGAAACCATGGACAGTCTTTCTCAGAGATTCTCAATGCCCAACAGTACAGTAAATAATTTGGTAAGACTTACAGTTAAGGATCCTGTTAAAGGTGTTTAGTCCAGCTTTTCCCAAACATATTTGATCACAAGATCCTAATTTTATGTAACAACTGTTAACATCCCACTGATCCAATGTCCCATTGTCAGTTCACAGCAGACATGCCTAGAACACAAGACTGGTTGGTGCCTATCACCTACCATCAGAAGAAATTCTAAGCTTCCCAACTTATAAGGTTTTGTGACTTCCAAATGAAAATGCATACAGGAAGAGCTCTGGAGTGGAAGATATCAATAAGTGGAGCTGTAGTAAGATGAAGAAGGCAGGAATTGAGGGAGGGCTCCCTCCCCTAGCCTCCACGCCTCCAAAATCAGGAGTGAAAAGAGGACTCCAGCACTGAATGCTCCTAGCAAGAACCCCATCCACTGCCCCCCACCTTTAGCCCTCAAAGTCTTGCCATCACTGCCTGAGACCATCAGGACTGGTTTAATTATGCTTTTATCCTTGCTCGTGTCAGTCATCACAGGAATCAGGGACTCTCTGGGAGCTGAAAAGCCAATTTTTCAGAGAAGACTTCCCTGATTTAAAGTTGCACTCCCCCCATCTGGCACCACCTCTTCTCCACTGCCTCATTTTTTCTCCATAGCATCGATCAGCAATTGACTATATATACATTTGGGTTTTTTAAAAAATTGCTTATAGTCTGTATCCTTCCACTAGAGAATAAGCTCCATGCTGGCAGGGATATTTATTTTGTTTACTGCTTTATTTTTAACACTTAAAACATTGAATAGCTGATGGTTGGTGCTCAATAATATGAACATTCCATTCTGCTCAAACGAGGGGGCTAAATGACTAAATGAATTCTAACCTCTCAGAGGGCAAAGATCACATCTTGGGTTTACTTTGACTTATTTATGACTTGATACCATCTGCTGAGTGGGTCTTTATTGCACTACAAATGAATATCATTGCTCAGATAGATGACAATATACAGGGAGTGGCTATTAGTCTCAGAAGCCACATTCTCCCCACTTTGGTGACCTCATCCACCATGACTTTCATGGTCATGACTCATAAATCCACAAAACCAACCCCGGCCCTTCATTTATGCCATGGTCCACCTTTCCTGCTCCTTACTGGACATGTTAAGCAATTCAAACTCAGCAGACCCCCAGCCAGATATATCATTTCTTCCCTGCCAAAATAAGTAAATACATAAAATCAAAAACAATTTTTCTCAACTCAATTAATTATTTAGGTATCTATATATATCAGTAGCACTAAAAATATTATAAATATTGATGAAGGCATTGAGGTATGTTTCTGACTTCTCCCTCTTCCTTATAGTTCCTCCCAGCACTTCTCACTGCCCCATTCCCACTCTGGTAACAAGAGTTCCAATCTTTTTCTTCACCTGAGCCATTGCAATATCTTTCTCCCAATCTCTCTGCTCCTTTGTTGCCAATGTCTCTAATTTCCAATCCTATGTTTTTTGAGCTGTGGGTTGCTCCTATTAGTGAGTTGTGAAATCACGTACTGTGTCATGACCAACATTTTTAAAAAGAATGGGATGGGATGGGATGGGATAGGAAGAGATCAGACTGCATTGAAAGGAACATAAAAAGTTTTTTTGTAAAAGTTTGGTTAAAGATGTATAAGTGTGTATGTCCTGGGCCATTATGTCAATGTATAAAATGCAGAGTACTGGGTCTGATCCACGCTCCCCCTCAAGTTTCTAATTCCATGTCACTGGGGTGGGGCCCAAGCCTTTGCATTTGTAAACAAGTTTCCAAGTGATGTTGAAGTTGCTGGTCTGGTACCACAGAACCATTGTCTAGACTTAAGTGATCTCTGCTTAATATTTACCAGGCCTTATATTTATTGCCCATCATTAAAGCTTATGAGGTGCAAATCAAATGCCACCTCCACAAAGGAGTCTTTCCTGATATCTCTCTTCCTTGACTCCTCCAGCAGCTGGCCTCAGTCTTGCCATATTTCTGGTTTATTTCCTCTCTAGTCCTCACTTGCATCTTCTTTCTCTCACATTTCACCCAACCCCAGAGAGTAGATCCTCCCCAGGCTACGGCAACCATCTTCTTCAAACAAAGTCCATCATCCAGAACTCACCGCAACACCCATCTCCCCAGCTTTCCCTGGCAAGCTTCCTCCTTTCCTTTTCCACATTGGGGATTACCAAAGTGTTGAGGAACATCTTGGAGCACGCCTAAGACTTTTTGAGATACATAAGTGGGGAACTGAGTAAGCAAGGAATGAAAGGACCAAACCCCCTCCCCCAAACCAATGAACAGATAAACAGGGCAGGGGACACTGTAAAAGAAGTCAATGTATTAGTCACCCCATTTCTGTTTTTCACTATTTTGCCCAGAATCAGCCTTGTCTACCACCTTCATGCTGGGCAGTAAAAAAGAGCACAAAAGAGAAGTACGTACCAGCCCTTGTCTTAGCATACCTGAGAGACTTATGTGCACACTTCCAATAATTGGGTTCTGAATGTGGCCATTTAACTAGACAATTTCCTGGATTGTTCCAACTCTATTGTAAGTTATTTTCACCAAGATTCCCTATGTAAGAATTTTTTAAAATTCAATTTTGCTTTAATCATTTCATCAAAACACGTGCTTTTCAAATATTCTCTTTTCTCCAAAAGAAGTTTCCTTACCATGGTTATTTTGAATCCCTTCTAAGCCAGGAAAAGACTGGTCACACTTTAAATTAAGTGTCATGAGTAAGGATTTAATTTAGACCTAATAAGGCAGTTATTGTATGTTAAATACCATATGGTTATTAAAAACATATTTATTGAGGTTTAACAATTATGTCAAGACAATAGTCCGTAAACAGTGGGAATTGTTAGCAGGATACAGCTATGGATTCTTACATCAGGCCATGTATCTTGTGCATGGATACATTTTATATTAGACCATTAAAAAATAATAATAATAAAGAATCTACAAGGGCCTCCAGCTGGGAGGGCAGAAGGGGCAGTGAATTTGTGCACAGCTCACTTACCCCAGGAGACCTAGCATCAGTTCCTGTTGAGGTGGGCATGAAAAATGAGCTTGGGGGTCTTTTCTTCATCTTCATTTTCACTCTGTGCAAAGCCAACTGTACCACTGGCATGATTGATGAGGGCCATTTAGGGGTGCTTGCTGGGGCTGGGGGAAGGAGAAGAGCTTAGGAGGCATCACTTGGAATGAGTCAGAGGAAGGGGACTCGTGGGGACCGGACCAGATTTATGCCATTTACCAACTCTCACTTCACTTGAAGTCTTTAAAAATGTGTGTGTTTGTGTATTCATGTATACATTGATGCAGCCACACATGTACAGGTGTATAGATGGTGATTAAGAGAAGAGGTAACCAATCTGAGGTAGGGTTTGAGAACAGTCCTGTTCTATGTCCTGTACCAAGTGGGCTGTTCTCTGCGCTTGCCTTGTTGCTTGAGAGAAAACCAGGCTGGAAGGGTGCCTTCTCGCTTACCACCCAGCTCTCCTCCAGCTGAAATGGCAGGGATCCCGCACAGCCTGTGTTTACGGCCCATGTGCCGATGGTATGGCAACACCCCTGCCACCCCGGCGCCCGCTCAACAGGATGACTTCACAGGAGGCTCCGGCCAGAGCACTTCAGATGGGCCGTGAGTAAGAAGAACCAGCAAAAACTAGTATCTTTAAGAGTTAGCAAACATGTTGAAGGAAATCATTCATCAATGTTCAAGGAGCCTCAGATCTATGTTTTGAATAAGCAGCTGTAGGTCGCAGGTCTCCAGGTTTTCTTTGGTGTATCAGCGCCTATTTAAGAGAGTCGAGGTTCTGTTCTGGGACTTCAGGTGTCAAGCCCCAGACTCCCTCAACCGCTATCCACACAAAAGGTGTCAAGGTGCCTTGGAATAGCTGTGTGGCAACCAGCAGAGTCTCTGGTCTCTGGTTGGTAAACTAGAAAAGATATTTGTGTGGGATATTCGCTGTCTTTAGAGCCATGCTTGGAATTCCACTCCTCTCTGAGACTGTGTGTGTGTGTGTGTGTGTGTGTGTGTGTGTGTGTGTGAGAGAGAGAGAGAGAGAGAGAGGAGGAGAGAAGAAGAGGACATACAATCATCATGTCAGCCCAACGAACAAGACCCAACAGCATGGGGATAATTATGTTTTACAGTTTTGCTAAACACAAAGTATTTTCTCAGGCCATTTAATTGAAACGACATCATGGGTTATACCTTCATTGTAATAAAACTCCACTGTGTGTCCAAGTGCCAGGGGATTTATTAAGCCCTGAGCTCTGAGAATCAGCAGGCAGGGTCAGACGCAGCTAGTGATGATGACATCATCGGTTTTGGCAGCTCTTTTCAACTGGTGTTGAGTGAGGTAATGTCCCCAAAATTAAAACTGACAGCAAGATTAATGATGATAGATTCACTGACTTTTTTCAGGATTTAAATTGGTGTTCTGTTTCTTCCATTCTGGACAGCCAAGAGAGCTTCTTGCCATTAGCTTGGCATATCAGCAGAAACAGATAACAGGAGTCCCTGCTCCCTGCTGCCTGGGACAGGCTGCGACTTTGAGGTTAGAGGTGATTCAGAGATGGGGCTGGAGGAGAACACACCCTCCTGTCTCTGGCAGAGGTTAGGATGGTGAGCTGTGCTGCTGTATCAGGCTAGGGAACACATGTGCATTCATTATTTTGGTTCTAGAAAGGTTATGTGCCTCGTGGGGGGTTGCTGTGTGCAAGAAATACTTCATCAAATCTTGCTCCACTGAGTCAGGATTTGCAATCCCTTGATCTCGAGCTGGGCTGATCTTGCCCTTTTCACTTTCCACAATAAAAAGGTTTGCTGAAGAAATTAAGCAAGTATCAGGGAAATCAGGAAATGCTTAAGCTGCACTAAAAAGATCCATTTTATCAACCATGTTAGAGACCGGAAATCCTACAAACAACTGATTGTCTTAATTAACTAACTATTCTACCTTGACTTAGCTGAGAACATAAGGATCTGTTTTCATCCTTAAAGCAGATCCTGTAAGTACTTCTAATAAGAAATACAGTCTCCTAACTGGTTTATGGAGCATACTTTCAAATAATGAAATTTTTTTTTTTTGAAAGTATGGTCAAATTGACTATATTTACTAATCTGTGTGAACACATCTCATTAGTCCGAAAAATGTGGTTTACTGTTTCAAAAAAAAAATGAAAGAAAAGAAAAAGTCAAAATGATATATGCAGATATAATAAATAGTCCTACAATAGAACTACCTGACTGGAGAAAGTATTCAGTGCAATTTCACTAGGAGTTTGAAATTTTCTTCAAAATTGTAATCTGTCTATATGTTCAACACTGATTTTCTCACATTCTTACTTAGAGTTGACCCTGGGTGGGTCAGGGGTGGTGTGGGAGGGGATGGGGGAGTCTTTCTGTTTTGAAAGTGGAGCTGCAGGGTCCACTTAGCAGGGGTCAGGATTCACTGCGGCTTCTTTTAGGAAGTCCTGTTTTTAAGTAGAAAATTTGCTTGGCTGTGCAGACTTCCTCATCAGAGGTAGTCCTTGCCTTGCCCCTAACTAACTGGAGCATTTTCAGCAAGTCCCTTCCCCTCCTTGGGTCTCTGTCTCCCCACTGGTAAGGGGAGGGATTGGACTAGACTAGATGACGACTAAAGTTGCCATTCTGGTAGGTTTGGCGTTTGATTGCTCTTGGGTGGGGTGCACACAGACAGATCAAGTGGATTATGCTAACTCCTTATTCCAGCTGTTCAAACAAAGTCAGGTTTCTTTTTCTTTTCCCTCCTAAGGTTTATGGTACTGGTTGGGGTAAAGGAATACAATATTGTACCCCTGTCTTTTGACTACTTGGACTCCTCACATTTTGTTTCTGAGCAAGTCCCAACTCTTCCCCAAGGACCTTCCAACCTGTCACTCACCTTTCCTTTGCCATATTTCGCCATCATTTCTTTCTCTGCTGCTCATGCATGCCTTTCTTCAACACAGAACAGCAGATTGTCGGTAGAGGGTTTGCAGGAGTGTTAAGTTTGATTTATGAAAGATATGGGGCAGAAGATCCTACTAATGCTCATTTGTCTCCACCTACAGCATTTACTTGGGGAGAAAATGACTATAGTTGATAAATTTTGGGAGTGCGTGTCCAGCTTATAATGGTCCCCTTCACCAGGCCCTGCCCTGCCTGATCCGCAGGGTAAAGCTGGGCCCAGCAGCCAAGTTCATATTGTGGTACTCCACCCCCTCTGGCCATGGCTGACGAGAACACAGTGGACACTCAGGCCTTGTTGGGGTATTGGAAACTCTTCATAGTTGGACTCCTCCCCATCCTGCAAAACAATGTGAGCCACAGTCCTAACTTTTCTCCCTACTTGGCTACTTATGTGAACAGGATAAAGCAAAATTAACATGGGTACCTTGGCATTGTGTGGCATGAAGAAGGATAATACTCAGTGGATGAGTGCCATGTTAGGAGATAGGCTTTCAAAGCTCCTGGGCAGGACATCAGGGCCTGACTTTGCTTTCTCCACCTGCCCCCAAGATGAGGATGCAGGCTCTACCAACCAAGAGAGCTTGTTCTTTGTAGACAGTCCCTTTTTACCAGAGATTCTCTACCTCCTTGCACACTGGAGTCACCTAGGGAGCATTTCTAAAACGCCAAACTTGAGTTCCTACTGTGGAGACTCTGATCCAATAGGTGGTAGTGGGATGGGGCTATTTGTTTTATCATGTTGACATTGTTTTTTAAGTTCCCAAGTGATTCTAATATGCAGTTAGGGGTGGGCATTCACTTCCCTAACAGTCACTGGACTTCTTCTACTGTGGTGATAATGAAAGGCAATGGTGGAAATGAGCACCCTTCTCTCTTCTATCTGGCCCCTAGGTTTCCAGGTATTGGTGGAAACTCTGTGTCATGTAAGGGACTAAGAGGTTCAGGGAAAAGTCCCCCCTGGATATATTGTCTTTGCTCCTGCTATGTGCAGTCCCTTCCTCTCCATCCTCGACCCAAATCAAGAAGTGGTCTCCTTCTACTAATCCATATACCCACCAACACTGCATTAGTTAGGTAGAAATGCTAATTAGAGAATTTGGTTTTAGGCCTGAAGATACAGGAAACAAGAAGTCCTGATCAGGGGTACGAAAAAGGAGAAGGTGTTTGGAAGCCCCTGTGTGGCTTTTGAAACCACAATTTTCATTGGAGTTCCGTGAAATCAGGACCCTGGCTTAGTCAAGGATAAAGGTTTAGTCTTTTACCAGCAAAACTAGGGTGATCAACCATCCAGGTTTTCTCATTTTAGTCCTCAACATCCCTTTGTCAGGGAAACATGCAGTCCTGGGAAAGCTGGGACAGTTGGTCTTATCAGGCTTTCTCAAAATTAGAACACTTCACCCAGAGAGAGACATCACCTCTCATATCAGTGCTGACCACTTTCCCCCCGGCCCCCCCAAGCCTCTGTCAAATGAGAGGTAGCAAAAGAGTGATAGTAATTAGCCTGTTCTAAAATGGAACCTTTGCTTCCAAGGCCGCCCATAGAGCTCAGATGATAGAATTGTTTCCTAAAAACAGTCAGGTTTTTCTCTCCAAGTTGGAATTGGGATCTAGAGAGACACTAGTTAATTTCTTCTGATGACTAGGTATATAACAAGCATGCTTAGCAAGTATTGGCAGCCAGGTCATGCTAAGGTGAAAGAGCAGAAGCCAGTCTGTAGTGAGAGAAGGATAAAAAGGCACCTGGAGAGAAGCAGAGATGAAAGAAGTAAAAGGAAATCTTCGTGGGGTTCTGCACATGCACTAGTACCCAACTGCTGCTGTAACAAATACTACAAATGCAGTGGCTAGAAACAACACAAATACCATCTTACAGTTCTGGAGGTCTGAAGCCCAAAACCAGTCTCACTGGGCTAAAATCAAGGTGTTGGCAGGGCTGCATTCTTTCTAGAGGCTCTAGAAGAAAATCCATTCCCTTCCCTTTTCCAGCTTCTAGAAGCCACTCATGCTCTTTGAGTCTATCCTCTCTTTCTCCATTTTTCACCACGTCAGCCTGAACTCTGCTTCCATTTTCACATCTCTTTCTCTGATTCTACTGCCCCATCTTTCACTTCCTAAGGAACCCATTGATTGCATTGGGCCCACCTGGATTATCCAGGATAATCACCCCTCTTTCCCCTTCATCTGCCAAGTCTTTTTCACCCTTCAACACATTCACAGGTTCTGGGGATTAGGATGTGGGCATCTTGGGGTGGGGTGGGCCATTATTTTGCAGTTTTTTTCATTCCAGGCCCTTTCTTATACCCAGCAGAAATCCTGTTATTTATATTTCATAAGACTCCTTCTACCCCTTGTATCTTTCAGTGGCAAGGACAGAAAATTCCAAATCAAACTGGCTTAAGTAAAAAATGAGTGTCTGTTTTCATATTACTGAACATTTAAGGGTAATGTTAATTTCAGGCATTGCTTGATCCAAGGCTCAAGACATGTAACTCCTCTTTCTTTATTGCTCTGTTCTAGTTCCTTAGTAGAACTTTTGTTCTCTTGGATCTCAGGCAGGCTCACCTCTCATGCTCATAAGACAGCTGAGCCAGTGTCAACAGCTCCTAGCACTATGCACTGCTAGGTGTACTCTCAGTAGTAGAAGTGAGACCCTTTTCCAGGATTTCCAGTAAAAGTCTCAGTGCTTCCCAATAGCTTAAACTGGCCATCCTGAGCCAATAGGTGAGGTCCTGGGGAGTAAGATGCTCTGGGAGGCAGAGCTGAACCATAGGCCAGCCTGACACCAAAGAGATAGTCAGCTCTAATAAAGTTCATGGATGGAAATAGGGAAAAGGTGATCTTCTCAGAGGACACTGACATATGGTTACCTGACACAAGGAGATAGATGCTAAGGAGGTAAATAGTCTGAAGCTTTTTGAAAACTGCTTAATAACAGTAATCACCAATAAAGCATTAGCAACATTGAAGATTAATGTCTTCAATATTGTAAAGGTTCAAAAGCTGTGTTTATTTTGCTTGCATTTATAAGCAATCAGATTATGATTCTATTGGTTCTGAGAAGAACCAATGGGAACCAATGAGTGAGTCCTCACACACCAATAAGAAAGCATCAAAGAGGACCATAAATTAGCCTCTGATTCCACTTGTTGATCTTATGCCACTCAATATTACGACCCATTATTGTCCATAGACCCTTGCACTTCCAGTCTTACAGTCTGATTCCAAGTAAAATTTCCAAAATTACCATCCCACCTCACTTTCCATGCTCAGCATGCATCTTCCTTTCCAAGAATGTAGAATTGCTCACCAAGTCCAGGACCTGCACTGTGGTTTTTCCAGCTATGCCTTTGTTCACATTCTCTACTTTTTCTGGTATGTTATTCTCCACCTTTGTCAATAATATCCATCCTCTGAGGCCCAATTTAAATGTCCCCTCTGTCATCAATTCCTCCTCAAGTTCTTGTTCGGAATTAATTTGTTCCCCTATGCAAAAACTCTCAATGGTCTCTCATTGCATTGAGGGAAAAATGGATTATTTGGTTGAAACCATAAGGTTCTGAATATCTGATCCAGCCATCTTTCTCTGTCATCTCAAGCCATGATGCTTTAATCTATCTGGTCTTCTTCATTTGCCAGTATATTCTGAAAATTTTACAGTCATGGAGTCTTCACACATTTTACTCCCACTACTTGGAATACTCTTCCCTTGACTCTTCTCAGAGCTATTGCCTTCTCAGTTGTTAGGTTATAGCTGTAATGCTACTTGTTAAGAGAACCTTCCCTTCCATCTAGTTACTAAGGCTATCTGATTGCTCTAATCTCATACTGTTACTGTCTACCACGGAGGCATGTTTCCTGTCTTCATTCCTGAATTTATAATGATATACTTACTTGCTTAATTGCTTAATGCCTGTCTTTCCCTCAAAAAATGTAATTTTCAAGAGGGCAGGGACTTCATTTATTTCACTCACACAACTCTGTACTTCTATTTGTCCTGATGCCTCATATGGAAGGAAGTGCCCAATAGATATTTATTGAATAAATAAATGTATTACTCCCTCTTCTACACACTTAAAACACTTTAGTGGATCATAATTTGCCTTATGTCATAGTCTTGCATCTCATACTAGATTACAAACATCCTGAGGGAAGGGTCATGAATAAATGAGATAGTGCTTACAAAGCACCTGGTCAGTGTACATCCTCAATCAATTGTTATTTGCATAGGATGAACATCAAAGACTTGGGAGTGGGACAGAATTGGGTTTTAATAAGATTCCACCATTTTCTGGCTCTTTACATTGGCCAGTTTGCCCAACCTCTCTGGGGCAATAATTATTGAATACAATACTAATTATTTGATAGGGTGGCTGTGAGAATGGCATGGGCTAAGGCACGTGACTGCTCAGCACAATATCTAGAAAGCAATGACTATGATGATTATTTTATTCATATTGAGAAAGAGTCAAGCAGTCCCTGATGTCCAGGAACTGACTGGTACTGTAGGCCAGGACTTGAAGTTCTCCTGTTGGACACAAACAACTTCACACATCAACATCAGACAAGGCTGCTCTGTGACCACACTGAGTCAAGACAAAAACAAGATTAACCTCATTATCATGTCTGAACACAGACAAGACATGAGCACTATCCAAACCACAGAAATGACCAAACTTCTCCCATTCTGGCTAATACGAGCGACTGCAGCTTCTTAATCAATTACAGAACAATTTAGGATTGTTCTGGTCTTCCCTACTTCTAGATAAGATTTATTTAGATGCCCGCTCTCCATCTAGTCTTCTCTCCTCCTAGGTAAGATTTCTTTATGCATAAGATGAACCTTACTTCCTGAGAGTCTCCTATTCAAAGCAAAATCCTGCTTCCTTAAATCCTTCCCCAAACCACTTAACTCAAGCCCAAATCCTTCAATAAGTCCTTTCTAACACCTTCTTACAAAGGTGCCCAAAGCTTTCCATGGTGTGTGTTCTCCCTCCCTGCAAGAAAGAGAAAAAACAACTTGTTCCATCACAGATGTGTTTTTCATGACCTTTGGCTGAATGACATTGATAATAGCAACAATAATATCAAAGATCTTACTAATTAAGCATTTACCTAAATGCCAGAGCCTCTCTTAGGCACTTTACTAATGTTAACTTATTCAGTCCTTAAACCAACTTTAGAATATAGGCACAATTATTAGCATCATAAATATATTTCTGGGGAAACTGAACTATAAGGAAGATAAAAAGTTTACTGAAGTCAGACAGCTAAGGTATGGTGGAACTGGGATATAAGCTATAGCAGTCTGACTCTGACCCACTACTTCCTACTATGCCCCCTATGGTACCTATCCCGGTGCCTTGAGCAGATATAGCACTAGAAGTTGATGAAGAATATGAAGCCACCACAATGTGGAAGACGTGGAGCAGAACCCAGATAGCAGGTGAGAGAGTTCCTCCAGCAAGTTGCAATGGAAATGAACCAAACAGCATTATGGAGACTACAAGAAGAAAAAAACATAGCCCCTGACCTGAAAGAACTTACAAGCTAATTGAGGAGACAAGACTTAAACACACAAAAATTTAAATAACAATACATGCTGCAATATGAAAGACACATTAAGACAGAAGAACACATGATTCAGTGTCAAACGAGGTGTGCAGATGGTACTGGAAAAGAGCTCACCATGGCTGGATGTTCAGCCCACAGATTTTAACTCAACTTAAAACCACAACAGGAAATCAGTCAGGGGAGCTGTCTTGTTAGTAAGCATGAAAAAAAGAAAAGAAAAAAGAACAGAGTCCTATGGGAAGAAAGGAAAGAAAACTTTTAAATTACATTCGCAGAATATGTGTAATTCTGCAAAAAAAAATACACACAAAAGCTAAATGGCTTTTCAATGTTGCATTTTGGTACAAATTTATTGAGTAATTATAACTATTCTCTGAAACAGAGCCTTAAGTTATTTTCAGTGGAATCCATATCAGTAATGTACAAAATTAGCATCTACTGGGGTGGAGCTGAGCCTTGGCCTGTCCTCATCTGGCCTCTCTATTATTGTCTCACATTCTTCTCTGCGTCATCACACTCTGGTATCATAGAAAAATATTTAAGGACAACTCCAAATACAATATCCTAGAATTGTCAGCCACTGAGTTCACAGAGGTGAAGATCATGTGATGATTGTGTGGCAGTCTGGGGAAAGACTCTGTCCTGTGCAATCCTGTTTCCACCAAGGTACATTGACATTACTGCAGGATCTGGAAAACAACCACTTTCACATCAGGTCATGTGTGTGTGTTTCTGAACATGAGCCAGAGGAATCAGCTTAACTAAAGGAAACTGTGTCTCTCTCTCAAAATTCCATCTGCCACTCCCTTACCAAGATATATGCGATGGCCCTCCTGGAAATACTTTGGAAGATATCATCCCCTCTGGTAAGACAGTCAGAGTCATTTTTCTCTCCAATCCAAAGTGATAAATGAGATGCCCAACTGCCCTCAGGGGTCATCATCTCTAAGAGTTCCTGGAAAGGGTGCCTTTGTTTACTGACAAATAGGTATAACTTCTTCTTTTGAAAGAAGCAAGAAGAAAATATATGCAATACCTACCCATATACTTCCAAGAGAATTAGCATTATGCTGGATAGAAGACCTTGGGTAACCACTGAAAAACACTCTAAGACTGTATGACAAAGACATCCAACATGGTGCAGGCAGTCCAACTTTCTGGGGTTTTATTTTAGAACACATTGTCCTCTTTTGGAAAAGAAAAAGCTTTTGACCCCATTCTAAAGTGGAAGTGGTCTAAAGTGGACCACTCTTAGGACAAATGGCTAACATTTGCAGATTTGCTGGTAGAGGTCAGGGGTCTAGTCCTTGATTTAAAAAAAAAAAAGGAGGGCAAGTTACCAGTGTTCATTAGGATTTTAACACCAACACGCCCAGGCCAAGTGATTTCAGGCAAATTATTTAACCTCCCTTTTTACTTCCAGCGGCAGTGCTGGTGTCTGTTTGTTTCCTAAGGGTGATGTGAGCATTAGAAAGGAGAATACATGTATGAGCACAAGGCCTGGCATGTTCTAAATCCTCAGTAAAATGTAGTCATAGTATCATTACAGATTTTCTCTATTCTCTATGCAAAATAACTGGCCAGAAACAACAGCAAGATAACATGACACCAGCTAAGAGGTCATATTATTCTTTTATCCTCTTTCCTTTTCTAAAAATTTAACCTTGAGTTCAGACAGAAGGAGGGAATATAGCTGTGTTCTGTTTTAGGTTAGAGTGTGAAGACCACGCAGGTGAAGTGGAAAGGACTTTGGACACAATCAAGAGACTTGGATTCTAATGCTGACACTGTTTCTCTTCACCTGTGGGTCTCAGTGTTCACATCTGTGAAATAAGAACTGAAGTTAAAGACTGGACTACATAACATGTAAAGTTCTTTCTAGCTATAATCCCTAGGATTCTAGTCCCTTAAACTAGTACTTCACAAAGAGAAGCACACCTGGATTAGAACTGTTGGGCATTCTTATGAAAAATGAATATTCCTCGATTCCCATGCTGGACTTACAGGAATCATAATCCTGGGTGCAGAGGGAAGGGTGAAAATCAAGTATATATATATATTTAATTCCCTTCTCAGAGATCAACCTCCCTAACTGGGTTTATTTCTGTAAAGGAATAACCCATCTCTTTCAAGAATTCATGGAGTCTTCTATCATTTTTAGGTCTGAAGAGATGGAGATCAAGTACTTCTCTGGAGTACAACCCAGTAAGCGTGTCTGAGCAAGGGCTTTGCTATCATCATGGATAATGAACTGCACAGGAGACAAATTTTGAGGTAATTTGTGAGAACAAGGGAAAGGAAAGGCTGAATGGGAGGTTGGAAAGGGAGACCATGCCTGCTCAGGTAGACACTGTGAATTGAACAGTACGTAGAACATTCTGGGCACTTAACTCATTAAGATTTCTGAAGTTGCCAAGAAGAATTATTTATAGGTACTTTTTAACATAGTCTATAAAATAGGAGGCTGATTCAAACATAAATTATCTATCACATCATTCTTTAACCTCTAAATCTTTCTCTAATGGCTTGAAAGGCAGCCTATTAAAGCAAAGTGAGTGTTTACATACTACATATATACTAGTTAGTTTATCAACACCCAGAGAGGCAGAGGAAGTTACCAAAAGTGGCAGGCTTAATAATTAAAAAAAAAAGCAAACAAAAATGGTAAGGAAGTTTCGACCCTAGGAGAAAAAAACTTAAATACTGTAGGGTGTGATTTTCCCTCCTCTTCTCAGCTCTGCCTTCTTCCGGTCTGGCTCCATTCTCTGGATGAATCTTCCCACGTGGTAGCAACTGGACAGCCTGAAGGCCAAAGATAAATGATTTCCTAGCAGCAAGAGCAAGTTCCTCTTTCCAGGCGGGAAGCATCTTGGGTAAAGCTCTCATTGGACTGGCTCAAGTCACATGACAGCCCCAGAGCCAATACTGTGGCTTGGGGATTGGCATATTCTGATTGGTAGTCTGTGTCACATGCTCACCTCTGGAACTGGGGAGTGAATTTCACCACACCAAAAACACACAGACTGAGAATGGATGGGCATTGTTTTCCCTGAGCATAATCTGGGTGGTATTACTTCAAAAAGGACTGTACCTGGTCAGGCATTACAACAAGTGCCCATTGCAAAATCTTAAAGCAGCACATGACTTTTGTGGGATGAATATACATTGTTTTTCAACTATATTGTAAATCATGGCTCATCCAATATATTTTCTTATTTGTCTTCTTTCCTGTGTGTGTTGTGCATGTTTCCTTTTTTGTTATATATATGATCCTGTACATACTTTTCATATATATGGTGTCTTAATGGTCACAGAAAATTAGATGACAAATATTGGCAGAATAAATCAAGAAAGTTTTGATCATTGTCTAATTTATTAAAAAAACAGCTCCACCAATGGGTTTCCCTGCCCGTGGCCAATAGTGTCAAAGGAGTTGGAGATACTACAAATGTGTTTCTGAGACCATCTGCAGCTGCTGAAGAAGTGACCTGATAAAGAGCTCAAGGAGTGTAATCACAAGGAAAACATTTTCTACATCTCTTCAGTATCCCTCTAAGAGAACTCTTTGGGTTCGCTCACCTCTGAAATGCCAACATCCAATATTATAGTTGACATCTTACAGGCACTTAAAAAATATTTATTGGGAAACGGACTTTGGCCCAGTGGTTAGGGCGTCCGTCTACCACATGGGAGGCCCACGGTTCAAGCCCCGGGCCTCCTTGACCCGCATGGAGCTGGCCCATGTGCAGTGCTGATGCGCGCAAGGAGTGCCGTGCCACACAGGGGTGTCCCCCGCGTAGGGGAGCCCCACGTGCAAGGAGTGCACCCATAAGGAGAGCCGCCCAGCGCGAAGGAGGGAGCAGCCTGCCGAGGAATGGCGCCGCCCACACTTCCCGTGCCGCTGACGACAACAAAAGCGGACAAAGAAACAAGACGCAGCAAAAAGACACAGAAAACAGACAACCGGGGCAGGGGAGGGGAATTAAATAAATAAAAATAAATCTTTAAAAATATATATATATATTTATTGAATGGATGCATGGAATGAAAAACATGAATGGTTTCATTTTTAGAAGTACTCTGTAGTCAGAAACAGATTTTCTGAATTACATAATTTGTAGAGCTATTTTACAGAAAAGGATAGTCATTTTCAAAATCGACTTTTAGAAATATGCATTATATTTTGCCCCTCTTCATCATTTACAAAGCAAGAAGCCCATTTTGGTATTGAGCAAAACAGGTTAGCCAGGAAATGGTAGAATATTTTTATTCACAAACTGAATTTTATAGGGATTCCAGATGCTAAAAAGTCTGCCCCTATTCAAAATTGTCTGCAATGTGAGTGGTCAAAAATAGTGAAAAGCAAAATTAAAAAGTTAGGGGAACTTTGTCTTTAATTAGCTAGTTATTATCTAAGGAATTGATTTAAAATGTGTCCAACAATTACAACCACTCAAGCCAGATGTGGAGAAACAGCTGATCTTCAGAAAATTCTAAATAGGGAGATACATTAGTTTTCATATTAATCAAGCACTATACCTTGATACCTCAGAATTCTAGAAGGAAGAAACTATACTCAATAAAATATAAAATACTTTCCCTAACCAGGGTATTTCTGATTACATCAAAGTTTGAAAAGAGGAGTCATGAAATATACAAATTTTCTTTAAAATATATTTGCTTTGATTTTAGAAAGGAAGCCTAGGGTATGAGTCACTAAGTTTTGAAAGCAAACTAAGAATGAGAGGAGCTCCAGTTATTTATTGCTATGTAACAAACTACTCTAAAATAGAGTGGCATGAAGTAAACACCATCTTACTGTGGTCACAAATAGTGTTGCTTCAGGAAACTAGGCACCCTTTCCAGGATGGCTGATGCCTGGAGCCTTGGCTGAGCTATTTCAAATAGGTGGGGTCTGGAGCCATCTAGAAGTTTGCTCACTCACATTTGTAGCTAAGTCTGGGATGACATGAACACAGGCATTAGCTAGGCTGGTCCACTATAGCACCAACATATGGACTTTCCATTTGACTTGGGCTTCCTCACAGCATGGTAACTGAAAGTCAGAATCCTACAAAGCAGATCAGAGTTTTTAAAGTAAGTGTTCCAGTGAATGCAGAGGCGACTACATGACTTTTTATGACCCAGTCTCAGAAATCATGTTGCCTTGTTTCTGTTATACTTTAGTAGTCAAGTCACAAGCCTACCCAGATTGAAAATGAGACACAGATTCCACCTCTTACTGGGAAGAGTGTGAAAGAATTTGCAACCGTTCTTCAAAACCTACACAACATAGGCTTAAGAATTGGACAGTTTTTCAGAAGAAAGACTTGGCAATTAATTCTGCTTATGAAATAGTTGCTGAATGCCTTTTTTGTGCTATTTATCATGCTATATTTTCACCTTCTTGTGGAAGATGAAAAATAGAATAAAACACTACCCTCTATCTCTATGAAATATAGTTTAAGAAGAGGAGGGGAACATAGAAATTATTCATTCTAATTATCTTCTCTGACAGCTGAGACCAATGCACATCTTTCTTCTTCCTAAGCTGTTGATAGACAGCTTTTGAGAGCTAACAGCGACTCTCTGGTAGGAACGTTCATGAATTATGTTATATAATCATCACAAAAATATTATTTGATGTACATATTTTTATTCATCCCTCTTTTACAATTGCGGCTGAAGCTCTGACTGGTAGGTGCTTTGCGCAAGGTCACCCAGCTGGTGAGGGGCAGAAATGGGAAACAAACCACTCTCCTTGTCATTTCAGATCCAGATGGTTAATGTTCTTCATCTTCACCAAATACCATCTTTCAGAACACCACATGATAGTCCCGTGTGGATTCAACTCAAGAACTTTGGAGGGAAACATGTATTGTCTTGTCATAAGTATAATATAGATGTGGAAAACACTGGAAGCCCCCACTCCCAACCCAGCAGCTCCATCATGCATTTATCTCATGCTCAGTTATAACTACAGTGCTTTCTCATAAGTAATAGAAAGTTCATCTCAGGTGTACTTAAAAACAATAGTCAGAAATTGAGAGAAGGGGCAGGCTTCAGAGACATTGGTTTCAATGTTGTCATCAAGGATCCTGGCTCTTTCTGTCTCTCTGTTTTGCCACTCTTGGTGTTAACTTAGTTGAGGAGCAAGATGGCTGCAGCACTTCCAGGCATTACACCGAAAACGACAACATCCAGTGGAGGGAGAGAGACCATTTTTCCTTGCTTGTCTTTCTTATGAACAGGCACCTTTCACTAGAAGCCTGTTTGTCTCATGTCTCATTGACCAAGATGGGGTCACATGCCTTTAATGAGCCAATCACAGGCAAGGGGAGTGGAATTAGTAACAAACCAAATACCGCCCATCACTAGAGCTGGGGGTGGGGTCAACTTTTTTCAAGGCACAAGACTTCATGGGGGAAAGGTTGCTATCTAAACAAAGTTAAGTTTCCTCTAAGAATGAGGAATGGAGTGTGGGTGGTGGGTAGGCACCAAGAGTGTCTGCTACACCCATCTTTGGTCTGCTACAGTGATTCCAACCCATACCACACAAGACTTCTATTTCTTCTTCATGTGCTTCATATTATATTAATTTCCTCATTTTGTTCCTGCGATGATCTCTGAGGGATTTGGGTTTCTAAGATGGTAAAACTCATCTCAAACCATGAAATAAATTGTTAATCACTGGGATGAAAGGCTGGGTTGAGGAGAAGTGAATATTATTAATTGGAGAGAACCAGGTAATTCAGTGCAAACATTTCTCAAAGTATATTCTATGGAATCCTAATTGTGAGTGTGTGTGTGTGTGTGTGTGTGTGCGTGTGCGGGGGGAGGAGATAACAGAAGAGGGAGAGAAGCTTCCATGGTTTAAAAATGTCTGAAAATATTTACTCTTTCCCTCTTTTGTAAAGTCAAAGTATGAATTAGCATATTAAAAGTCCTTCATGGAACCATCTGTTATTTAACCCAGTGTTCCCAACCTCTTTTTAGCATGGAATACTTGCTGAGCCCACCTATTAAATCCTGCAGAACAAATATGCTATGATCACATTTTGAGATACACTGATAATGCCTTCTCTTGACTTGTGACATAAGAATTTAATAATCTTAAATTAATAGCAAGCACAGGGACATCAAAAGCTTTAAAATATTACCACAAGTTTTTTTTCTTTTCTTGGTGACAAGATCAGTTCAAATAACTAATGTTGTAAAATAAAATTATAATGTGTGTTTATGTGTATGCATATGTATGTGCATATGTACATATAAGCACACACATATGTGTGTAAATATGCATATATATGTGTATTTGTGACTGTGTTTGCCTATATATACAGATCTACATATACGTGTTTGGGTGTGGAGAGAGAGAGAGAGATTGAGTCAACACAGATAGAGGAGTGGATGTATTTGGGAAAGGTAATGATTTCCACTTGGGATATGCTGGCTTCTAGATGTATCTAGAATATTCAATTGGAAAATTCAAATAGATATTTGTATGTAAATATACAGATCTAGAGTTTAGGAGATTCACGTTTCAGTTCAAACATGGGAGAGGTACATGTGAGGAGTTTGAGGAAGCACAGCAGTCTATGAATCATCTAATGGAAGTTTTGGAGGACACAGTGGGAAGAATTGAGACTAAGGTGGAAGAGGGATGTTTGATCAGGCGTGAAGCATGGAGAGGACAGATGACCGAGACTCTAACATCTTAAGGAGGCCAAAGATTACATGGGATGTAGAACATGTTAGATATAGCCTGCTGCAAATTTTCCGAGGTAACGAGTCACAACATGCTCTGAGTAGGGAAGGGAGGCATGGCTGTGGTAGTCCTGGAAATACTCTTTATTTCTAGGTCATCCCCACAATCTGCATAAGTTGCTCTACAGCGGGTGCAGAGGACTTTTTCCTTTGTTGGTTGTCTACCTAGCATTAGTTCCTCACTTCTTCATCCCAACAGTACTAGTTTCCCAGGGAAGTAACTCCACCCTGACTTCCAGCTTGAAAAATGGGGCCAAGGTTAAGCCTATTAGAGCACTCCATCCCCCTGGCTACAGTGATGAGTTCAGCTACAAGGATATTCTCAGGATTTTGCTGAGAACACTGGGACAGACAAAAGTATATTCTCATTCCTGTAGCAGAAGATTAAGAAAATATGTATGCCAGAGGCTGCTGATGGCCAACGTTTGAATGTGAAGTGATAGAGTTTTAGGGTTAAGATGTCAGAGCTGAGAACTCCAGTGGCATTATTTGAGCTGCTGGATCAATCCTCACCTGAAGCAAGACCTTACTCTGGACTTTTCATGCATATAATTCAATGGAATCCCTTCACTAGGTTATGTTTGGTTGAAATTGAGTCAAAATTTTGTTAATTTCAAACAAAATATCTGGTGGAGAGAGCTGTGAACATAATTCTTTATACAGGCTGGAGGAGAGAAGCTCTGGGCTAGAGGTTCTGCATTGTTCTCCCACAATGCAGGACTGTGGGAGTGATTGATTAGACCCCTCGACTTGGTTTGCTTAGACTACCATTTGCCAGGTACTTGCAAAAATTTCACGGTCGCAATAGAATGGTTAGAAAACTATTTGTATGATTATAATTGGTATCAAATACTTTTGTCATTCTGGATGAAGTCTTCAAAATATTTCTTATGAGAGAGCACTAAGTCCTTGAACATAGTGGCTTGGTGATAACTCAGAAATGCCACAATTCCTTCTTGGACTCATTGCAGATTAAATGAATATCAAGTCACTGACATTTTTATTTGATTTCTTTGGCTATATTAATACATTCATGAGAAGTCCACTGCTCATGAAAGTAGTAAAATTTAGCATCAAAACTGGCATCATTACAAAAAAAAAAAAAGAAACTATTTGGTGGGCCACTGAGCAGACCATTCCGGCAAGAGGGTGCAGCACAGGCACCAGCTCTAGCTTACACTGAGTTTGGTATGGTAAACTGTTTCACTAGACCAGGGTCACCAAATCCAGCCAAAGGCCCGTGTTTATAAACAAAGTTTTATTAGAACTTTTAATTAGAACCGCCTGCTCATTTGCATATTTCAGTGACTGCTTTCATGCTATAACAGCAATATTGAGTAGTCGTGAAAGAGACCTAATGACCAGCAAAGCCTGAAATATTTACTAGCTGGCTCTTTACAGAAAAAGTGTGTAGATCTCTATGAGTAGCTTGTGTGTGCCTTGAAGGTAAAACTATGTAGCTTTCGTCTTAGTATAATAATCCCTAGTATGTATTGATGCTTGTTATATGTCAATTGCTGTGCTATTGTGTTTATCTTTTAAAAATCCTAGACAACTCTATTGGGCTAGATGTTCTTATCTTGATCCTTCAGAACTCAGAGAGGTAAAGCAAGCTTTTGGAGGACACACAGCCAAGAATTCGCAGACCTGGGAGTCAAATCCATATCTGCCTTTCTGGCCCAAAACCCATTCTCATAACTGCTGTGCATCTTATACTGCCTTTCCATCCCCATAGCTCAGTTTCAGGTTCATAAAGGGTGTTCAATACTTGATGTTGAATTTAAATGGAATCAAATTGTTATTTTTTAAAATATGTGTTTACTTTATTTGAGCCTTCATAGATCATGTATCTACCTGCGGATCCTGTCCTAATTCAATTGATATGAATGACCTGGAAAATCAACAGGGATGAAGCAATTCCCTTCCACCATGAAGGAAGGATTTCCTTTGCCCTTTTCCACATAAACTGTCTCTTCTGTCTTGGTCTCCAATAGGAAGTACTGACAAATCAGTCAAGTTCACCAGAGGACAGAAACAAATGGAATTGATGATATTTGTGTGATATATTGGATTTATAAAAAACAATAAAATATAGGCTGCCCATCTCCTCAAGTGGAATAAATGCCCTATTTTCCTGCCCTTTTTTTCATGGAATGAACTGCAGCAATTGAAAATGCTCTACTGCTGCAGGTTCCACGCAGGTGAAGGATCTGTTAAGTGACTGAGTAACCACAGCAAAGCTTTTCACCTGTGATTGCTCGGCATCTGGATTGCTGGGTCGTGTGGGTTCTGACATTACTGATTGCTATTTCACCTCTCCCTTCCCACTTTTCTCCTTCTGGGCTTCCTCAAATGTGGTCTTTATAGATGAAACCATTGCCTCCACCACAGAAAGAACACCAAGCTGGATCGTTGGTCCAATGAGGATGAAGAAAATTCCTCTTCCCCAATCACACAACCAACAGAAAAGTAGAGGCTGCTATGGGAGGAGTGAAGCAGAAGGTTTTTTTGCTAAAGAATGCCTTGGATTATATTTTGCTTAATGTTATAGAAGGTCGATCTTTAGAAAAGTGTAAATCTCTGGGCTGAAGGCCTCCAAACTTCTAAAGAAAATTTTTAATGGAAACCATCATTCCACGTGCACCACCATTCCATTTCCAAAGGAAACCTTGTTTGCGGTCACCCCTCAGGCTGAAGTGTGGTTTGCTGGCCTGGCGAGGGGAGCGGCCCCGGTAGGCCGAATTCCGCTGCCCCCATAATAGGGTGGCTGGTCGGGCCCACCGCCACCCCTGAAGGAAGCTCGGCATGGGCGCAGAGTGCCCTCGGGTCTCCCCTTCTCGGCAGCCATGCTTCCGTGGCCGCCCCTCCTCCCCGATGGCGCCACACGATGCCTGTGGGGCGGCACCCTTCTTCTTCCTTCTCCCTGCGCAGGCGCAGGGCAGAAAATTCCAGTCTGCCCTTTTCCCCTCCCCCGACAGCAGCAACAGCCAGGCGTGGGCGGGAAACTCAAGTCTGCCCTCCACCCCAGCAACAGCAGCCACCAATCCCTAAACCCTGCCCCTTCCCCCAGCAACAGCAACAGCCAATCCCTAACCACCACCCCTCCCCCGTCCAGTACCGCCCACTGACCTTTTGCCGGCAACCAATCAGAACAGGGCGTGGCTTTGACCAATCAGCCTTCCCCAGCCCCTATAAAACTGTTGCCTCTCCCGCAATAAAGTGGACTTGCGTGTTTACCTTGTCTCCGTGGTAGGTCTTCTGCCGTGCGCCCTCCAGTCCTGAGAGCCCCCGACAAGGGCCTGGCCTCCCTTGTCCCCAGTTCGTCGCCTGCTTCTCCGGGCGACCCCTTCGTCGCCCGCTTCTCTGGGCGACCCCTTCGTCGCCGGCTTCGCTGGGCGACCCCATCAGCTGAACCGCGCAACCCCTGTGAGACCGATCCCTCGTCTGCTGCCGGACTGACCCCTCGTCCCAAGCGGGACCGACCCCTCGTCCGCAGCCAGACCCCACCTCTACCGACCGAGCAAGCCGCCACACTTGTTGTGACAGAGGCCAGAGTTGTTCTCTGTTATTAACCCTGCAGTGGTATAATCAGAGGTGCCTTGAAGAGTTAGGGATCCTGTCGGAGGAACGTCTGGAAAGCAGGCAG
Organism: Dasypus novemcinctus; assembly: GCF_030445035.2. Classification (NCBI taxonomy): domain Eukaryota; kingdom Metazoa; phylum Chordata; class Mammalia; order Cingulata; family Dasypodidae; genus Dasypus; species Dasypus novemcinctus. The sequence continues at coordinate 168,474,146 of NC_080674.1, read as the reverse complement.
GAGAGGTGACTGCGAGAGAATCGTTTGTCTGGGTGCCCTGCTACCGTTGCTAGTCGCTGCCCAGCCCCAGGTAGCATGTTGGTTCTTTGTAATTTTTTTCTAATCCAAAGGCAGAAGTTAGCCCTAGTGGCTACGAAGTTTTCAGCCCTCCAACCAAAGTTCACTTTAGGGATTCATCTCAGAAGCAATTTTCTTCAGCTGTCATTTTTCTCTTCTGGACAATTTCATATGAGCTTACCTGATTCTGAGGGGAAGAGCATTTTTCATCCATTTTGAGAAATGAAAACATTTTTCTGCTAAGACAAAAGTCCCAGAAATTACAGTTTATTTACCACATAACTAAAATTTGCCATTCTTTGGGGGTCTTCTCCAATCAGTTCAGTCAGCCTTGGTCCCTTCTCTTTCCAGATGACCCAGGACATTTACTTCTTTCGCCTTTCTTCTCAAAGTGTGGTTCTTGGATCACCTGCACCAGCAATACCCGGGGCAGCGGGCTGCAAATGCTCATCTCTGGGCCTTGCTGTCACCAACCTGGATCAGAATATATGGCTGAGAGGCCCAGGCATTTTAACAAGCAACCAGGTGATTCTTCTAGCTGCTGAAATTTAAGAATGATGATTGCAATCACTCTGTTTAGACAATGAGTGATTGCCAGTTTAGCCATTTACATGTCTTATGGGCAAGATGTTGCATTCAGATGTGCAAGAGGCAGAAGGCTGTTCCCTGGTGCCTTGGTGCAAGTTTGTGCTCACCAGAGAGAAAGAAGGGGCTTTTACCAATTTGCACAACTGTCCCCTGTGCTCTCTGGTTGCCCATAAGGCTACATCTGCCCAGAAGGAATGTTTTTTTTTTCTAATTTATACAAGGGCACTGTGTGGCTGATAATGCCCTACATGAATGTCTAATTTATAAGGCTCATGGGATAGGCATCATGTGATATGTTCTTTGTCCCCTCTCCCATGGTACCTCTCATACCATTAAAATGCAATATTTGCACAATCAAAGCAAAAACCCTAATAACATGTTAATACTCAAATAACAATAGGCCCCTTCATTTTTCTTCTCCCCTGAATGCAGCAAAATCAGTGGAGTTTTCCATTGCAGACCACAAATTGAACATACAGTCTGTGTGGGGGGCAAAATGAAACTCTTCTCTTCCTTCCTAGTGGAAATAAAACTCCTTGGCAGTAATTCTTGGATTGTTTTCTTTGGAAATTGCATTCATGTGATTTTCAAGATGTTTCCCTGGCTTTGTTGAAATTTGATCCATTTAACAAGAAACACATAACTCAATTCATGTTAAAATTCTCAGGGTTACTTAAGAATAATTATGGGTTGTCCATGTGTGCTAGGAAAACAGTCCAGACTTCCTTAAGAATGGGAAGATTATTTGTCTCTCTGGGGTAATGTTTCTAGATCAAGCACACCCAATGCTGCAATCTGTTCAAGAGGTAGCCCCAAGTTTTTCACTGGAAAGCAGAAAGACTTCACCCTCAGAGTCATTGTCAGAGGTGATTTATCAAGTGTGAGCTTCTCTAGAAATGAAACATAACATTCCATGCAACTAAAGGGAATGAACCCTGAGACCAAAGTCTGAGATGTATTGGTGGGATTTGGTCTAAGACACAGGTTTCCAGAGCTTCCTTTGTTGGCTAACCTTTCCTTCACCCGCACCCTTCTTCTCACTGAACCCTCCAAGCTGCAGCTAAATCAGACAAAGCCCCATAAATCTCTGTTGCAGTCGTACAACTCCCCTAACATAGAATTGGAATCCCCTGAGTATTCGTGGACTCACAGCAGGGCAGGCCACGTAAACGGGAAGAGGCCCGCCAGCCGTGAGCCCCACTGGGCGGTGACCTCACACGCCTGGAAAGTCTAGTCGTTTCGCCAATGTTAAAAGAGAGGGCTGATTCCTATGTGTGCCTGTCTCAGTTGGGCCTCTTCCGGTTGGTTGCAAGTAACAGAAACCTATTAGGGGAATTTTTTTAAAGATATAGGAGTGTCTCACAGAATCCAAAGCCTTCAGGAAGAGCTGGAGCTGGGAATTAGAGGCCATTAGGCATACGGCCAATATTTCCCCAGCCATCTTTCATCTTTGCTTCTCCTGCTCCATGCACCATCTTCCTCGTATCCCTCGTCTACACAGCAGAAATGGAATTTTTCCATTTAAATTTACTCTAATTAAGGGAATCCACACTTGCATTACTCTATCGCATTTCCAAAATCCCAAGGAAGAGGGGTTCATTGGCCCATCTTAGATGCAGTGATCTTTTCTGGTCCAATGAACTGTGTCTAGGTACAAAGTTGAGCAGAACCATCTAGCTTTTAAATGGGTCATCCCTGTGTCTTTTTGGATTGGGAGGAGGGAGGCTGCAGAGAAAGCAGACTGGGCAGAAACCTAAAAGGGATTCCCTAGAATCCTTTTCCCTGTGATCTTATAAACAGCAGGGCGCTTTTGATTCATGTTCCCAACCACCCACCCTGGCAGGAATCTGTTCTGCAACATTCTTGACAAACAATCCTTCAGTGCTGCAGGAATACCCTCAGGGAAGGACTCCGCCTGATGCGGCTGCCAGTGTTGCAGCTTACTTGACTTCATTGTTAAGATATCTTTTTCAAGTTAAAATAAAAATTCTTCTGGCAATTCCCACCCATAGATACTAGTACTAACTATATAAGCAGTATGCATCTCTAATTTTGGGGTGCGGTTAATTTTTTAATCAAAGAACTTGAGTAGAAGCTAACGCGAGGCAGGATGGGGATGAGGGAAGGCGCTTGGGCTCTGGGGATAGATGGGCAGGCTTCAAATAACTGTTCACCAGCTATGTGGCCTGCGACAAGCCACTGAACCTGCAACAAGCTATTTCCTCAACCAGAAAATGGTCATAGTGTCATGAAGATTAAATGAAATATCATGTGAAAAACATTCAGCTGAGTGCCTGCCATAGACCTAAGCTCAATATATTTTAGCAGCTATTATTTTATTTTAGCCTTAATTACTTCTATAAATAGAGTGAGAGCATATATTTTTTAAGCCTTACTATCATTCTGCAACTGACATTCCTCAATTTGCCCAGATAAGCTTTCCTCAAAGGGTCCCGTCCATGCCAGAGAGTGAGGGTGAGAACGACAGAGCCAGAAGGGTTCTTTATTCACAGTCCGGGACTCGTTCCTGGCGAGGAGGCTGGGGCAACCCCCCGCTTTGCAGACCACCTGTCCACGGGGTGGGTGCCGTTCTATTTGTTATTCAGGCGTGATGCTGAAGACTCTTTGCTCAAGCTGTAAAGACCAGGAGTGAGTGCAGCACATTCTGCATGGGTAGTTTACAGAATTGAAATACAGAAGTTGACATTTTTATGACTTTCATAATCTTTGAAAGTAAGTGGTGTAGCCAGAGCTGAGGTGTTCTGCTTTGCCTGCCGCCTCCTGGGCTTGGTGTAAGGTGTGGAGAGTGGGAAAAAGGAGTGGAAATGACTGGAACTGCCTGGGGGGCATGTTTGTTACACCCCTGCCCCGAGGAGGCCCGGGGAGCTGCAGGGTGTCAGGCTGACTCTGCGTGGGTACAGCATCATCCCCTGCACGGGGCCTTCAGCACCAGGGGCACCCAGAAGGCAGTGGAGTCACACCTGATTCCAAGGATTTGCATCACATTTCCCCCTTCCTGTGACTAATGGGCCTGTGGCTCTTTCTGGCAGCAGAGAAGAATAGAATCGATAGACATTTTGAGGCAGAAACTCTTCCATGGTCTGGGGTCACAGGTGGCTTGAGAGCCAAGGCCCGGCTGTGTACACCTCATTGACCTCCCTAATACTTGCTGGTTAGCCAGCACCCACCAGACCTGCCCCAAGAGAGTTGAAGAGGGATGCCACATGCTCACATTAGCTCTGTGTGAGGCCCCATGTTTCACTCAACAAACATTTACTAAATACCTACTACGCGCTCTATATACTGAGACCGAATACTGAGGAGAATTGGTCTAAGACACAGGTTTTAGAATTTTAGTTTCATTATGGGAGAACCCAGCTAAGGGACTGATTCCACTTCAAGTCAGGGAGAGCTGGGAAAGTTACTAGGAAATAGTGATACTGGAGGTGTGCCTTAAACAAGGTTGCATGCTTCAAAGAACATGTAATTATATGCAAATGTCCAGGTTGTAATGCTGAGTGAAAAAAAAATACACATATAATCTTTTATAGCACAATCTGAGTTTGATTGCAGAAAGCATAAACGTAAATAGAAATGCAAGGCAGACGCCGTTTAATGTTTTCCTTTTACTTTTCTATTTACCAACCTGATGAATAGGTGCGGTTATTATCTGCCTTTTGTTACATGTTTAAGAAACAAAAACACAGAGAACTATACCAAAATATCAGTCTGCATGGTGGATTATAAGTAATTTATGCTTGTTTCTCTTTTTATATCCTGTTAGAGCTTCCAAGATATCAGATAAAAAATACAAACTTCTTTGATGTTTTAAAAAAATAGAGTGACTAAGATACTTCAAAAACAGAGGAAGGGAAGGGCACACCAGGCATGAGGAAGAGAATGTGGAAAAACTTGGGGATATGGATGCCCCATGCTGAGGAGGTCAGTGAGGCTGCATCACTGGTGTCTGGAGAACAGGGACTTACGTCTCAGACGGCAGGACGGGGAGCCTGAGCCTACTGGGGAAGGACATTGTGGTGCAGATAAAGAACAGTTTTATCATTGCAGAATATTCTATTGGACAGCACTGGTCCAGAGAAACAAGAAGTAGTGTTGGGGCTTGTATTACTCAGCCAAAGGGGTGCTGATGCAAAGTACCAGAACTCTGTTGGCTTTTATAAATGGTATTTATTTGGGGTAGAAGCTTACAGTTACCAGGCCATAAAGCATAAGTTACTTCTCTCACCAAAGTCTGTTGCCACTTGTTGGACCAAGATGGCTGCCGGTCTCTGTGAGGGTTCAGCCTTCTTCTTCCTCATAAGGTTCTGTGGTCCCAGCTTCTTCCTTTCTCAGCTAAAGGTTAGCATAAGGCTCATCTCTCTCCGCGGGGCTCATTTCTCTCTGGGCTCAGCTGCTCTGTTCTCTCCGCAAGGCCAGCTGTAAACTCTCTAGCAAATGGCTCATCTCTCTTCCTGGGTCCTCTGCTGTGTCTAATGGAACCTTCTCTTGTTCCTCACGTATCTGCTTCTCTGTGTATTCACTTCCTAGGGCTCCAACATTGAAACTAACTCTCCTTTGCCTGGTCATTTTCTCAGTAGGTCAATGTCCAATGTCCTGATACAGCTGGATCAAAGCCTTGATCATAATTTAATCTAGTAAAAGTGAAGCCTCAGAAGCTAATACAATCTAATATGCCCAGAGGAACAGACCAGTTTACAAACATAATCCAATATCTATTTTTGGAATTCATAAATAATATCAAATCACTACAGGGCTTATTTCACTACTTGCACTTAGGTAGCAAATGTAACAAATAATTTTAAATTCTAGGAATGCTTTTTCATATAGTTTGGTACACATTCAATTTTTTTTTAAAGATTTATTTTATTTATTTCTCTGCCCTTCCCCCCGTTGACTGCTCTCTGTGTCCATTTGCTGTGGGTTCATCTGCATCCACTTGCATTATCCAGCGGCACTGGAAAACTGCATCTCTTTTTTGTTGTGTCATCTTTTTTTTTTTTTTTTTTAGATTTTTTTTTTTTAATTTTTTTATTTTTTATTGACTTTGTAATAATATTACATTAAAAATATATATGTGAGGTCCCATTCAACCCCACCCCCCCACCCCCCCTCTCCCCCCCCCCCAACAACACTCGTTCCCATCATCATGACACATCCATTGGATTTGGTAAGTACATCTTTGGGCACCTCTGCACCTCATATACATTGGTTCACATCATGGCCCATACTCTCCTCTATTCCATCATGTAGGCCCTGTGAGGATTTACAATGTCCGGTGATTACCTCTGAAGCACCATCCAGGGCAGCTCCATGTCCCGAAGATGCCTCCACCTCTCATCTCTTCCTGCCTTTCCCCATACCCTTTGTCCATTATGTCCACTTTTCCCAATCCAATGCCACCTCTTCTATGTGGACACTGGATTGGTTGTGTCCATTGCACCTTTATGTCAAGAGGAGGCTCAGATTCCACCTGGATGCTGGATGCAATCCTCCCATTTTCAGTTGTAATCACTCTAGGCTCCATGGTGTGGTGGTTGTCCTTCTTCACCTCCATCTTAGCTGAGTGTGGTAAGTCCAATAAATCAGATTGTAGGTGCTGGAGTCTGTTGAGGCTCAGGATCTGGCTATCACATTGTCAGTCCAGAGATTCAAATCCCCTAAATATATCTTAAACCCCAACATTAACTGCACCTCCAGCACATTAGCATGAAAGTCTTATGAAGGGAGATCCCATCTGAGTCCAGATTCATCACACATAAACACCATTTCCAAAGAGGGGCCATCTGCCCTGGTAGTTAACCCCATCAGCCATGACCATAACTCCCATGGGTCTCTTTAGCCCTCAAAGGAACCAATATCTGGGGGTTGTATCTGCTTTATCTGTCTCTCTGACTCTGCTCAGTTGTGCATGAGGGCAAACCTTCTGCCAGCCTCCAGACTCTTTTTTAGAAACTCGTAGCCATATAAACTCATTTCTCCTTTCCATTTCCCCCTTACTTTAGGTCAAACAGCATTTTAAAGTCATGGTATTTTATGTAGACATGGATATTCTGCTGATCCGCATTGAACCTTCCGTATAAGGTCATTTTCCAGTTGCATCATCAGTTGGTAGTTGATAGTGGTCCCTCGTTGCCAGGGAGGCTCATCCCCGGGTGTCATGTCCCACGCTGGGGGGAAGGCATTGCATTTACATGCTGAGTTTGGCTTCGAGACTGGCCACATTTGAGTAACATGAAGGCTGACAGAAGGAAATTCCCAGGCACAAAGTTGCTCTAGGCCTTGTTATTATTTTGGGTTTATCAGCTCACAAGCATAGTCATTAGTATCAGGGGCTCACTGTTGAACCCTCACTCCCTCCCAGTCCCCACCACTGTACCTGGGAGACTGTCGCTGCTCCCCTAGGGACCACGACAGAGCACCACTGGCCGGGAACCCAGTACCCCCCCTACTGTGGTTTTTAATTGTTGCCACTATGAGTATATCCAAACATTACCATGCACCCTGGACATATGTTCTGTACAGCTCCCTGTCAGTCATATATCATCTGTCATTGGTATCCCATACCAGTATCCCTCCATTGCCATTGTTGAAACACTCTGTGATCCAGAACTCCCCGAAATTTGAAGCCCAATATAATGTCATGGTCCCTTACTAGGGAATGGCATATAGCGATGAGTTTAAAGGATAGATAAAGAACTTGGATAAAGTTAGATAAAGAACTTAGATAAAGAATGTTGACTTGAAAAAATTCCACATCCTATTTTTTTCTTTTTTTTTTTTTTTCCCCCCCCCCCCCCTAATTATTCAGCTTTTCTTCACAGGAGTCCTAGACCACAGCAATGTATATATATAATATACAGCACTCCCACACATCCACCAGAAAACCTTTTCCCTTCCACAGTGATACTCTTACGCCCTATTCATATCATATTTACTTAAAGTGATGTACAGAGTCTGAGACATTAGCTTTCTAACAAGGTGACATCTGCGCTTACATTATGGTGCATACTTTAGGATACACAGTTCTTTACATTTTTAGTTATCCTATGTTTTACATTATGGTTTACATTATCAGTCTGTCATCTCCTATATGTTATGGTGTAATATTACATGTTTTATATCCATCCTTGTGTACTCTCAAGAAACTCCTCTCTTACCCCCCATTTACTTTGGTTCCACACATTTAACGTCCATTTTCCCTTCCACCTTAGTGCCCTCAGTGATAGCCAACCTCCGTTTCCTGAGGAGCCACTTCCAGAGATAGATGGAATAGTGTTCAGGGCCTAACTTGCTCAACTGCCCCAATGCCCTGGGAGCCACCCTTTCTCTCGAGGGATACAGTTCCCTCTATTGGATGGCATTAGTCCTCCCCAGGATGTGGGTCCACCCCCACTCTCACTACTTGGGTTTCTACCCCATGGTGTCACCCACTCTGGCAGAATGAGCATTTAGACATTCCCCAGGAGCCCGTCCTGCATCAGACCCTCCCCTCCGAGCATTCTAAACAGGTAACCCTCTTTATTATATTTTGATATGATTTTCTCGGCATTTTACTCTCCACCAACACCTGACCCTCTCCTGGTTCGTATGCTACCCCTCCCTCCCCCCACTTTTGGGCAACGTTACCCACCCGTCCCTCCCCAGCCACCCTCAAACCCGCAAAGCCCCAAGTAAAGGCAACCCCTTGCCCCCCTTTTATCTCTTCTTTGTGTTCATACTTACCACCATCTCGTCTTAAATTCCACCCCTGCAGACATCGGCTCATATCCTTCCTCCACCCTCTGATTTCCTGCAAGCCTATCGTTCAGTCTCTTGCTATCTAGGGCAGCTTGTTTATTTCATATCATTGAGGTCATGTAGTATTTGTCCTTCAATGTCTGGGTTGCTTCACTCAACATAAGGTTCTCAAGATTCATCCATGTTATCACATGTGTTTGTAGTGTGTTTGTTCTTACAGTCGAGTAGTATTCCATTGTGTGTATATACCACATTTTATTGATCCACTCGTCTGTTGATGGGCATTTGGGTTGATTCCAACTTTTGGCAATAGTGAACAATGCTGCTATGAACATTGGTGTACATATATTGGTTTGTGTTCTTGTTTTCAGTTCTGCTGGGTATATTCCCAGCAGTGGTATTGCTGGGTCATATGGCAAATCTATGGCTAGTTTTTTGAGAAACCGCCATACTGTTCTCCAGAATGGTTGGATCCTTCTGCATTCCCACCAGCAGTGGATGAGTGTTCCCCTTCCTTCACATCCTCTCCAGCACTTGTATTCTTCTGTTTTTTTCATAGCTGCCAATCTTATGGGTGTAAGATGGTATCTCATTGTGGTTTTGATTTGCATTTCCCTGATAGCTAGAGATTTGGAACATTTTTTCATGTGCTTTCTTGCCATTTGTATTTCTTCTTTGGAGAAGTGTCTGTTTAAGTCTTTTTCCCATTTTTTAAATGGATTGTTTATCTTTTTATTTTCAAGATGTAGGAGTTCTTTATATATGCAAGTTATAAGTTTCTTATCAGATATCTGATTGCCAAATATTTTCTCCCACTGTGTGGGCTCCCTTTTTACTTTCTTGACAAACTCCTTTGAGGTGCAGAAGGCTTTAATTTTGAGGAAGTCCCATTTATCTATTAGTTCTTTTGCTGCTCGTGCTTTTGGTGAGATATTCATAAATCCATTACCTATTACAAGGTCCTGTAGATGTTTCCCTACACTGTTTTCTAAGGTTTTTATGGTCTTGGCTTTTATATTTAGGTCTTTGATCCATCTTGAGTTGATCTTTGTATAAGGTGTGAGATGGTAATCCTCTTTCATTCTTCTACATATGGCTATCCAGTTCTCCAGACACCATTTGTTGAATAGGCCACTCTCTCCCAGTTGAGAGGGTTTGGTGGCTTTATCGAATATTATGTGGTTGTATATGTGAGGTTCTATATCAGAGCTTTCAATTCGATTCCATTGGTCTATATGTCTCTCCTTATGCCAATACCATGCTGTTTTCACCACCGTAGCTTTATAGTATGTTTTGAAGTCAGGTAGTGTGATTCCTCCAATTTCGTTTTTCTTTTTCAGTATGTCTTTGGCTATTCGGGGTCTCTTTCCTTTCCAAATAAATTTCATAGTTAGTTTTTCTAGTTCCTTAAAGAAGGCTGCATTGATTTTTATTGGGATTGCATTGAATGTGTAGATCAATTTTGGTAGGATAGACATCTTAATAATGTTCAGTCTTCCTATCCATGAACAAGGAATAGTCTTCCATTTATTTAGGTCTTCTTTGATTTCCTTGAACAATCTTCTATAGTTCTCAGTGTATAAGTTCTTTACCTCTTTAGTTAAATTTATTCCTAAGTATTTGATTTTTTTATTTACTATTGTGAATGGTATTTGTTTCTTGATTTCCTCCTGATCTTGCTCATTATTGGTGTACAGAAATGCTACTGATTTTTGCGCATTGATCTTATAACCTGCGACTTTACTAAACTCATTTATGAGTTCTAGAATCTTCGTTGTAGATCTCTCAGGGTTTTCTATGTATAGGATCATGTCATCTGCAAATAATGAAATTTTGACTTCTTCCTTTCCAATTTGAATGCCTTTTATTTCTGGTTCTTGCCTCAGTGCTCGAGCAAGTACTTCTAAGACAATGTTAAATAGGAGCGGCGACAGTGGGCATCCTTGTCTTGTTCCTGAGTTTAGAGGGAAGGAGTCTAGGATTTCTCCATTGTAAACAATATTGGCTTTAGGTTTTTCATATATACTCTTTATCATGTTCAAAAAATTTCCTTGTATTCCAATCATTTGGAGTGTTTTTATCAAGAAAGGGTGCTGTATTTTGTCAAATGCTTTTTCTGCATCAATAGATATAATCATGTGATTTTTTTCCTTCAATCTGTTTATATGGTGTATTACGTTGATTGATTTTCTTATGTTGAACCATCCTTGCATACCTGGGATGAATCCCACTTGGTTGTGGTGTATAATTCGTTTAATGTGTTGTTGAATACGATTAGCAAGTATTTTGTTAAGTATTTTTGCGTCTAGGTTCATTAGAGAAATTGGTCTGTAATTTTCCTTTCTTGTGATGTCTTTGTTTGGCTTTGGTACTAGGGTAATGTTGGCATCATAGAAGGAGTTGGGTAATGTTCTTTCTGTTTCGATGGTTTGGAATAGTTTCAGCAGGATTGGTGTCAGTTCTTTCCGGAATGTTTTATAGAATTCACCTGTGAAGCCATCTGGCCCTGGGCTCTTCTTAGTTGGGAGATTTTTAATAACTGATTCTATCTCTCTGCTTGTGATTGGTTTGTTAAGATCATCAATTTCTTCTTTTGTCAATATGGGCTGTTTATGTGTTTCTAGGAATTTGTCCATTTCCTCTAGATTGTCATTTTTGTTGGAATATAGTTTTTCAAAATATCCTCTTATGATAGTCTTTATTTCTGTGGGGTCAGTGGTGATATCGCCTTTCTCATTTCTTATTTTGTGTATTTGCATCTTCTCTCTTTTTTTCTTTGTTAGTGTTGCTAAAGGTTTGTCAATTTTGTTAATCTTCTCAAAAAACCAGCTCTTGGTCTTGTTTATCTGTTCAAGTGCTTTCTTATTTTCTATTTCATTTAGTTCTGCTCTTATCTTTGTTATTTCCTTCCTTCTTCTTCCTTTTGGGTTACTTTGTTGTTGTTTTTCTAATTCCTTCAAATGTGCAGTTAGTTCTTCAATTTTTGCTCTTTCTTCTTTTTTGATATATGAATTTATGGCTATAAACTTCCCTCTCAGTACTGCTTTTGCTGCATCCCATAAATTTTGGTATGTTGTGTTATCATTATCATTTGTTTCAAGGTAGTCATTGATTTCTTTTGAGATTTCCTCTTTGACCCACTGTTTTTCTAAGAGTGTGTTGTTTAATTTCCAAATCGTGGTGTGAAATCTGGGCTTCTTTCCCTTGCAAATCTCCAGCTTGACTCCACTGTGGTCAGAGATAATGTTTTGTATGATTTCAATCTTTCTGAATTCGTTCAGCCTTTCTTTGTGGCCTAGCATATGATCTATCTTGGAGAATGATCCATGTGCGCTTGAGAAAAATGTATATCCTGCTGTGTTTGGGTGTAGCGATCTATATATGTCTATTAGATCGAGCTCCTCTAATATACTATTCAGATGTTTTGTGTCTTTGGTGATTCTCTTTTGAGATGTTCTGTCCAGAATTGATAGTGGTGTATTAAAATCCCCCACTATAATTGTAGATGTATCTATTCTTTCACTTAGTTTTTCCAGCGTTTGCCTGACGTATTTAGAGGCACCCTTGTTAGGGGCATAGATATTTATGATTGTTCGATCTTCTTGACAGATTTTCCCTTTGACTAAAATGTAGTATCCTTCTTTGTCTCTCACAATTGTTTCACATTTAAAGTCTATTTTGTCTGATATTAATATAGCTACTCCTGCCTTTTTTTGGTTATTGTTAGCTTGTATGATTGTTTTCCAGCCTTTCACTTTCAATCTCCATGCGTCTCTGGGTCTAAAATGTGTCTCTTGTAGACAGCATATGGATGGGTCATATTTCCTTATCCAGTGTCCCAGTCTGAATCTTTTGATAGGTGAGTTTAATCCATTGACATTCAGTGTTATTACTATCAAGGAATTATTTGTGTTAGCCATATTTTGATTGGATTTGTGTTTGTCATATTTTGTTTGTATATTTTTTTTTTGTCTTTTTTGTTGTTGTTGTTGGTCTTATACTCTCCTCCAACTTTGCCTTTCCTGTTTTTTCCTTTCTTCCTGCAGAACTCCCTTTAGAATTTCTTGAAGGGGAGGTTTCTTGTTGGTATACTCTTTCAGTTTCTGTTTGTCTGCGAATATTTTGAACTCTCCATCATGTTTGAATGCTAGTTTAGCTGGATAGAGTATTCTTGGTTGGAAATTTTTTTCCTTTAGTACCTTGACTATATCATACCACTGTCTTCTTGCCTCCATGGTTTCAGAAGAGAAATCAGCACTTAATCTAATTGAGCTTCCCTTGTATGTGATGGTTTTCTTTTCTCTTGCTGCTTTTAGGATCTTCTCTTTGTCTTGAGCATTGGATAATTTGACAAGTATATGTCTTGGGGTGGGCCTGTTGGGGTTTATGACTTGTGGAGTGCGCTGTGCTTCTTGGATATGTACATCTGTCTCTTTCAGTAGATTTGGGAAGTTTTCAGTCATTATTTCCTGCAACACTCTTTCTGACCCCTTTCCCTTCTCTTCACCTTCTGGAATGCCTATAATACGTATGTTTGAGCGTTTTGCATTGTCATTCAGGTCCCTAAATCCTAATTGGATTTTTTCTATCTTCTTATTGACCCCTTCTACTATCTGTTTGATTTCTGATGTACTGTCTTCCACATCACTAATTCTCTGCTCTGTCTCTTCTAGTCTGCTGATATTTGCTGCAAGTGTATTTTTGATTTCTTGAACTGTGGTGTTCATTCCCATCATATCTGTTATGTTTTTGCGTATGTCTGCAATTTCCCCTCCAAGTGATGTCTTCATGTTGTTAACCTCTTTCATTACTGCATCAAATTTGTCGGTGATAAATGTTCTGAGATCTTTCATTGCTTGTGCCAAGTTTTGCTCCCCTTCGTGATTATTGGTTTGTTGATTGGATTCAGCCATGTTTTCCTGATTATTGGTTTGGTTCGTAGATTTTTGTTGCTTTCTGGTCATCTCTTTATTTTGACGAATTTAATCAGTTCCTTAGCTTCTTTGTCTGCTCTTGGAGGTTAATTAGTTGTTATTTTTGCACAGGTGTTATATCTTCTCTTTGTCACTTTTTTCTTCTTATTCTAGTTACTTGTTGTTGGTTAAGTTCACTTTAGAGGAAAGTATTAGTGTTGGGGAAAGGCAATTGTGTAAGCAAGGGAAAAGTATAAAGTTGTATTGGTGATGTATGTTAATAAAGCAGGAATATGAGATCTGGAAGGATGAAGGTTAGATTCATGTAGATTGTATAGAGTTATAGCTGTAGGTAGAGTACCTTTTATGAAGTTGATGACTGAATTTGGGAGGAATATGGTATGAACTACACAGCTATTGTTTTCATGAGAGAGGGAAAAAGAAAAGAAAGGTAATAGTTTCAAGAGTGGATAATAGACAGAAAACAGAACAAAGGTATTAGAAATTAAGAGTTAGACACTTTGTGGATCAAAGAACGGGAGGTGGGGGGTAGAATATAGGAGAGACAGTAGATGATAGTGGATATCAAGATGCAGGGGAAGGGGGATAGTGTAGGTAGCCTAAATCAGTTCACACAGAAATGAGGCAGTGGAGGATGGGAAAACCCAGCAAATGTGAGGTGTTCCCTGTAGCACCTATTGTATACTTGAATTAAAGTAAAAATAAGTGGAAGATGAGGGACAAGAGGGAAAGAGAAAACCGAAAAAAAAACAAACAAACAAAAAAAAAAACTAATTATAATAGAGAAAAAAGAAAGGCAAGAAGAAAGGAAGAAAGAAAAAGAGGATGGGCAAACGGTGGGGAACGGATAGGGAGAAGAGAGATACAGGTACACACGTGTCACAATTGCAACACTATCTAAAACAACAACTTCCCCCCGCTTTGCCCTAAAACCCCCCCGTCTGTCTGCCCAAATGGGTCTGCAAGCACCTCCCTTCCCACAAACCCCCAATAGGCCGCCCAGGGCCCACGAACTCCCCAGTACTGCAGATGCTCAAAAAAAAAAAAAAAAAAAAAAAATTTAAGTAAAATTAAAACAAACAAACAAACAAACAAACAAAAAAAAACAAAAAAAAAACAGAAACCCCTCCGCAGGCCCGGCTCCGCCCGCCGCGGAGGCTTGGACCGGCTCTGCCCGGCTCCTCACGCCGCCTTGGCCTGGCCTGGCTCCGCCCAGCTCCGCTCGCTACAGCGGCCCAGCCGGCTCCGGCATCCACCTCCCGCCACCGCGGCCTGGACCGGCCCTGCCCGGCTCCGTACCCGCCGCGGCCTGACCCGGGCCCGCCGGGCTCCAAACGCTACCGCGGCCCGCAGGCGGGGCCTGCACCGGCCCCGCCCGGCTCCAAGCGCTACCGCGGCCCGCAGCCGGGGCCTGCACCGGCCCCGCCCGGCTCCAAGCGCTACCGCGGCCCGCAGCCGGGGCCTGCACCGGCCCCGCCCGGCTCCAAGCGCTACCGCGGCCCGCAGCCGGGGCCTGCACCGGCCCCGCCCGGCTCCAAGCGCTACCGCGGCCCGCAGCCGGGGCCTGCACCGGCCCCGCCCGGCTCCAAGCGCTACCGCGGCCCGCAGCCGGGGCCTGCACCGGCCCCGCCCGGCTCCAAGCGCTACCGCGGCCCGCAGCCGGGGCCTGCACCGGCCCCGCCCGGCTCCAAGCGCTACCGCGGCCCGCAGCCGGGGCCTGCACCGGCCCCGCCCGGCTCCAAACGCTACCGCGGCCCGGCCCGGCCTGGCTCAGCCCCACCGAGCGGGGCTAGATGCCTCGTCTCCGCCTACCCAAGAAGGGAATCCTCTGCAGGTAGTTGGGATCTCCGTGTATATTTCACAGACGAATCCTCTCTGTTACCTTCCCTCCAAATCGATGTCCAGACACCTCCGGACCAGCAAAAATCCCGAAACAATCCGGTCCCAAAGAGTCTCCAACGCCGCCCAGCCGATTCCCTGCAGAAGACTCTAACAGGGATGTTCACTCAGCCGCCATCTTGCCTCAATCTGTTGTGTCATCTTGCTGAGTCAGTTCTCCATGTTTGCGGTGCCACTCCTGGGCAGGCTGTGCTTTTTTCATGCAGGGCGACTCTCCTTACGAGGCACACTCCTTGTATGTAGGACACCCTTACACGGGGGCATCCACCCCTGTGTGGCACAGCACTCCTTGTGCGCAGCAGCACTGCGTGTGGGCCAGCTTACCACATGGGTCAGGAGGTCCTGGGAATCAAACCCTGGACCCTCCATATGGTAGATGGACGCTCTATCAGTTGAGCCACATCCACTACCCCACATGCAATATTGTTCCAGATCTGAACCAGATTATATGGTTCACTTATATGATTTCTCTGCCTCATCAGTTGGGATAGACGAGATTATGATAAAGCCTTATCTCGGTTGGGTTAATACAACTGAGGTTTACTTCTTGCATGTGATACATGTCCAACATGGATAGCCATTCAGGGACTGAGACTGATGAAGACATAATCTGGAAAAATGCTTTCTAATTGCCAAGGCAGATCAAAAAGAAGGTCGGTGCACCCACAATTAAATGCTTTCACCCAGAAATGACACACATCACTTAAGTTCACATTTTGTTAGCCCAAACAAGTCACAGAGCCAACATCAAGGGAGTGAGAAAGTGCAGTCTTAGCATGTGACAAGAAAGAGAAACACCAGATCATTGTGAACAGTCCTAAAGATAGTCAACAACATTAATAAATGTATTACCCACCAAGGAAAGACCTCCAAGCAGGGCACTTGCCCACAAGTGATTAAGAAAAAAAGTCAGAGCCACATAGACTGATAGAAATCTGACCAATACGAGGCCTTTAAACAGAATCCAAGGACCCTTCTGGAATAAGCCCCATTTCTTTTCTTGACATTCCTATAACATCCTTTATAATAAGAAGAATGAGAAACCACAACCGTGACCACGGGTTTTTTTTCCCTAGAATTGTGCCTTGTATAGCTTCATGTGCCAGTGGAGGCCCCAAATTTTCTACATAGGAGAGGCTTAGAAGTATGAACCTAATTAGGAGGAATGCAATGAGCTTGGTGTTCAGGCTGAGTTTGCTTAGCAAGTTAACCATTTTTACTTAAAATGCATATCATTTGAAATGGTTTGGGTTTAAGGGACTGCCAATGAATATCATATGGAGATAACACCCTGCTAATCCCCTCTTGCCTGCCACCAGTCCACGGCCATTGAAGGGAATTAAATAAATGGACAGTGTTCCATCTTTTCAGACCAGAAGTTATCAATGAGTTGCCTACTCAAACTCAGTGGTTTGCCTGGGGCTGAGTGGTTTCTTGGGATGCAGAACTTTTGGCACTAGAATGGGAATAGCCTTGGGCAAACTGAGATGTTTGGTCTCCCTGCAGTTCTCGGACATATTTTATTTAGTTGTTTGGTGTTTTCTTCTTTTTTAAATTGGAATGAGTTGTCATCATTTAAAAATTGGGTTTCCTCAAAACATCCAGATTCACAGCTTCTTTTAACAATTCAGATCTGGCCACTCACAACCTGTGTTCCCTCAAGGCAATAATTAACCAGGGCCAAATGGTGGCAGCGACTTGCTTAAAGCAGAGCGTGTGATCTCCCCGTCATCACGATTCCCTCCTGTCCCCGTCCCCACCTGGCTACCTTCACGCTCTAACATTATCTGCACAGACCCTGGGGCATTAGGCTACACAGTAGAAATACCTGGGTGTTCTTTACTATCCCCAAACTAGGCTGCACCCCACCCCAGACCAACTACCTATGAATCTCTGGGGGTGGGTCTCCGGCATCCATATTTTAAAGCCCTGCAGATGGTTTCACTGTGTAGACAAGGTTGTACACATCCGTGTTTAGTACTTGTAACCCCTGAAGAATCTGTACCTTCTCATTCCAATGGTGGGGCACAAGGAAAAAGTGGTACAGTTGATTCAGCCATAAAACAGAAGCTTAAAAACACTTTTGAAAGTACAGGGAAAATCTTTCTATCTGCTCCCTCAAACCTCTGAAAACAATTCTCTGCAGACATTTCTATCAGTCTTCCAGGAGAGCTACCTTCGAATTTCATTATACACACAGCTTTAAAATAGTAACTCAATCTGTAGAATTTTATAAAAATGTACTGGGTTGGGAAATGACACAAAAATAATATCCATTGGTTTTCTTTTATAATATCATCAACTAAAGTGACACATTTTGGAGTACCGTGGTTATTAAAATGCAGCTTTGCACTGGTATGAATGCCACTTATATTTAAAAGGTAAGTAATTTTACATGATTTGCTCTCATATATTTTGTCCTGGTAATAGGAAGATCCATGGATTCAGAGACTTTGTCAAATGGCCTTTCTCCTTCTACCACACTTAATGAAGACTGGACGCTTTTAGAATCCTTCTTCCCAAAGGAATTTACAAAATGTCAAATGGCCACAGCAGTCACTTAGGCTAGCCTGGGAATGATTATTCAATTTGGTCATGGGAAGAGAAGAGGGATATTTCCTTGAAGCTCTTTCAACCTCCTAGTCTTTCTCCTCTGAAAACATTCCATTATGGTGCATCATTGTCCAAATAGGAGTTGTCACAACTGAACTAAATTTATCATGGGTATCATTTAGGCCTCTTTGTGTTCTGGGTGATGGAAAACCCAACTCAAGTGATTAAACACTGAAGGGTTGCTGTGGGTTCATATAATCAAAGAGAAGTACAGTGGGCTTCAGATGAAGCTTGATCCAGAGGTTTCAAACAACAGCACCATCACCAAGTATTCAATTCCCCTCTGTCCTCTGTTCCATAGTTCAGGGTTGACTTCAGACTTTGGATGTAATGGCAGCTGCCCAGCAGGTCTAGACTCTCCTCTTATGCTAACAAGAAGACCTGCCATAATTCTCCATCCCCCATCTTTAAACCACACTCTCCAAAGGGAGTGTGTAAAGCTAAAAAGGGCCTAATCCTAAAGCCATAGGAGATATCAGTACCACCTAAACATTTTTGGCTCAAAGTGGAAAAGGAATGTTTTTCCTTAGGACATTCAGTATTCTGTTTCCAGGAGAAGGAAGGAATTTATTTTGAGCAGCAAATATCATATGTCCATTATGCTAGGTGTGTTCTCACCAACCAATGCAGAGTGGGCTTGGCTCTTCTCTCCCTTGTTCTAGAACAGGGTTATGGGACAGAACTTCCCGTGATGATGGAAATGTTTCTTATCTTTGCTGTCCAATACAGTAGCTACCTAATCACAGGTAACTACTGAGTACTTGGGATGTGACTAATGTGACTCAGGATCTGGATTTTTAATGTGACTCAGAACTACCATATTATACAATAGAGTTCTAGAAACTTATAATTCCATTAATGCAACTGAAGATCACATTTGGGTTTTTGACTTCAGCTTATAATATTATTTGTGGTACATGATAGAGCCTATTATTAACAAAATTCCACAACTTTTTTTCTATTTACAAGAATACTGAGCCATGTCTTTGTCATTCTGTGTACTTGCAATGCATTATTTGAAACTAAGTGCAAAGTTTTACATTTACTCCCAATGGAATGATCAAGGTATCCTCAATTTTAAGATATTTTTTATTCTGATGTTTTTAATCCATGATATATCTTGGTCTACCAGCCTTATGTCAGTTTCTATCATGGAATGGATCATTTCTATAGAGAGCTTTATTTTTCTTAATATGAGAATCATAAATGCCTTGAAGTGTCTGTAAAACTTCTCTAAAAATGTGTAGATTTTCATATGCCTCTGCTTATGCTCATATTTTTTTTGAAGAGAAGGGGCCCAATGCACCATCAAATTCTCAAAGATCAAAATCCCAGTACCAGTATTAAAAAATACCAGTCTATAATAGAATTATAAGTCCATTTTAAGTCCTTTGCTCATTTCTCAATCTCGAGGATTTGGGGAAGGTGATATCCATTCTGTTTCTAATTGAGAGGAGGCTTAGATCCCATGAGGCAGATGGATGAGTCTATTTTGCTTGCAGTTGCAGGCACTCTCTGTTCCTTGGGATGGTCATTGTCCATCCTTATCTCTTTGTTTGTTGTCCTGGGTGAGTCCAGTGAACTGGAGAGTAGGTGTTGTAACTCTGCTGAGATTCAGGACTCAACTGGCACATGAACAGATCAAAGATTTAAGCCTCTGGGACACATGTTTAACAAGTTTAGTGCTAATTATAGGTTCAAATAAAAGAGGCCAAAGAGCCATGTGTAGGGAAACTATAAATGAGTCTAACTTATTCTAGCAGTGGAAGAACTTTTATCATTGATATAGAGACAGTGACCACCAAAGGTTCTGAGGGGAGGGAGAGGGAAGAATAGGTATAACACGGGGGCATTTTCGGGGCATTGGAATTATCCTGCATGACATCGCAATGACAGATACAGGCCATTATACATTTTGTCATAACCTATAAAATTGTGCAAAGCAGAGTGTAAATGGTAGTGTAAACTCTAGATCATGGTTAGTAGCAATGTTTCAATATGTGTTCATCAATTGTAACAGATGTACCACACTAATGAAAGAAGTTGTTAATGTGGGAAAGCGGGAGGAGGAGGGAGTGGTGCCTATGAAAATCCCTTATACTTTTTTATGTAACATTGATGTAATCTAAAGCTTCTTTAAAAATATTTATTTTTAAAAAAGGAATGGTATTAAAAAGTCTCAAAGAGTAATTTTCAGGGGTCATACACATTGTCAAGCCAGGTCAGTGTCTTGTGGTATGTCTTTACAAATGGTCCTCCAGATTAACACTAGGAGTTGCCCCAGGCTCTGCTGTTGATCCCTTAGACCAGAAAGATCGTGCTCTTTTTAGAGCTTTAGCTGTCCTGCACTGTGTGCAACTAAAGCCCACCTGAGGCAAAGCCTCAGGATGAAACATATGCATGCCAGTCCCTTTTCTTAAGTGTTGATTCCTTTCTTAAATCTGGCAGCTGTTACCACCCTCTGCATCCCTCAGATAGTTGTTTTCATTCTGTTACACGTACTAACTATTTAACCAGACCTATATTCATGAACATTTAGGATCTTATTAATTTTTGCTGTGCAATGAACATCCTTATTTGTGCCTCTTGGAGCACGTGTATAAGTAGATAATGAAAGGTGGAATTATGGATTCTAGAACATGTACATAAAAATTGTAATACAAGGAGGCTAAAAGTCTGGAAACCTAAATACCACTATTTTATCATGAATTTTATTATGAGATCAATAACCCATTCATTCGTTTGCATAATACAGGTTTATAATTTATCAGCTATTTCAAAGGTATCAAATAAACCCAAATATTTTCAGACAAGGCAGCCACCTTATAGACGCTATCAAAATACTTTCCAGGATGTCTGTGAATGCGGAGCACTATATCCTGAAATAACAAGCCAAGGGACTGTTGAATGTTCTTTCTCTGGAAGATTTGAAGAGACATTTTGATCTTTCTGCAGTGGGTTAAAGGTGGCCATTAAAAGACTTGGGGCAAATGAAACTAGAGACAGCCAGCGACACAGGGCACTTGGGTATCCTAGAAGGTGCCCTAGCTCACCTTTTTTTTTTTTCTAACAATACTAGTTTGTTTATTTTAGTCCGTAGTTCATTTCCCAACTCCGAGGACTCTGGGGTGGTGATGCCCCCTCCATCATTAATTGAGGAGGGCTTCGATCCCATACATCCCATGGATGGGACTCTCTTCCTTGCAGTTGTAGGCATTCTCAGTTTCTTGATAAGTTTTTTGTCCATTATCTCCTCCCTGTTAGTTATCCAGGGCGAGTCCATTGAACTGCAGACTGGGGGTTGCAACTCCGTTGAAATTCAGGCTAGCTCACCTCTTAAAGCAGGGCTTAGAATGGTGGTGTCAAGCTCTCCTTTGAACTTTGCCTTGTTTCATGTTGTGAGACCATTGGGTAGACATTGTGTTTGTGCAGCCCTGGAGCATAAAAGATTGCATAAATGACCACTAGAAGGCCAGAGCAATGCAAGGGAACCTCATCTGTACTGCCCACCCCCTGATGTATGCCAGCCCCACTCCCACCAAATAGCAGACATCCCAGAGAACAAACGTTTGAGATTATTACACCTACCTCTCTTAATTTCCATTTTGATTCAAAAATCACAGGAGGCTATGAACTTACTTTATGATTCTTTTATTCCCATGCAGATGAAATGGGTAATCTGACACTTACTAGCTGTAAAGGTAGGACTTTTCCTTTTAGCATTAAATATTCTTTTTTGGGATGGTTTTTACTTTACAAATGGCCTAAAGATCAAGATGTGACCTGCATAGATATGTTTTCAAGGAAGGTTAGAGGATTCTGATTAATTCCCCTTAATGTGTGGCAGGTTGGAATCCCACCATTGCATCTGACATGCTTTATGCTGGCACTACTCATGGTAGGCATAAGGGAAAGTTAACTGAGTATGGGAAAAGACTTAGTGCTTTCTTTTCCTATTCAGCAAAATAATTTTTCAAATGAATCCCAAGAACATAAGAAAGATGCCATTGCTCTCAGGGTTTTTCATATTTTTAGTCAGAAGTTACTTCAGAAAATGTTTATTAAACACACACCTTGTGCTGACCACTAATCTAGAACTTGTGGGGAATATAACTGAAATCTCTTTAGACCAGCTTAGTAGAGTCTCAGTTAGTTTCTTGCCCAGGATGGGTTCAGATGTCAGATATTTTACGCATGTCAAAACAACGGTATCAGTGTTTTAAGAGAAATATAGTTTCTACCCTCATGGGGTTTACAGTCTAGGAAAGAAAGTAAATGCTAAGTAAAATATTACAAATGTGTGAATTCATAGTGAAGTGAAAGTTATGATCCTGCTTTCGACCTTGAAACCAGGTTGTAAAATCAGCTGAATAGCCCTCCACCCCCATCAGGCAGCCAGCACCCAATAAGAATGAGCTCTAGCTTTTTATTACGCTCCTTCCCTCCCTTCATTTCATTTCTTCTCCTACCTTATTCTATCCCTTTCACATAGTATTTATTTGTGGAATGCCTGCCATGTCTCAAGCTCTGGGTTGGAATTGGAAATGTAGATGAAAATAAGATACAGAAAAGCACGCCTACGTCCACCAGCGCAGGCTCTCAATAATTGGCTCAGAGCACAGACTTTCCCTTCAAAGCTTCCACACGATGAGTGTGTCCTTTCCTGCTTTGGCCAGAGGTGTAGTAATGTCCCTGATCATAAATCAGAGGAGTGTCCTGTGGAAATCAATTTCCAGGGGCTTGGGGATAGCTAGACAGAGTTTCCCAGGAAACAAAGGCTGCCTAAATGGTCAGTTTCTTGAGTTCTCCATGTACATTGCTGAAGAATAGAATCCACAGTGAACAGCCTGGGGTGGCTTTAGCTCCATCCTTCCTTTGCAGAAGCACAAAGATGAAGTAAATGAGCCACAGGAATAGGGGTTTCTTTGAGGCTGGAGATATTATAATTTCTTCTCTGAATATAAGAGTTGGCTTGAAAAGGCAGCATTCACTGTTGAGGGAGTAACTCAGAAGAGGTCTTGTGGTTATGAAGGTTTTATGATTATTTTGGGTCTTTGTAAAGACTCCTGTGTTTGGGTAACAGATTCCACACTGGAGAGATTACACAAACATTCCTTAACATCAGTCTGTGGCTTTGTTAGACAGAATTAAAAGAGCTCTGTGTCCCTTCCAGTCCCCAATGATACCCCAAATAGGTCATTCACATACTAGATGTTTTTCAGAATTGAACTCTGGGTCTTCTGTATTTTTTAAAATCACATAGGCAAAAGCAATCTGGGGGAAGCCTGTACTGTTTTGAAAATAAAAGATGTTTAAATCAAAAAGCCTCTAAATGAGGATGCAAGATTCATTAATTAAATACAGTCATGTCACACACAAACAGACAGATTGAAAAAATGCTAAGGAAGAAAAGTATTTATTTAGCAAATATTCACCAAACACTTATTTTCTAGGCATGTTCTAGTGCCAATGCAGAGCTTTTACTGTACAAAGACAGATGATAAAACTATAACTTCAGATAATAGAAATTCCATAAAAAAATAAAATAAAGCAAGGCAAAAAGAGTTATGGGAGAAGTGTGATATTTATATAGCATGTGGTCAGGAAAACTCTCTCTGGAAAGGTGGTATTTGGTTTTAGGATGTATGAAAATGTCTGAGGACCCTACAGGCTATAGAAAAGGCTTGGGCTTTCATTTTAAGTGAGATGGAAGAAACATTTGAAGAATGTTGAGCAGAGGACTGACATGATCTGACGTATGTTTTACATTGTTGCCTATATTGAGAAGAGACTTCAGATGATAAGGGCAGAAGCAGGAGGCCGGTTAGAAGGCTAACGCAGTGATCCAAGTGAGAGTTGATGAAAGGTTCACCCTGGGGGATAGCAGCAGGGGTGATAAGAATTGGCAGATTGATAGAAATATTTTGAAGGTAAAATTGACAGGAATTGGTGGTAGACCATGTGTGAGCTGTGAAAGAAAGAAAGGAGCCAAGGATGACACCAAGGTTTCTGAACTGAACAAATGGAAGAATTGTTAGTTCAATGAGTGCTTCTAGTTGAAATAATGAAGTTGAGGGGGGGGGCTGGTTTGTGTGCTGTGGAGATAAAAGGAGGGCGGGAGATATCGGGAGCTCAGAGTTTATATATTAAGTTTGAGATGCCTATGAGACTTCCAAGAGGAAATGTAAAGTGGACAATTAGATAAACAAGTCGGAGTTCAAAGGGAGAGTTAAAATGGAGATATAAATCTTGGAGTGTTAAAAATCTTGAAAGAATGAGGTAAGGCAGGGAAGGCAGGTATATAGAAAAAAGATGAGGTTCAAGAGCTAAGCCCTAGAGTACTCCCAAATTTTAGAAGTCAGAGAGATCATAAGGAGTAAGAAAAAAAGAATAAGAAGGAAGGAAGACAACAAGGCAAGGCCATTGTCCTAGAATTCAAGAGAATAAGGTGTTTCAAGCAGGAGAGATTAATCAACTATGTCAAAAACTGCTGTTTGTGCAAATAAATTAAGGACTGAGAAATAAAGTTTGAATATAACAAAGTAGAGGTCATTGATGACTTTGGCAAGAGTAGTTTCAGTGGAGTAGAACTACAACTTATTCAAAGTGGGTTCAGGGGTTGCCCTTATGCACACCTGAGCAGAGTCCCAGAGACAGATAAAGTAGATACAACCACGGATATTGGTTCTTCTGAGGGCTACAGAGACCCACAGTTTCCATGGTCATGGCAGATGGAGTTCAGTGCCATCTCAGATGGCCCTACTTTGGAGTTTGTGTTTCTGTGGGATGGAGCTGGACTCAGATGTGATCTTTGTCCACAAGTCTCTCCTGTTACTTTTACCGGAACTGTATTTGTTGCTGGGGTTTAATGTATACCCAGGGGGCCCGAATCTCTGGACTGACCATGTGATAGCCAGGACCTGAGCCTCAACAGACTTGCAACTCCTACACTCTGGTTTATTGGACTTACCCCTCTCAGCTAACATGGAGTTGAAGAAGGTCAATCACCACACCAGAGAGCCAAGAGTGCCTACAACTGAAAGCAGGAGGATTGCATACAGCATCCATGTGGAATCTAAGCCCCCTCTTGATATAGATGTGGAGTGGACCCAACCATTCCAAGGTCCACAGGATGGAGGAATAGAGTATGGATTAGAGTGGACTTACTGATATTCTATTCATGAACTATT
The DNA here is from genome assembly GCF_030445035.2 of Dasypus novemcinctus. NCBI lineage: Eukaryota > Metazoa > Chordata > Mammalia > Cingulata > Dasypodidae > Dasypus > Dasypus novemcinctus. The sequence goes on along the minus strand of NC_080674.1, from coordinate 168,449,107 downwards.
GTGATTAGTAATCGAAGAAAATGTGGCATTGGTGTGGAGAAAGTGGCCATGGTGGCTACTGGGAGTAGGGAGTAGGAGGAAGAGATGTGATGTGGGGGCATTTTCGGGACTTGGAGTTGTCCTGGGTGGTGCTGCAGGGCCAGTTACCAGACATTGTATATCCTCCCATGGCCCACTGGGTGGACTGTGGGAGAGTGTGGGCTATGATGTGGACCATCGACCATGAGGTGCAGCGATGCTCAGAGATGTATTCACCAAATGCAATGAATGCCTCATGATGATGGAGGAGATTATTGTTATGGGGGGAGGAGTGGGGTGAGGGGGGTGGGGGGTATATGGGGACCTCATATTTTTTGAATGTAATATTAAAAAAATAAAGAACAAAAAAAAAAGAAGAAGAAGAAGAACACGCAGCGAATAGACACAAAGAACAAACAACTGAGGCAGAGGAAGGGGAGATAAATAAATAAATAAATAAATAAATAAATAAATGAACACATAAATAAATAAATAAATAAATAAATAAATCTTTAATTAAAAAAAGAAAGAAGGAACAACTTTCACTGCTGGCAATGATGAAGGAACTTGAGTGAGACCAGTCCTCCTGCTATCAACATTAAAAAAACAAACAAAAAACAAAACAAGGGTGGGCACAGCAGACCACTGATCATAGCTTATGATTAATGAGTTCAGATTGCTGGAGGTGCAGCCCTGAAGGCAACTATTGTTTCAACCCACCCCAAAGGCAGTGGCAGCCATTGTTTCAACCCTTCTTGGACTGAGGTATGAACAAAGGAGGTTTAAAGATACAGCACTTCTTCAGGGTTGTGGGGGACAGTCAGCTGAAAGGCTGAAGACAAGAATGTGGACATACTAAACAAAGTCTTTTAAAAAATGATTTTAAAAATACTCAAGGAGGGCCACATCCATTGGCCTTATGGGATTACTGCTCCCTTTCAATTAGAAGTAGAGTGGACATCACCATCCCAGAATCATTCAGGATTGAGGAATGACCTATGGACTAAAGTAGTCTTACTGGTATTCAACTATAGACTTATTGTGATTCTAACAATGGAAGAAATTATATCATTGATGTGGCGGTAGTGCCCACTGGAGATTCTGAGGGCAAGGAGAGGAATAAATAGGTGTAATATGGGGACATTTTCAGGACTTGGGAACTGTCCTGAATGACACTGCAATGACAGATGCAGGCCATTATATATTTTACTATAACCTACATAATTGGGTGGGAGAGAGTGTAAACTATAATATAAAGTTTAATCCATGCTTAGTGGCAATGCTCCAAAATGTGCTCATCAACTGCAATGAATGTACCTCACTAATGAAGGATGTTATTAATGTGGAAAAATGTGGGAGTTGTGGGGAGTGGGGCATATGGGAATCCCCTATATTTTTTATGTGACATTTGTATAATCTAACTATCTTTTTAAAAAATAAAATAAAATAAATAAATAAAAATGCTCAAGGAGATGAAGGAAAGTAACAGGAAGAAATACAGGCTATCAGGAAAACAATGAAGGATGAAATGAGAGTTTAACTAAAGAGATAGGAATTGTAAAAAGGAACTAAATAGGAACTACTGGACTGGAAGATCAAAATAACTGCAATGAAAAAGGCCCAAGAGGGTTTAAAGTATAGATTGGAGCTGGCAGAAGAAAGAATCAGTGAACTTGAAGACAGGACCTTTGAAATGAGTCAGACTAAGGTGCAAAAAGAAAGAAAAAAATATTAAAAGTGAAAATAGCTTAAAACAGATATGGAATACCACCAAACACACCAACATCCATATTATGGGAGTCCCAGAAAGAGAAGAAAGAAAGGAGCAGAAGGAAAAATCAAAGAACTTGATTGGCAAAGAACTTCCTAAACTTAGCAAAAAATGTGAATATGCACATCCAAAAAGCTCAGAGAACACCAAAAGGATAAACATGAAGAAGAATACATCTGTCATATATTGATTGTACTCTTGAATACAAAAGACAAAGAGAAAGGTCTGAAAGTACAAGAGAAAAGCGACATGCTATGTACAAGGGAATTCCAATTAGATTGCATGCCTATTTCTCATCAGAAAACATGGAGCAAGAAGACAAGGAGTTGAAATACTTAAAGTGCTGAAAGAAAACAACTGCCTGTCAAGAATTTTATTTCCAGTGAGATTCTCTTTCAAAAATGAAAGAGAGATTAAGACATTCTCAGATAAACAAAAGATGAGGGAGGACCTTACCACTAGACTTGTCCTATAAGCAATGCTAAAGCAAGCTCTTTGGACTGAAATAAAAGGACATTAGACAGTGGCTCAAAGTGGCATAAATAAAGACTAGTGGTTAAGGTAACCATTTGGGTGATTATAAATGCCAGTATTATTGTATAATATTGTTAGATATGTAATTTCATTTCCTAATTCCTATAGGTGTAAAATGCAAATGCATAAAAGTTAAGATAAATCTATTTTTTTGACATACAATGTACAAAGATATAAGTGGTAACAAGTATGAAAAATGGCGGTGGGATCGAGGGGTATAAGAAAAATGTATATGCCTACTATTGACTTTAAATTGGTATCAAACCAAATATGATTGTTATATATTTAGGATGTTACATTTTATTCCCATGATAACCACAAAGAAAATAGGTGAAAAATATATCCAGATAGAAATGAGAAGGCACTCAATATGGTACAACACACAAAAATGAAATAAACACAAATGTAGGTATTAACGGACTTGAGGGACAAAATAGGTATAAGACTTTACAAAGGCTAAAAAGCAAAATGGCAGAAGAAAGACAAATATTACCAGGAGTGAATTTAAATGTAAATAGTTTAAACTCTCCAGTCAATAGGCAGAGATTAACAAAACAGATAAAAAACAAATGACCCAACTACGGGCTGTCTGTGAGAGACTCACCTTAAATTCAAAGACACAAGTAGGTTGAGGATGCAAGGATGGAAATATATATATACCATGCAAGTTGTAACCAAAAGAACACTTGGTAGCTATACTAATATTGCATAAAATAGACTTTAAGTCAAAAACAGTTACAAAAGGGAAGCAGATTTGACCCAATGGTTGCCACATGGGAGGCCCAAGTTTCAAACCCAGGGCCTCCTGACCCATGTGATGAGCTGGCCCACACACAGTGCTGATGTGCACAAGGAGAGTGGTGCCATGCAGGGGTGTCCTCTGTGTAGGGGAGCCCCACGCACAAGGAGTGTGTCCCAGAAGGAGAGCCACCCCATGGGAAAAAAAGTGCAGTCTGCCCAGGAGTGGCACTGCACACATGGAGAGCTGATGCAGCAAGATGATGCAACAAAAAGAGACACAGATACAGATTCCCAGTGCCACGGACAAGAATACAAGCGGACACAGAAGAACACACAGCAAATGGACATAGAGAACAGACAAATGGGGGGGGAGGGGTAGGCGAGAAAAATAAATAAATAAAAATAAATCTTTTTTAAAAAAAGTAAACTATGGTGTTTACAAATGCATGACAATGATGCCCACTTTCACCACTGTTTTTCAACATTATCCCAGAAGTTCTTGACTGAGTAACTAGGCAGAAAAAGGAAATGAGAGAAAACAGTCACAAATCCTGAGACCTAAGAAAATAATCGTTAGTTAATATAAAATGAAATTTTATTTTTGTAAGACTGGATTTTAAACCCATTTAAGCTCTCCTTCCTTAGCACTCCCTAATGCTATTACCCTGTGAATTCAGGGTGGGAAGGACACTAATGATTTCCTTAATTTAAAGAGAAAGAATTCACTTCCCTTAAAATAATGAAGGTAATTCTTGTCATATAAAATTCAGTGCAAGAGTCAAGAAGGTTAGGGTAAAGGAGCACTGGTATAGAATGATATGGACCTTTAAAAAAATAAAAATTCTTTCTGAAATTCAATCACTACCAGGTTTAGTTTAGTAATATTCATCCTACCATAAAAGCTGTTACTGAATTTGGTCCATTTTTAACCTTTTTCTGAGCTGCTTACTTGTAGCTGTGTGTCTAACAGCATTCTCTGAAATCCTGGTGTACTTCAAAATATATCAGATACTTAATAGCACAATGATAAACTGCACTTTATACTTAATCTGACTTACTACAAAACTTTAAGCCATGACTGAAGTTGCTTAGCTTCTTAATGATTCCTGGGAAACATAGTTTGGGGCATGTATTTTATAGAGTAATATAAAACTTTAACTTATATAAATAAGTTAAAAATTATTTGTCTAATATTTTAGTTCAATAACTGATTTATTCTTTAATTCTGTTTTGACTGTAAACTAATTTGGAATTGTCGTGCTGTCTTGATTTATAGAAATCTGATTTAACATAAATATGGCTGGTATAAAGGCATACCACCCATTTTGTTAAATTTCAAAATAGATGGAATATAAAAAGAAAACCAAGGCTTTGAAACAACTAAAAAGAGACAGGGCAGGACTGTGACCCCAAAAGAGAAGGAAAACACACAAATTGAACCTCGCAATCACTATGGCTTTCTGTCTGGAAGCATTATCTAGATTGTTGTACAGGGAAGAGGAATGCAGAGTAGTGAGGTCTCACCAAGATAAGGACACAGCCTTGAAAGACTGGAGCTGCTAAGGTAATTGGAATCTGTGAAGCTTTCCGGAGAAGAGGAAGCCAAACCAAGAAGTAGTTCAAGAAATCCACATAGGGGTCCCCTTAAATACTGGGCTGAATACTGATTCGCACCTGCATAGGAGATACAAGGCCTGACAGAACAATAACTGAAGAGCTATAAGTTGAATGGAGATTCTGAGGGCACAAAGACCTAGAACTCCAATCTAGAGCAGACAGAGCTTACTGAACCTACCAGGCAATCATTGAGACACCAGAAGAGCCATACCTTAGGAGTAGAGCTACTATAACCGCCATGAAGGGATTATTCTACAATCACCCTAACTAAGCTTTTTAAACACCTTGAAATGATTAAGATCATATACAAATAAACTGTCTTCTAGAAAAATAAAATGCATCTTCTTTAAAGGAAGACATCAAAATCCAATCACTCGACAACATAACTACAATACACAATTTAAAAATTATGAGACATACAATAAAGTAGGAAAATGGGAACCATAATTGAAGTAAAAATAAGTCAATAGAAATAAACTCAGAAATAAGAGAAATATCAAACCTAGCAGACAATTTAAAACTAGCAGACAATTTAAACAGCTTTCATAAATATGTTCATGATTTCAAGGAAAACATGAACATAATGAGGGAACAAATAGGAATCTCAGTAAAGAAATATAGAATACAAAAAGAACCAATTCTAAAACTAAAAATACAATATAAAAAAGTGAAGTAGTCAATGGGTAAGTTAAGAACAGATTGGACCCTTGCAGAAGACAAGATCAGTGAATTTGAAGACAGCAATAGAAACCATTCAATTTGATCACAGATCCATAAAAGCTTTAAAAAAAGAAGAAAGAATCAGTAACTTGTAACTAAATATGAAGGAATCTAATATTATGTGATTTGAGTCCCAAAAGAAGAGGAAAGAAAAATTGTGGCAGAAGAAAAAAAAACAAAAACTATCTGAAAAGATAATGATCAAGAATTTCTGAAATTTGATGAAAAGTATTAAATCATGGGTTCAAGAAATTAACAAATACAAAGCAGGATAAACATAAAGAACACTATGTCCAAGTATATTATAACCAAATTACTGACAACCAAAGATAAAATCTTAAAAGCAGTCAGAGAAAAATGAGACATTACAAACAGAGGAACGACAAGGAGAAGAACTGATTTCTTAATAGAAACAATGGAAAATTATAGAAAAACATTTATAGTGCTGAAAGGAGAAAAAACTTCTCTACCTAGAATTCTATATCAAGTGAAAATATACTTTAAAAATGAAAGTGAAAAAAAGAGCCCAGAAATTTGTAGATAAAAACTAAGAGTGTTCATAACCTGCAAAACAAGAATTGTTTAAAAAAAAAGTTCTTCAGTTTGAAGAAAATGACACCATATGGAATCTTGGATCAACCCAAAGAAATGAACATTGCTCAAAATGGTTAAATATGTGTAAAAAAAATAGTATACATTATTCTTGTTTCTTAATTTTTTTAAAATTTAATTCACTCATTGTCCCCGTCTCCTTCCCGCCCAGTATTGGCAGCCGGCGCTGCCCCTCCTTCTCCCCTTCTCCGTCTTCCGCCTAGCCGTTATCTAGACAGCCCACACTTTCCCCTTCCCCTCCCTTGCTCCTAACCCCTTAGCCAGCTTACTGTCCAGTAACCGCCTACTGTCCAGTAACCGCCTACTGTCCAGTAACCGCCTACTGTCCAGTAACCGTATATGCAAGCAACAGCACCCGCCGGCACCAATCAAGTCCCTTTACGTATCCCTAGACCCTATAAAACCATGTCCCCTTCTACAATACAGACAGACTTGTGCCCAGACCTTGTCTCCGTGGTATTCTTGCTTGCACCGCGCGTCCCCCATGCCTGAGCGGAGAGAGCGAGGGCCCAACGGCTTCGTGCCGACCCCCCTCCTCTCCTTCGACCGTGAGGCAGCCCCCGTCCGGAGAGCCCGCCCGGCCATCCGCGTCGACCCTCCCGGAGGCCCGCTGCTGCCCACAACTCATTAAAGTAAAAAAGATTTTAAATGAATTATGCAATTTTATAAAATATATAGAAGATGTTGACAATATATCAAAGATGGGAGGAGATAAATAGGAGCATACTATTAAAAGGTTCTGATATGTGAAGTGATAAAATATTAATTTATGATAGTCTTTGATAAGTTAAAGATGTATATTGTACACCCTAGTGCAAACACTGAAAACTAATAAAAATAAAACAAAGAGGTTATTTTAATTTGCTATACACTGCCAAGGCAATATACTAGAAATGGGCTGGCCTTTACACTGGGGATTTATTAATCTATAAGCTTACAATTCTGAGGCCTTGAAAGTGTCCAAATCGAGGCATTGTTGGAAGATGCTTTCTCCTCAAGCTGCAGCTGTGGGCCATCAGGTACTTGGTGACATCTGCCGGTCTCTGCCTTCCCCCGGCTCTGTTGCCCTCAACTTCTGACTTCCTCTCTCCTGGGTTCCATTGATTTCGGCTTCTTGCCCTCATGGCTTTCTCTCTCAGTTTTTGTGAGTTTTTCTCTAAGTTCCTTGATCTTTTATCTCTGTATATTCATTCCATTTATACAGGACTTCAGTAAGAGGATTAAGACCCTCCCTGTGCCATGCCTTACTGGAGTAATTTAATCACATGGTACTTAACTGAATCCAATCTAATCAAAGGTTCACAATAGGTTCACAACCACAGGAATGGACCAATTTAAGAACATGATTTTCTGGGGTCCACAAAAGACTCAAACTACCCCAGAGGTAGAGCTAAAATCCAATAGAAGAGATGAAATAGCATATCTAAAAATTCCTCATTTAGTCTCAAAGAATTCAGAAAAAGAGATAATGGATCAAATGAGACATGGGACAATTAGATAACAGTAAAAGAGTGCTTTATTTAAACTCAACCATATTTGCTATTATATTAAATGTAAATGACTAAACACTTCAATTAAAAGGCAGATATTATTAGACTGGACAAAAATAGAAAGATCCTAATATATGCTGTCATCAAATAGAAAAAAGTTTTAAATGTAAATACATAGGTAGTTTAAAAGTAAAAAAATGAAAAAGAGATCCCAGAAAACATTATTTGTAAGAAATCTGGAGTGGATATAGAGATACCAGATAAAGTAGATTTCAGGACAAAGAGTATGACCAGAAAAAAAGAGGGTTATTTCAAAATGACAAAAAGTTTAATTTGTTAAAATAACATAGTATCCATAATGAAAAACCATTATGTTCCCACTAGAATGGTAAAATTTAAAAGGCTGACATCATCAAAAGTTGGTAAGGATGTAAACAATTAGAATTCTTATACATTTTTAATGGGAATGTAAGAACCGTTTTGGACATCAGTCTAGCAGTTTCTCATGTTAAACTTGTACCTACCTATGAACCAGCAATTCATTTGTAGGTATATAACAAAGAGAAATTTTAAAATATGTTTTAAAAAGACTTGTATAAGAATGTTCATAGCAACTTTATTCGTGACAACTCAACTGTTCATTGACAGGAAAATGGGAGGAAAGAAAAGTGTTATAATGTAGTACTACTCAGCAAGTAAAAGAAATAAATCATAGTTACAAATAGCGACATGGATGAATATCCAAAAACATTTTCCGTGCAAAATAATTCAGTTAGGAAAGAATACAGATTGATTCATTTATATAAAGTTCTAGACAGGAAAAGCTAATCTATGGTGATAATTCAGAAGACTGTTTGCCTCAGGAGTGGTGGGTGCTGGCAAGGTTTAATTTGGATGAAGCACAGGCAGTTTTCTGAGTGATGGAAGTTTTCTATATCATGCTAAGAAGCATTTATTGAAACTGACCAAACTATATAACTAAGTGCTCAGCATTTTGCTGTATTATATCTCAATTTAGAAAAAGTTTATAAAATAGAAAAAGTTTAAAATAATAATTTAAAAAACTAAGAATAAGACTACCAATGCTACATGCAATTTATGTAAAAAAATCTATTTCTATTTCTGTTGATATAAATATATGTATAATCAAAAATAGTATTTCTAAATGTAAAGAATCTGACAGTAGCTTTTCTTATCAGCACTAATAAAACTGGCAATAGCATTATCTTGTTTAAATTTTATAAGAAACTTTCTGAAGTGACTTATTTTCCTTGCATCATTTTACACATAAAGCAACAGCATACTAGAGAGTAACATGACTTGCTCATATCATTGTTGAGTGGTATAGTGGGAACTCAAACTCATGTTCATATTGCTCCAGTTCATTCCTTTAACCACTGCAATATACTTGCCTCCTGTAATAAGAGCACAGGCATTTTCTAAGGAATCCTATGGATCTCTCCAGGATATCAGAGAATCTTCCAGGCTCCATCTCTCTACTCCATCCTTGTTCTCTTTGGGAACTTCCAGTTTCTAGCCTATCACCGCGCTATTGGTTCTAATTTCCTACCCAGCTTCTTCAAACTGATGCTTCTTTTAGAATGTCTACTTGGCTTTTATCTTTGGTTTAATGCCTAGATATTGTCTTTTTCCCTCCAATATACTCCACATTCTAAAGCCCTCCGGCTAGTTCTGCTGCATCCTTGCAAAGTATCCAAGCTCTCAGAAAAGCTATCCAGGTCTAAAACCTTGAGCCTCACTTTTCCAGGCAATTTGGATGATGCCTCTCACCTTGCAATTGAAACCTAATGTAGAAATGTTGAACAAGCCTCCTAACTGAATTCATTTGATAAGACTGGACATCCACAACTATTAAGAAATTCTTTTCCTTTCTTTTTTCTAAAAAAAAAAGGCATACGATGGAGAGAATTTTACATTCCACAATATATGGATCTTAAGAGAAGCAGTCCTTATATATCAGAGTTTTAAAAGCGTGGCTTGCAGATTCTGATACTTCAGCCACCTTATGTTTTGTAAAATTCAAAAATGATTCCAATAGCTAAGGCCAGATCTGGCAAGAAAGCAAGAGAAATAAGTAATAGGTTAGGATATAAAACAAACAACCTTTCAGCAAGTTGTGCCTTTTAACCCTGGAAATCCTCTGGTGCCTTGGAGAACACAGGTCAATGTATCAGTCTTCTACTTTATTAAATTATTAGTATTAAAAAATAACTCTGAGCAAGCAACAAAACACAGCACAGTGCTTTCTACAAATAAAATTTAATTTGCTATCTCAAGAGCTGCTGGCTTTTATCGCCAAAGAGTGGAGCATGGTATTTTCAGGGAAGAAGTTTTTTTTTTTTTTTTTTCATCTAGTTTAGAGGAAACATGGCCAACATTAGTTCCAAATATTTTATTTCAAACATAAAGCACAGAACCAATACTAATAAACAACAGACTCTTATGCCAACATTGGTGCATGTTTTTGTTATTGCATTATATTCCATGAGAGTTATTGTGCATAATTAAATAGAAAAAACCCTTGAACTTGGAATTATAAAACCGTCACCACAAACCAACAATTCCACTTGATGTGTATTAAGTCATTAAATTTATTATAAAAAAAGGAGGGAGGAGGGAAAAAATCTTTTCCTTGTAAATCATTAAAAATGCATGAGGGTTGAAAGCATAGCAAACAGCTCATTCGTTTGCTTAGGGAACTACTGCAGAAGAAGGCACTGCAATTCAGAACAGAAAATGAGGTTTTCTTTAAATCAGAATGGTCTGTTATCAAAATGACTACCACGTGGGCCTTTGGGGAGAAAGGACTTATAAATTCTAAGAATGTGAATGTTGGTTCCAATGCCCTGGAATGAAGAATGCATGGGGGTTGGGCAGGGAGCGCACTGTGGTCTAAGGAGGCTTGATTCATAAGCATGGGCAGCTATGGGATCTGTGAAAAGCAAGAAGACTCAGAAAACACAAGCTGAGTTAGGACTCAGCTTCTGGACAAGGGTCAGCCCACACTGCATTACATCCATACTGATAGCTAGAACAATGGTTTTGCAGCCAGTTATTTAGGCATCAGAAATTACATCAGTCTATTTTATTAGTAAACACACCTCGTGCCTTAATCCAGCCTGTGCTGGTGCTGAGTTTGCTCTGAGAAGTTTTTCTTAATGTAGTATAACTGCAAGACAATTAAGAGATGGGCTGAAGTAGAGAGAATGGGATCAAGGCACTTCAGGTGGGACATCTGTTGGTCAAAGTTCTTTTAGTTACCCGGAACAGATACCCATTCAAACTGACTTAGGTAAAAGTGTGTTTGACTGAAAGGATATGGATGTCTAGGTTATATGAAGACTGGAAACCAAGTTCCACTAAACCATTAAGAACCAAGATCAGGAGGTGAGGCATGGCGGCTCCTCCCTCTGTCTCTCATGGGGTCACGTATTAGCCTTTTGGGAGGAGGAACTATAAGTAAATAGTGTGCATTTGTCTTTACCACTCCATTTCCTCTGATGCTCACTGGACGTCTGCTCCGTTTTTCTTATCCATGCCTGCTTTATCCATTTTACTGATGGATTTACCACTCCCTACTAATTTAGGTTTGTTTGTGGTGTTGGCATGCCATGGCCCAGCTCTGGCTCCAGCTTTACATGGCCTCCCATCTAACTGACTCTGCCTCTTTCTCTCTTAGTTCCTTTTTTTTTAAAATAAAGATAATGTATTGGCCTAGATTGGGCTACAGGTTTATTCTTGGTCCAATCAGCTTGATGAGAAGAATTGGTCAGCTGCCCAGTCACCAGGGTGGGAACAGGTTCTCTGCAAAGGAAATAAGAATACAACAAACGAATTGACAGGAACAGCCACAATCATCAGCAAACTATGGAAGGAGCCATTAATAGAAATTGAACCTACAGAAAATATGTAGTATTGTATGGTTGTGTGTATATATATATATATACATATATATGTCACTTAAATAATTACTGTAGTTCCTCAATTCTAAAATGAATATATTTTTCACATTTTAACACTTTTCAAAATGAGATGTGGCTTGTAGCTAACCTGTATATTTAATGCAGCATTTCTTTTTTCCCCATCTTCATAATAGCTGCTATTAAACTGATGATGCATCTTAACTTCAAGTTTCTCCAAGTTTCTTGAAGAAACAAGGGAAGCATGATTCCACTGGCTCACAGTTTTGTCAAAAGCTAAATATTAAATCTTTCAATATAAAATTACTGTTAAGTACCATTTTCCTAATTGCTCTGTTTTTGTCTCACTTTCGCTTGGAAGATGACAATTTCATCATTTCAACAGGTAATTCCCCAATCCCATCATGTTACCCTGTTCTCTGATATCATGCCTAAATCATCTCTCCCTGGATTAACTCATTATTCCAATTAAAGTCCTTGATATATGTCAAAGATATGCCCTTATTTGTGGCAGAGCCATAAAAATTGTATTGCTTTAATTTCTTCTATAAATCAGTTTCTCTACTCCATTCCCTTAATTATGTGCTGTTTTTCTCTGGAATCACTCCAATGTCTAGAATTTTTTATGACCGACAAGTGTGCCTAAAATTTTAGTATGGAATGCCAATATAGTCTGACAGACCCACCCTTCCTCTTTTGTGATGTTCCTAATACACAATTGTAAGTGAGACCTTACCCCTTGCCAGATGATCTGTCAAAAAACTAAACTACCCTCTAGATAGGGACATTGGCTCACAGTGAAGAATGGCCATTTGATTTTTTTTTACCCAGAGAGCTAATCTTTTATCTTTTTAAAAATGGAATTTCCTCTTATTATTTTCTAACTCTGGAGTTATTTATTTAGCCTGGTAGTTACAAAAAGGCACTTCTAACTGACAACATACAAAAGGGTTGTGATGGGGTAGAAACACCACTTCCCCAACTTAGTTTTAGTTCAGATTGTGAAATCAGTGTACTGTGTGGCTTTAGGAAAGAAGTTAATATCTCTGGTGGATGGGCAGAACCTGGTGATTCCCAAGACTTCTTCAGCTATAACACTCCACAGTGTAATTTGTCAGTGGTCTGGTTAACATTTGCCTGAGTTCTCAAAATCAAACCAAGTCCTGGGCTAACACCTGTAGTACCTCACCAACTTCACAGTTCATCACCTTATAGTCTGTGTATGTTAGAAGGTAACAATTTAGGCTATTTCAAAGTCCCATCTCCCACCAAACACATAAGCACATACACATTTTGCTTCAGAAGGGAATCTTTATGGAATTCAGTCCTATAGGAGTTGAGTTCTATATCATTTTATCTCCTGATGGATACAGAAGAAAAAATCCTCATCCTTCACTCCGATAAGAAGATGGAACATAAAGAAGGAACTATTTATTTGCAATTATTTATGCTACTTTCCAATGCTTTGCTCATAATAACTGGTTAACACACCAGAAACTTACCTTAATAGTCTATGGGTTGCCCTTTACCATTTCTTTTTGTGTTTTAATTTGATCACATTTTTCCTCCATGCTTAGCCTTCTTGATATGTACCAGCCATATATGGACTGACCTTCTTACTGTTCTTCTTACTGTTATGTGACCTTCTTCCAGGTTTTTAAGTTTGGAACCTCCAATTGTCTGGCTTCTGGGTTCATCTCAGATCTGTTTGCTAAATGAAGCAATAACTGCTAGAAATCACATAGGCAGTGTACCAGCTCCTTTCATTTCCTAGGAGGCATGCCATCATGACCTGCTGATTCATACATGGTGTTTTATGTCCAAATTACTCAAGAATTCCCTCACCAGCCTTTTGTCAAGAGTTATTTTTGCAAGGTCTTCATTACTTCCTAATTGACCATATTTATTTTCTTCATTTCTCTCATTAAAGACAGCTTCAAAAGCAGCCTTAATTGTGTAGCTTTCTAATGACTTTTTTCCTCCAGGCCAGTCCTCGTTCCTAAACAGGTCTTTATTCTTTATTCTACCCTCAGCTTCTCTCTCTCTCTCTCTATCTCTCTCTCTGTCTCTCTCTCTCGTCTAATGGCGTTTGAAAGGTCACCAGAAGAAACTGGGATAGCTGGACTTACAAACTCAGGTGTGAATAATGTTCTTCCATTAACCCCCCTCAAGTACAATATGCAAGGAACTGCATGCTTGGATTAGGAGGAACCCACTCCCTCCCTTTCCTTACCATTTTTACCCCCAATCTAGGCTTCTAAGAGTAAGTTATCCTTGATCTTCCTTGCCCATTTGGAGCCAGAACTCTGATAGCCAGAATTCCTGGGACTAAAGAAGTTCCCTAATGCTACAAAGACTTGGCTATTCCAGCATAAACTACATCCCATGGGGCTCTGGGTGCTTCCATCTTTGCCAATACAAATTCGTACTTAAGATTCAATAGGTCATCAATGCTATACTTGGTTTGTTCCATGGAAGAAGTGTCCTGGACTCCCGAATAATTGTTTGTGTGTATGTGTATATTTGTGTGTGCATTAATTCCCTGAGAAAGCTGCTTCCCCTGGGCTCAATGTTGCACTCAGAAGATCTGAATCAGCTCATATTCCAGGGTCTCTTGAACCCAGAGCAATCATTTTCTTTACCATTATAATGGGGTGGGAGGAGGTTATAGGTTCTAGATTCATGTCTTTCAATCCTGGGAGTTATTTATTTTGGGAGTCTCAGGGCTTCTCCTCCACCAAGCAAATCAAAGATATTCAGTTTATGCAACAGATTTCAACTACTTAGAATTGTAGAAGTTAGAAGAAGGGTCTGAGTCCTGACCACCACAGTAGGTCCCTAGGCTCCTTATGCAAATTTCTTACCCACTCCTCTACTCTTGCTTGGTCAGCTGCCTCAGTGCATACTCTAAAATCCTCCCTGCAGCCCTTAAAATATTTTGCTAATGGCTTCCTTCAATTTTTCTCTGAGGTTCTGTCCACACCTGGCTGACCATTTTAACCGTCTGGGTTGGTTGGCCAACTTGGTCCAACAACCACTGAGGGTGTAAGTGGTTTTTCCCTGAATAAACCGCTTTTACTGTTTTTACTGACTTGATCAGTCATGCAGATGAAAAAAAGTTACATGTGCTTTTTAAAAATTAAACCATTTTTAGCACTTTGATCAGTGGTTTGATGAAATCTGTTACTTCAGTTTGACACAAGTTGAGGTTTAAAACTTTCTTCATCTATGGATCTCTTGTTTTTCTATACATAATGCAGAAGGGCCAGTCAACCCAGTTCCTCAGTTTTCCCATCTGCTGGTTGGGTGCAAAATCTGGCATTCCTCATTCACTGCTGAAGTTCAAAGTCTTTGAGTATAGCAAGAACCAGTTCCTTATTTTGGTGCTGCCACTCCTAGCTATGTGAGCTTGGGCAAATTACTTCACCTACTTTGTGCCCCAGGTCTTCGACTGTGAGATGGAAGTGCATGACAGAACTACTATGAGGAATAAATTAGATAATGCATGAAATACCGCAGTGAATATTCAATAAATGTTAATAATGACTAACATTTTTAGAGCACTTTCTGTGAATCAGGTCCTTTGCTAAGAGCCTCTTAGATGATCACATTCAATGGTATCTATTATAATTATTACAAACTATTAAAATTCCACAAATATTTGGCCATTACCTATTTTGTGACTAGTGCTATTGTGGATGCAAAGATTATCATGAAAATGCTCCACAATCAATTTATATTCTAAATTTAAAAATAAGACAAAGATACAAAGAATTATACTGAATGGAGACTTCATGAGAGATGTACAAAATGTCATGGGTTCATAAAATGAGGAGAGATTACTTCTCTAGGAGCAGTGGAATCATCAGAAGGCCTTCTTGAAGGAGTCAGCATTTAATGATAGGTTTGTTTTAAGAGACAATGGTAAAAATAACAGGCAAAGACAACAGCAGACAACAACACTTGTTGAGTGCCTACTCCATACCAGACATTGTGCTTATTTCATTTAATCCTCTCAGTACTCCGTGAGTTAGATACTCTTCCCCATTTTACTCACAAGGTTGAAAAAGGTGACAAAACTTGCCCAAGATTGCAAATCATGTAAGGAGTCAGCCTAGGGTTTGAATGCAGAACCTGCATTCCTAACCCTGTTAGATGTTCTGTTTTCAATTCATTAGGAAGAGGGTGGCAGTATAATCAGCATGATGAGTTTATACACACACAAAGGACTACTGCAGAGGTGTTCAAGGACCCTGGGTAGTTCTGTTTGGCTACAAGAGCAGATGAGGGAAGGATGGGGTGGGACATGAGGTTGAGAACATCAGCTGAAGTCCCAATGGGCAGAGATGGCGGAGGAAGTCACGCAGAGATGTGCTTGAGGAAGACTGATTTAGACAGGGACATCATGAGGCTGAACTGACAAGACTTGGCCACGGGTTGGGTTAAGGGAGATTAAAGTGAGGCAGGAGTTGAAATGATTCCCTAATTTTCATCTGGAGATTATATGGCAGAAAGCAGGTTGAAAATTATTAAGTGCCTATCATTATTAAGTACTTTTCACTCCTGCCCTTTTCAAGTTTCAGGAGTGTGGGTATTCACTATCCTTTTCTCTTACTAAAGGTCTTTAAGATTCCTCCAGAGAATCTCCCTCAAAGAAATGGAAAAGGGGGGAAGCTTTCCAATGTCCTTTCTGGAATTCCTGTGTCTGTACAGTTCTCTCACCCATGGGCCTTGTGGACAATATGGTGACTGGGTTAGTCATCATACCTGCACCCCTGCCTAGAGATAAAGTAGAAATGCATGGGGCCAGAGGCCAGAGTTTGAAACCTGTCATCACCACTTCCAACTTTTACCACTTTGGACCAAGTCACTTATTTCTGTGCACCTAATCATCTCCTTTTAACCATTCCATGAAGTAAGCTTAGTCAATTCCCCGCCTTTTTAATAATTAATTAATTAATTTTAATTGTGGCAAAATATACATAACATAAATAATTTTAACCATTTTAAGCGGTCAATTCTTTGACATTAAGTACATTGACAATACTGTATAACTTTCACCACTATTTCCAGAATAATTTCATCATACCAAACCAAAACACATACTCTTTTTAGCAATAACTCCCCATTCCTCTCTCTTGCCATCCCAGTAACTACTATCCTGTTTTTTGTTTCTATGAATTTGATTATTCTAAGAGGAATCATATAGTATTTGTCCTATTGTGTCTGCTTTATTTCACTCAACATTATGACATCAAGGTTCATCCATGCATTTTCTAGCACTTCACTTCTTTCTATGGCTGAATAGTGTCTCATTGTATATATAGACCACATTTTGTTTATCCACCCATCTACTGGTGAACATTTGGGTTGCTTCCACCCTTTGGCTATTGTGAATGCTACAGTGAAAATTGGTGTACAAATATCTGTCTGAGTTCCTGCTTTCAATTCTTTGGGGGTATATACCTATAAGTGGAATTGCCAGTTCATATGGTAATTTTATGTTTAACTTTCTAAGGAACTGCCAAACTGTTTTCCACAGTGGCTGTACCACTGTACATCCCACAGACAATGTACAATTGTTCTTATTTCTCCATATCCTTGTTTTTTTTTAGATACTAGCCATTCTCGTGGATGTGAAATAGTAAATTATTGCAGTATTAATGTACCTTTCTTTAATGGCTAATGATGTTGAGGATGTTTTCATATACTTAGTGACCATTTGATTATCTTCTTTAGGGAAATCCTTGGCACACTTTTAAATTGAGTTGTTGTCTTTTTCTTTTTGAGTTATAGGAGTTCTTTGTATATTCTGAATACTAACTTGTTATCAGATATATCACTTTAAACCAATAATAACATAGTTTAACTAGCACAAACCCAGTTTCAGTAATATACAAACTCTCTACTGCTGTTAGCAGATCTCTCTGGGTTTCTAGGTTATTGGCTTTGTCACATAAAGGAATTTAAGGACATGCTACAGAATAGGCAAGGGAATAAAGAGTCTATTAAGAAATAAAAAAAGAGATAGTATACACCCGACATAGGTGCAGGCGTGCTACAGGGTGAAACTGGTGCATGGGACCCCAAGGTAGGCCTTTATAAAGTCTTCTCCTTCTCTTTTGCTATATGTAGCAGTTTGATATTATTTATGAATTCCAAAGAGAAATATTGATTATGTTTAAAAAGTAGTCTGTTCCTATAGGTGTGATACCCTTTTGATTGTATTAAATTCAGAGGTTTCACTTTTACTCTACTTCTTTTTTTAGATTTATTGTATTTATTTATCTCCTCCCACTCCCTCATTGTTTGCATTTGCTGTGTTTGTTTTCTTTTTGTTTCTTTTTGTTTCTGCGGTCACCCCTCGGGCTGAAGTGTGGTTTGCTGGCCTGGCGGGGGAGCAGCCGCGGCAGGGCAAGCCGCTGCCCCCATAATAGGGTGGCTGGTCGGACTCACCGCCACCCCCGAAGGGAGCGTGGCATGGGCGCAGAGTGCCCTCGGGTCTCCCCTTCTCGGCAGCCATGCTTCCGCGGCCGCCCCTCCTCCCGGATGGCGCCACACGATGCCTGTGGGGCGGCACCCTTCTTCTTCTTTCTCCCTGCGCAGGCGCAGGGCGGAAAATTCCAGTCTGCCCTTTTCCCCTCCCCCGACAGCAGCAACAGCCAGGCGTGGGCGGAAAAATCCAGTCTGCCCTTTTCCCTTCCCCCGACAGCAGCAACAGCAAGGCGTGGGCGGGAAACTCAAGTCTGCCCTCCACCCCAGCAACAGCAGCCACCAATCCCTAAACCCTGTCCCTTCCCCCAGCAACAGCGACAGCCAATCCCTAACCACCACCCCTCCCCCGTCCAGTACTGCCCACTGACCTTTCGCCAGCAACCAATCAGAACAGGGCGTGGCTTCGACCAATCAGCCTTCCCCAGCCCCTATAAAACTGTTGCCTCTCCCTCAGTAAAGTGGACTTGCGTGTTTACCTTGTCTCCGCGGTAGTTCTTCTGCCGTGCACCCTCCAGTCCTGAGAGCCCCCGACAAGGGCCTGGCCTCCCTTGTCCCCAGTTCGTCGCCTGCTTCTCTGGGCGACCCCTTCGTCGCCTGCTTCTCCGGGCGACCCCTTCGTCGCCGGCTTTGCCGGGCGACCCTGTCAGCCGAACCGCGCAAACCCTGTGAGACCGATCCCTCGTCTGCTGCCGGACCGACCCCTCGTCCAGAGCTGGACCGACCCCTCGTCCGCAGCCAGACCCCACCTCTACCGACCGAGCAAGCCGCCGCAGTTTCTTTCCGAAGCACTGGGAACCAAACCTGGGATCTCCGATGTGGTAGGGAACACCTAATTGCTAAAACTGCCTCCGTTCCCTCTTTTGTCTCTCATTATGTTTTTTTTTCTTGTGTCCCTTGTTGCTTCATCTTGTCATGTCAGCTCACCACACCTGCCCATCATGCCAGCTTGCCATCCATTTTTAGGAGGCACCAGGAACCCCTGATCCCTGCTTTATTGTGTCTCTCATTATGTTTTTCTTCTTGTATCTCTTGTTGCATCATCTTGTTGCATCAGCTTGCCATGCCTACCCATCATGCCAGTTCACTGTCTTCTTTAGGAGGCACTGAAAACCAAACAGGGACCCTCCATGTGGTAGGTGGGAGCCCAATCACTTGAGCCACATCTGCTTCCCTCATTTTTACTTAATTAAATCAAGATTAGGGCTTTGATTTGACCATATCATTAGGGTAACTCAGTTTGAGTCCCCACCCCGTTTGTGGGCTATATAAACAGATACTCAATCTAGAAGACAGAAGGAGAAGGTACACAAAGGAAGAGAGACAGTTCCATAGACACAGCAGAGGCCCCAGGGAGAGAAATGAACCATTTGCCTGATAGTTTACAGCTGATCTTGTGACAAGAACAGAGCAGCTGAGCCCAAAAGGAAATGAGCCCTGGGAAGAGAGACAAGCGCTATGCCAGGCTATAACTGAGATTGGAAGAAGATGGACCCATGGAGCCTTAAGAAGGAAGAGGAAGGCTGAATCCTCACAGACATCACCCACCATCTTACTTCAACATATGGCAACAGTTTGGTAAGGAAGAAACCTTGAGTTGGACTCTTTAGGGTCTTGTAACTGTAAACTTTTACCCCAAATAAATACCCTTTATAAAAGCCAACAAATTTCTGGTACTTTGCATCAGCACCCCTTTGGCTGACTAATACACCATATTAAGGAGGAACCTCAGCTATTTGCTGTCCTAATTGGTTGCCTTTCTATCCTCGCCTGTCAGCTTTCAGGGGACCAATGGGGAGGCCTTCCTATTTGGAATTATCTGGGGCTTCTTTTGAGCCTGGGAGTTTCAAATGGGACTTTGTGACCAATATCTACTTGGGCGTTTGGGCTATAATGGTTACAGCTGTGTTCTCAAGCAGCAACCTTCCTTCAGGGGGTTTCTGGGCAGGGTCTCATGGCTATGTTCTGACAGGGAGGTGGGGGCAGCTGTTAAGCTTTATTCTGACCAGTTGCCTTCCCTATTTCTTATACTAAGCTGCCTCACTACTATATTCCTTCCCTTTATATTGATATTGACTCAGATTACATTGTTATATTTTGGATGCCCATTAACAGATTTAAAATATTATTTTACGCATTTGCAGTTAAAAACTATAAGTACAATAATACAGGATTTTATATTTACTTATGTAGTTACCTTTACCAATGTCATTTTTCTTTTGTGGTTTTGAGCTACTCTCTAGTGTCCTTTTATTTCAGCCTGAAACACTCCCTTAGGCATTTCTTGTAGGGTGGATCTTCTGGTAATAAAGTTTCTCAGTTTTTGTTTATTTGTAGATACCTTAATTTCTCCTTCATTTGTGAAAGATCATTTTGCCAGATATAGAATTCTTGTTTGACAATTTTTTTTTTCTTTAAGGACTTTAAATATTCTACCCTACTGTCTTCTGGTCTCCATGGTTTCTGATGAGAAATCTGCTGTTAACCTATTGGTGATCCTTTGTATGTGACAAATCACTTCTCTTTTACTACTTAGAAAATCCCCTGTCTTTGGGTTTTGAAATTTTCACTATAATGTGTCTTGGTGATCTCTTAGATTCTATCCACTTGGAGTTTGTTGAGCTTCCTGGGTGCGTATATTGATGTCTTTCATCAGATTTGGGAAGTTTTCAACCATTATTTCTTTAAATACTTCTTCTGTCCCTTTTTGCTTTGTCTTTTATCCTTTTGTTCATTTTTTTCATTATTTTTTTCTTTCCACTCCTTTCACTGGATAATTTCTATTGTCTTGTCTTCAAATTTGCTGATCCTTTCTTCTGCTTATTCAAATTTGCTTATAAATCTACTGAGTTTTTTATTTCAATTACTGAAATTTGCAGCTCCAGATTTTCTGTTTGGTACCTTTTTATAATTTCCATCTCTTAATTTTGTTTAGACAACATTCTCCTAATTTACTTTAGTTTTGCATATATAGGTTCCTTTAGCTCATGGAACAAATTTAAGATAGTTGATTTAAAGTCTTTGGCTAATAGTTTCAATTATGAAATTCCTCAGGGATAGTTTCTGACAAATTCTTCTTTTCCTGTGAATGGGACTTTCTTGTTTCTTTGTGTGTTTTGTAATTTTTTGTTGGGAACTGGACATTCTGCATATTATGTTATTATGTCTCTGGAAATCTAGTATTCCCTCTGAGATTTACCTCAGGGATTGCTAGGTGCTTTTTATTTTTGCTTTTGTTAGTCTTACTGAGGGATGGAGCTGTCAATCTATGACTTTTATATGCCATTTTTTATCCCATAAGGAGAATGGAAAGAGAAAAGAGGGGCAGAAAAGGCACTGCTTCTTTAAGACTCTTCTGCTGCTTTTGCCTAAGGGGGAATTGAACACTGGCTTACCTCAGGGCCAGCTCCCCTCCCCTGCTATCTGAAGAAGCTGATCTAAAACCACAGAATCTTATATTTTGGAGGTGTAGGTCCTTATGGCCCACTCTGAAACCAGTAAGCTGCACCAGGAGCCTGGGCTGCAGTCCTCACTGCTGCATGCCACTGCACAGGGGTGAAATTCACCCATATATATGACAATTTACCAGTCTCTTCCTCCAGCTCTTCCCTGGATGCTGCCCATTGTTCCATTACTCTCCACATTTAGACATTTCCTGCCAGTTCAATAATTGTTTTGGCATAGGGACCAATTCCTGCCATCTTCCCCAAATCCTCTACTTAATTCCTTTTTGCAGATGAAATAACCTGAGTCTCAAAGAAGTGATGTAGCTTACCCCAGCTCACACAAAGTGATGAAGCTAGGATTTGAACTTGAATCTATCCAGTTCAAACAATTTAGGATTATCAGTTCATTGAAGTCTCAAAAATGTAATTTTCATTTCTTCATGGTATCAAGGGTTTCTCTTTTAAGTATTCTATAGTAGTATGTGAATCTTCTTAGGTGACCTCCAGTTCTTCTTAACCTTGTAATAGAAGTTATACAGAAGTTTCCAGAACAATTTTCCCAAACATCTTATGTTTTGCTGAAAGAGGCACTTGCATAATTCCTACCCCTGGCCAAACTTTCTTAATGATGTTATTTCATACCACATGCATTGAGATTTGCCTGAGTCAGTCATTTTTCTTACTTTTGACTTTTTTTTCTCCACCCTGTCCCTTTTTTCCAGTCAATATCCATTTTATATGCAAAAAGTCAGGCTGCCTTTTAGCTGATGTGGCTAGATGTTCACACAACTTTTAGGTGCAAAACTGACAACTGTCCACTAGGTGTGGGGCTAACTCTAAGCAAAAGTTCAGAAATATTCCAGGGAGAAAAAGCAGGGGAAACCAGGAATTTGCTGAGGAAAGGATGTGCTGATAATTAGAGGCAAGCTGATCCCCAAAGGCCAATCTGAAAATACCTCTTGATTAGGAAAGGGGAGATTGGCAACTGCTAAACACCACAACTCCAGCCCCGTGTCTTCTTTCCTAGTTGTTTCCTTGACTTATAAGAATCTGCCCTTGCATAGGACCAGTGTCAGCCCCTCTTGCAGGGGCCCACTTCATCCTGTTCCCTGCCAACCACTCTTTTCCCTTCCGAATGTATGCAGTAACTCTGGGCAAAATACCAGTGGTATTTCATTCCTGGCTGCACATTTGAATCACCCAGGGAACTTTAAAAAAACCAATACCTTGGCCCCACTCATGACCAGTTAAATTAGCACCTATGGGGATGTGTCCCAGGCATTGATTTTTTTAAGCTCCCACATTATTCTAATGTGGTCACATTCAGATCTACAGTTCCAGAGTGTCAAAGCTCCTGAAGAAGAAATACTTGAGAAAAAGACTTTCTCTGTGGATCTCTTTCATTCTTTCTCAAGAGCAAGAGATTTTATTCAAATAAAGATCAATAATTTGTGGGAAACGGACTTGGCCCAGTCGTTAGGGCATTCGTCTACCACATCGGTTCAAACCCAGGGCCTCCTTGACCCGTGTGGAGCTGGTCCACGTGCAGTGCTGATGCGCTCAAGGAGTGCCGTGCCACGCAGGGGTGTCCCCTGCGTAGTGGAGCCCCACGTGCCAGGAGCGCACCCTGTAAGGAGAGCCATCCAGCATGAAAGAAAGTGCAGCCTGCCCAGGAATGGCACCGCACACACGGAGAGCTGACTCAACAAAAAGAGACACAGATTCCCCTGCCGCTGACAAGAACAGAAGCGGACAAAGAAACAAGATGCAGCAAATAGACACAGAGAACAGACAACGGGGGGGGGGGGGGGGGGGGGGGGAGAATAAATAAACAAATTTTTTTTAAAAATCAATAATTTGTATTAAATCAAGAGTCAATCTGAAGAATTCTCCAAAAAGCAGAAAGTAAGTACCCATTCTAATTTTGAAAACAAAGGAAAACCAAGCAACAATGTATATTAAGATCTCACTAAGGCAGTTTTATGTACTCCACACCCTCCACTTCCATAGCAACTAAGTTGCCTGAGTGAAGGAGGCATCTAGCACATCTATACATTCTTCTGGAAGTGCCTGGCATAGGGCCTGACACAGAGTAGATGTTCTGTAAATGTTTATCAAAGATAGCAGATCGGCAACCTTACTCCCTGCCACTATTCCCATAAACTCCAGGGCCATAAGCCTCTTAGTTCCCACCTGCTGTGCTCAGATTCAAATGCTCTCCACAAGACCACTTTCTACTCAGCATCGTGGTGAACTTTACTCAGTTTCTCATAAACTGTATCTCTAAGCGCATCCTTCCCTTATGTAATCACATGCCAGTGATCCTTACAAAGATCAAACACTGAAAGTCTAGGTCAAGTTTTGCTTTCTTTTTTAAGCAAAGTTTTAGATTTTAGACTAGTTTTACATTTACAGAAATATTTCAAAGGTTATACAGAATTCCCATAAATCCTCACTCAGCTTCCCCTATGGTCAACATCTTATATTGCTATGGTACAGTTGTCAGAGCTAAGGAACTATCACTGACACATTGACATGAACTAGACTCCAATTTTATTTGGATTTCACTGGTTTTCCTCTAATATTTTTTTCTGTTCCAGGACCCTATCACATTACGTTTAGTCGTCATGTCTTCTTGACCTTCTCTGGTCTGTAATGGTTTCTCGGACTGTCAGACGGCCCTTGTTTTTTATGACCTTGACAGTTTTGAAGGGTCCTAGCCAGGTATTTTGTGGAAGTTTTTGTCATAGTGAGACTGGTGAGGAAGACAACAGAGGTGACGTGTCCTTCACATTATAGGATGGTGTCCTTCTCATCACATGATTGGGTTTTGCTTTAGAGAAGAACTATGCTGCTGCTGTGAGAGCTCTGGAATCAGTTAACCTGGCCCCAAACCCTGTTCCACCACCACCTACTCACTTATGACCTCAGGCAAGTCCACTTTTCTCTCCAAGTTACACTATTTGTAAACAGGAGTAACAATGCAGCAGCTTCATTTAAAAAAAAAAAAAAGTGCCTGGCACATGGTAAATACTAAAGAAATTACAACTGTTCCTATTATCATGATCATTTAATTATTATCTTGGATGAATTTCTCCCATGTTTCTTTTTTCTTTCCCCCATGTTTATGTATCCATGAAATAAGGGAGTGAAATAGGTGATACTCAAGGTGTCTTTAAGTTCTAATATTCTTGGATTCTGGGTGAACCTACTCACATGTTTTGCAAATGAAAAAAGTGGAGCCTTGAATGTATGCTGTTTTACAAGTCCCCATTCAAATTCTCTAAATTACCCTTTGGAACTGAAAGCTGAATTAGCAATCCTGCCAATACTGGTCTAGTTATGTTCCTCTTCATCTCAGAAGCAGCTACCATCTGTGGAAAAACATTGGACATAGAATTAGGAGATGTGAGTTCATGTTACTAGCTGTCAAGTTAGCATGGAGTTGTGCGACAATTAGAAATGGGTTTACCCTGACCCAGCCCAGCTCCCTTGAATGGGTTCCATGAGGACCACTATGGTAAAGAGTATATGATCTGGGATAGTGATGATGAGCAGAGTGGGAAAGAGTCACCTTGGGAGCAGGTGGGAATTGGCTAGCATCGCCCTAAGGTTCTCCCTATATCTGTAGCTGGCAGGAAACCTCAGACTCCTTGCGTTAAAGTGAGGATAATAATACCCACTTTGCAGAATTACTGCAAGGCTTTAATGGGACCATGTATTTGGAAAAGCTTTGAAAGCATAAAAAATGCTGTTCAGATGTGCTGTTATCTATGAACATCTAGGGATGGAAAACTGTGAGCAGAGAGTGGAGATAGGCTAATCATAGTAAGAAGCTCCCATATTTTGAGAAGAATATATATTTTTCCTGCAGGATGATGTGAAACAAAGTACAAAACTGGCAGAAATGAGCTTGTCTTTTTCTAGTGCTGAGGAAGCTCCTCATTTTTAAATCTGTAGTAAACCTTGGAACAATTCGTATCAAACAAAAGATGTAAAGGAGTCTAGATTCAGCGAGATTGAGAATTAATGGCAAACTTGCTTCTCTTAGATAAGAGCCTCTGTTAATTAACATTTTAAATTTTAATGTCAATAATTTAGGTGCACAGTTTGCTTGGGTGGTGTTTTTTTTCTGCCCATGCAGAATAATTTCTAGAGGGTAAAATCACTGAGCAGGGCACTCATGTGAAGTTCAATAGGAAGGTGAAGGAAGTCTAGTCGATTGTCTTACAATGTGCATTCAATGCTGCAAAGGCTGATTCCTCGGTTTTATTTTAATACTAGTCATAAGAAATTTAGAGTGATGGATCTAATTCCCAAATTTTCAACACATGGCTTAAAATCGGGACTATTTCAGAAGCTAGAGGTAGAAAACAAAGAGGTTTTGCTGTCCAATTATTGCCCGGGTCACTATATTCAGACTGTGCCTAAAATGAACCAATATAATCACTCAGAAAGTGAAAAATTCAATCAGCTTTTTGTTTTATTTGGAGTAAGGATTGGTTAACTACCAAATGCAGTCTGCTGCCTGTCTTTATAAATAGACATTTTATGGAAACAAAGCCATGCCTATTCATTTCTACGTGGTCCATGGTTGCTTTTGCATTGCAGCAAAAATGTTGAAAACTTGTGACAAACTGCATGGCTTGTAAACCCTAAAATATTGAGTGCTTGTCTCTTTACAGAAAAAGGTTGTTGGCCCAAGACCTGAAATAATTTTAGGTAGTCCATAGGTAAATACTACTTTTATTTTAATAATTATGTGTTTGTTTATTTTAATATGTATTAGAAAAAATATAAAACCACCAAATCTATAATTTTGTAGACATTTTCTGCTGAGGACAACTAAAGAAGCTATATAAGTAAAAACTTAAGTCAATTTAAGAAAAAATACTAAATAAAAAGCACTGTAAAAAAATACAATGGTGATATTCAAAATTCTGATACTTGAGAAACACAGACACATGGGGAACCAAACAATTTGTTTGATATTTTTTATTGAATTGACCCCTTTGGTTCCAAAAAAACTTAGCCCAAGAGAGGTTTTTAACATGCATGCTTATAACTCATTCTCTAAGTCTTAAAATAGTTTGGAACAGAAATTAAGCAGGTAACAATGATGACTTTCCACTCATACCCAGGAAGGTGAGACATAGATGAACCCCACATTTGCAATCACTCAGCCATAAGCAAACCTGTTTTGTGGGGGTGGGGGTGGGCAGAATAGAACATCATGGGTAAAGCCTTAGTTTTAGTATCTGCTCCTCCAATGATGGTTTTGACAGTCTGGTAGGGCTTGGTATCAGAGAGTTGGTTGGCTTTGTCAGGTGACCATGCACAAAGATTTCAAACTGGTCTGGCCCTACCATCTGTGCTCAAGCACGAAGCCTTAAAACAAAATCATATACAGCTCCCAGGGTATACTGCCTTGACCTTGCTCTAGAGGGTTTCCCTGATTGTATATCTTAGAATATTTGTAGGTTTGGGTGTCTTTTTTTAAAGAGCGTGGTGGCTAAATAACTAAAAAAACCACTGACATAAACAGAGTTGACTCTGTGCAAATTTACTGCAGGACTTTTTCAAAATCTGCAGAGATATGGAGGAAATAACTTTGCCTAAACCTACCCAACCATACAACTCTTTTTTCATGAAGCATTTTGGGAAATGACACTTTTAAGGATCTAGACATAGATGAGCATCAATTTGAGTTTAGCATTTATTTCATTTTGGCATTCTTTGGAATTCCTTCCTTTCTGGTTGTATTATCAAAAGCAAACTTCATGTTAGATGGTAAGTGGTATTACCTTCCAAACATGGTGAACTTGCCTATATAGAGCACTTGGGAACATTGAAAATTAGTCTGTGCTAAAACTTTTAGGAGGCTAGCTAAGAATAAATACCAAAATCCTTAAAAAGTGCATTATCTTTTGTAAGAAATCCCATTTTTTACAAATTTATCCTCTGGAAATAATCAGAAATATGTGCATAAGGAAGTTCTCTGTAGCATGATTTATAATAATGAAAAATTAGAAACAATTTAAATGTTCAATAATCGAAGATTGTTGGGAGGATTTAAATATGTTGTAATATTAAGCAGGCAATAAAAATCATATTATTAATGTGTACTTATTGACATAGGAAATGGTCATGATATATATCTGAGAATAAAAAGACTATTAAATTGTACTCACAGTATCCTATTATATTATGTAAGTGAATAAACATGGTAAATATTGAAAATACAAGTCATTCAAAGAGTGGGATTATTTTTGATGGTGGAATTGGGGATGTTCCTTCTTTGTGCTTTTACATCTGCCAAATTTACTGCATTGAGATTCTGTTATCGGAAAAAAAAGTTAGACTTAATTATAGTTGAAAATTTTATAGAAAACAGACAGATTTGGCCTTATATCATTTTTTTTCCAAAAGGAGGCAAGGACATGGAATAATTTGGAAGTGCACTAAGTTACATGTTGCTGGAAAGGATTTTTCCCAGGTGCAAGTATGGCAAAGGATGATACCAGAACCCTGGAGGCTTCATGACTAAAATTTGCTCTTCTTGTTTTGTTCTATTCAGAAATACGTCAACATGTGGAATGGTTATGCCAGCATCTCAAGAAATGACCTCTGTTTCTTAATCCAGGTGGACAATTTCCCTGCAGCAAATTAACTCCCTGAGTCAGCATGTCCTATATATCTGTTCCTCCTATTTATAGTGCAGATCTCCATGGTCTCATCTTTTCTTTTTTTTTTCCCTATCCCAATACCTCCTTCACCTGAGATTGCCAGAAGTAAATTTTTTGAGTCAGAGTTACTAGAGAAAAGAAGTCCTCAGGCTGGCGAGTGTTGCAGCCCCGACCAGGCTTGGCATCAGTTACTTCAGTTTAAGGTGATAAGCTCTTTCTTCACCTTGTTGGGCAGGACAAAACCAACCAGCACAGATCCCTGTCCAGTGCATCCGGTAAAATTCTTCCAATGTCATACATTGTTTAAAGTTGGAAACTGGTGTCCCTGGTGGATGACACCAGCCCAAGTCATAGCTCTGCCGTGAACTCACTGTATGACCTTGGGTAAGAAGTCCCTCCTGGATGGATCTTGATCCCCTTGCCTCTTTAATTAAGTTGTCTAGGGTCACTCAAAAAAAAATTTGCTGAGTTTTCCCTCAGGACCACAATACAAAGATGCACAGGACAGACATGGCCCTGGTCTTAATGGAGCTTACAATTTAGTGGAATAGATAGTTAATAATTTTATTTTTTTTAGAACAAACCCAAAATGGTATGGAAAGTGTTTGGGAGAGGGAAGTGTAGAGACTATTCTAAGTATGCTACCAGAATAAGAGGGGGAACTAAGCCAGATTCAGGGAGTCAAGGAGATTTTTTAGAGCTGGTGACATCTAAGATGTGAACTAAAAGATGAGGAAGAGTTAGTGAGAGAGGGGAGGAGTTATGGTAGAAGAAAGCAATAGCCTATCAGGCAAGAGGGTGAGAGCGATAAATTTAAGAGATTCGAAGAAATTCAAGAAGAGGATGGAGCCAAATGGGGCCAATCCATGCTAGAGTTTAGGTCAGCATTATCCCGTAGATTTATAGTGAGTTACAGCTACAGTTTTAAATGATCTGGTAGCCACATTTTAAAAAGGAAAAAAAGTAAGCCACTGAAATTAATTTTAATAACATAGTTACCACAAATATCTAAAATATTAATTCAACATGTAATCAACACAAAAATTACTAATAACATATTTTACATTCCTTTTCCCTACTCAATCTTTGAAATCTGGTTTTTAGCTATATTTACTGCACATCTCAATTCAGACTCGCCGTCTTTCAAGTGCTCAGTAGCCACACTTGGTAAGTGGTTCCTGCTTTGGGCTGCACGGGTTTAGAACTTACCCTTAGCATAATGTAAACCAGCAATCTGCTTGGGATATGCTGATCACCCTGGCTGCTCTGTGGAAAGTGGATTTGATGGGATGTGGTGAGAGGCAGGGAAACCAGTAAGACAAGGGGAGCATTAAGGTGTTGGCAGGGAGAATAGATAGATCTGGATGCAGTCAAGAAATCTGTAAAAGGTGGACTTGACTATGATTTTAACATATACACGAAGCCCATGAGGTGCTCAGCCCAAAGGCTACTTCACAAGACACGGTGATGTGCTTATTTTTCCTCCCTTGACCTCCTCAAGCTGCAATCCACAGCCCGGTGTGGAAAGTCACAAAGGGAGCACTGGTTTCCTAGGAGCTGGGCAGTGAAGGGTCGGGGCGCCTGGTGGGTGGTGCTGTCTTGACCCTTCCCGGTCTGTACAGGGTGAGCTGGAGGAGTCAGCCAGCGCACGTGAGAGCGGCTGCTGCTTTTCCCCCTTCATCTGCTGACACCTCGAATCTGTGGCGAGAAGAGGGGAGGAGGAGCAAAATGGAGAAAACTGCTCTTAGGGGTGATTACAGCCAGAGAGTAGCACAGAGATGACATCCTTGGGCCCCATATTTCTTTTGCCACCAGTGACTCCCAAATCAAATGAGCCCAATCTGCAGATCAAAATGAGATTTTTTTTATTGACTTCCCTGAAAGCTTAGCCGGCACTCTGCAAATCGAGTCATGCGTACCCCGCATCATCATCAACCATTGCCGACTGCAGAGACCTGGGACTGGGCTAGCTTGGCAAATATGTCACTGATGCATGAGGCCAGGGAAAATCCAGCTCTTATTGGCCTGGCAGCGCTGACCTGGTTTGTCCGTAAATGAAGAGCAAATGCAATTTGCAAAACACACAGAAGTGATAAGGGATTACAACAAGGTGGGGCTGAAGTCACTTTTCCAAGAGCAGGCCTGCTGGAAGGGGAGACAAAGCAGATCTCAAGCTCAAAATCAGACAGTGTTTCTTAAAGTGTGCTCTGAGTGCCACCTTTATCATAAGCACCTGAGGAGTTGGTGAAAAATGCGCCCTTCTGGGCCTACGCCCAGGCCTGCTGACTGGTCTGGGGTTGGGGACTGGAGACCTCCCTGTTTGACAAGCTCCCAGGTGATCCTTGTGCACTTCAGAGATTAAGAATTCCTTGAGGAAGGAAAGTGGGACAAGCATATTTCCATGTGTGTTCTGGAAAAAGCCCAAAACGTGGAGTCGGTCTTTCTGGCCTTGCATCCCGACTCTGTCATTAACGGGCTGGATATACTCGTGCTGAAGGGAAGAAGCGGGATGTGATATCCCATGTCCATACAGCCATGAAGTTTTCATAGGTAGGAGTCTGACGGGAGGATATTAGAGGAGAAGGGAAGCCTTGCTCTCCAAGGCATGGCAGCAGCAAACAGCCCAGTTGTAAGGTGGAACGCAAAGCCTGTTCTAAAGAATCAGGCCTGCCTCCCTCACAAGAGAGCTGTTTAACGACGGTTAGTGGCTAAGCCAAACTTCACTCCCACCTCCAGAAAATGCAGAGCTCGGCTCTGGAGACCTTGATAAGTGCTCTAGTGCTGGCATTCTAGTCCTTTAAATGACTTAACTTCAGTTTCTTCACCTGTAAAATGAGAAGATTAAGCTCTGTGTGGGCTGTGTTGCTTGGGGGACCAGATAAGACAGCATCCATGAAAGTGCTTTGAAATCATGGTTTTTAAATTTGTCATTAATACAAAACGGTTGTATCAATCCATAATAGACTCCTCTCCACTC
Source organism: Dasypus novemcinctus (assembly GCF_030445035.2). Taxonomy (NCBI): domain Eukaryota; kingdom Metazoa; phylum Chordata; class Mammalia; order Cingulata; family Dasypodidae; genus Dasypus; species Dasypus novemcinctus. The sequence goes on along the minus strand of NC_080674.1, from coordinate 168,418,062 downwards.
AAGACATTATTTTTCATAAGACTATCTCTACACTGATAACACACCCTTAAAAGTGTAGTGATTTTTTCTTACAAAGCACAATATAAAGTACAAAAGGATATTTTTTGTTTGTTTGCTATAGCTCACACTATTGCAAAACGGACCAAACCAATCTCTGCTGCTCCTCTGTTTAATCCAACCACCAACCTTGTAGGGGACAAGAAATCCCCGCTGTCACACTCCAGGCTTTCTGTCCAAGTCGGCCAAACAAACAAGCAAACAAACAAAAGTCTTCATAAATGGTAGCTCTTGACTTGGCGTTCAAACCTGGCAATAATTTGGCCATAATCTCCTCCTGTCCCCTCACACCAAGGCAACAAGGGCAAAAATTTGATTTTTTGATGACAAGCCTTATGTTTTTCTACTTCACACTGTTGCAGTTTGTTCATGCCATATCCTTGTTCTAAAATGCCGCCCTTGTTCCCTGATATCCTTCTATCAGACTCCTACCTATAAGCACATCATGGATATATGTTAAGATTTAGCTCTAGGGATGTTGAATTTGATGCTATATGTTAAAGCAAAACAAATATCCAAACAAAAATTAAGCTGGATCTGACCTAAATGTCCATTGTTAAGGGCCTGATTAAATAAATACAGTCATGCAATGGGATATGATGCACCAATTCATGTGTTATTGTAGAAGAATACTTAATGACATGGGAAGATGGGTACAGTATACCGTTAAGTGAAAGAGAAAAGTATAGATCTTTTAAAAAATCACGTGTGGATACACACATACACACAAAAAAACAAATAAGAAAAGGCCTCACACTGCATTGGTTAGGCTCTAATTTTTTATCACATCCTAGGGAGTTTATTGTAAGATCGTGCAAAAAAGAAAACGAGAGAAGGAAACATCTCAGCACCAACGGAGCCAGAATTCACAGACGACTGGATACCTTGCTCACCATCAATAATACAATATTGCTCTGAGTGAAAGTGTCAGATACTCCAGTGACTGACAGTCACATAATGCAGCTTCTCTCTGCCTCTGCCACACTCTGTTTCTTTCTGCTTCCTTCTACATATCTCATATTCAATAAATGAGTGAGAGAGACAAATTCCACCATTTGCTCATCATCCAACATGGAACTCCCTCTTGGCCCCCATTAGTCAGAGTTCCCAGACCAAGCCATTTCATGGCCAGTGGTCTGTTCAGCCTATAGGTAAGTGCCTTTGGCCTCGATCCAATCAGTCATGAGCAAGGTGCTATGATCACACGACACAAAGCATGGAAGTGTACAGGTCAGCAACTACATGTGGTTGCCTCTCTCAGAAACAGCTGAAGTCACGGCAGGCAGTCTCATGTCTCCTCTTCAGTGCAGCAAACAAAATAATACCTGTGGTTATGCCTGAATGGTGGGGCAAAACAAATCAGTTAGGACTGGAAAATCCCAAATTACAATGGCTTATATGTAAGGGAGTATTCTCTCAAGTGAAGAAGTCTGAAAGTGGGCAACCCAGTGCTACTATGGCAACTCATTAAGTCAGGGGTTCTTAACCCTTTTTGTTCCACAGACCCCTTTGCCAGTCAGGTGAAAACCACAGACCCCTTCCTAAGTCCACACTATACTGTATATTATTCAATAATTATATCACACCTGCACCAACATGTCCCCACAAGAATAATGGTTTTTTCAGTTTCAATTTAAGTTCACAGACCCCTGGTTAAGAATGCCTGCACATTACAAATTCAGGCACACTGTAGCTTTCTGCTCCTTGTCTGGGCACCTTGTACAGAAGCCGTTATTTCTGTTCAGTAATATTGTTCTTCTTCTCTCTTTTCAGGCATATGATAGGATTATACTTCCCTTCTTTGAATTTTGGTATTGCATATAACTTGCTTTGATGAATGAGCTGTGAGGGGAAGTGACGTGTCATTTCTGACTGTAAGATTTAAGAGCTAGTGCACAATTCATTCTATGTCCTTCTGCCAAATAGTGTGATTTTGAAAGCAAATGTGGAGAGGAAGCTTCCATCAGCCAGGGAGACTCTAGTTAGCAGAAACACTCTGCTGAAATGTATTGGATATGTAGGTGAGGAAGAGATATAAAACCACCAAGATTTGGGGATTGTTTGTTATTGTGTAACAATCTAGTCTATCCTGACTACATACACACATATGGGCATCCTCAAAGTCATTTTCTGAATCAACTTCTCTGCCAGAGGTTTTGCCATTACCATCATGTTCCAGCCATCAGTGAAGAAAAGTAAGGAAGGACATTTTCTCTTCCTTGTCATTGGCCAATATTTAGTTACACATCTGCAAAGGATGCTGGGAAATGTCTCTTAATGGGATGCGTTGCTGCCCTACCTGTAATCAAGGCTGTGTTACTAAGGAGAAGGAGATCAAGGATGCCGTGTAAACAACCAGCAGCATCTGCCACAAAATATCAACTCTCACTTTCTTCTTTTATTTACATCTTCCTAATTTTTTCTAAAAAACACTTATAGTAATTTTGTAATAAAAAGTTATTAGCGAACTCTCATTTATTCATCAGAACAGCTCTGATGCCACCTCCTTCCTGACCAACCTGGCAGAAGCCCTCTGGCCCTCCTCAGTTCCCTCTAAGTCTCACTTGTCCCATCCTCATTTTTTTATCACAGTTTCCCGTGTATCACAGTTACCTGCCTGAGTGACCCTTCTGTCTAGGCTGGTCTTGTGATTTGCTTTGCCAAAACAACTTTGCAGAAGTGGCGAGGTGCCGACGGTGCGTCTGTGCCTCGAGAGGCCTTGGTGGTTCTACTCTGTCTTTTGAAAGCTTGCTGCTGCTGCTGTGAGAAGCAGCCCTGGAGAGCCTGCTGTGGAATAGGGGGCGTGATGGGCAGACATGATTTCTGCCAGCTGAGAGCATCCGAAACCAGCCAGCTTGTCTGACACACCAACAGACACACGTGCCTAAGTGAGCCAAGATGGGATGGATAGACCCTCCCAGCTGAATCCTGAGCTCTTCAGCCAAAATGAATGCTAAGTCATTGTTTGCTATTGACGTTTTGTAGTTGTTTGTTTTTTTTTTTTTATAAATTTTTTTTTTTTAAAGATTTATTTTTATTTATTTAATTCCCTTCCCCTCCCCCGGTTGTCTGTTTTTTTTCTGTGTCTTTTTGCTGCGTCTTGTTTCTTTGTCCGCTTCTGTTGTCATCAGCGGCACGGGAAGTGTGGGCGGCGCCATTCCTCGGCAGGCTGCTCCCTCCTTCGCGCTGGGCGGCTCTCCTTATGGGTGCACTCCTTGCGCGTGGGGCTCCCTTACGCGGGGGACACCCCTGTGTAGCACGGCACTCCTTGCACGCATCAGCACTGCGCATGGGCCAGCTCCACACGGGTCAAGGAGTCCCGGGGCTTGAACCGCGGACCTCCCATGTGGTAGACGGACGCCCTAACCACTGGGCCAAAGTCCGTTTCCCTGTAGTTGTTTGTTAAGCAACATTATTGTGGCACTAGAAAACCGGTTGGATGGATAAGGTTACCCAGGCAATAAATGGCAGAGGTAAGATTTGAACCCCATACTTCTACCCTCAGAGCATGATATGTGTACATGGGGAAGACTCTAGGAAGAATAAATCACTTCCCAAATATCAAAAGTTTCCAGGGATCTCTGGTGTCTGTCTAAGTCAGAGGTCCTGTGTTAAGGTCCTAGATCAGGAGTTCTTAACCTTTTTTGTTCCACAGACCCCTTTGCCACTCGGGTGAAATGACTACTACCGTAATTAATTTACTGCATACATTCATAAGTGAAGGAAATGCTAGATTTCAGTTACAGGTCAGAGAAAATAAAGATAATAAGTTGACTTTTTTCAATTCAAGCTCATAGACCCCTTGAAATCCCTTGGGGGTCCATGGACCCCTGGTCAAGCACCCCTTCCTAGATCCTCAATTAACTAGCCAAGGCCCCTGGACCTTGGTTTTCTTACCTTTAAAATGGGCCTAATAAATTCTTCTTTTAACAAGATTCCTGTTGGTATCAAATGAGCTACCCCGAGGTGAAAGCACTTCACAAATGGTTATGCAAACACCGACTCAGTTAACAGGGACAGCACACTCTCCACTCCTGCCACAACCCAACAACCAGCTGCTGCGCTGCCTGAAAGAGGCTTTGCTGGAAAATCTTCCGTGCGTCTCTACTCACCGATTTATTACGGTGTGGGAGTGCACCTTTGGAGGGGAGGGTAGTAGATGGTTTTCTTTATGGCATTCTCCTGGCCCAGTGCAGGAAGGTTTTAGCTGATTTCTAAATGGGATAAAAAGGAAGGGGGGGAAAAACCCAGCAGCACCACCGAAGCTGCTGTCAAACTCGCGGAGGCCCTTAATGGTGATTTAATGCTGGGAGATATAGCTTGCCACAAGACTGTGACAGGGCTGTATTTTTTTCTGTCGGGGTTAGGTGAGTGGTATGTGGCTGCATTTAAAGGCAATCGGGAGGGGGTGGGGGCATTAATCTTGGACCTCAGAGCCTAGTCTGGACCATAAGCAGAATTAAAGAGGCAGGGCGACTGGCAGATGGCCTGGGAATGACCTTGGGTGAGGTCATTATCAAAGAAGTCTGTAAAGGAGGGTGAGGTGGCACCTACACTTCCCATTTTTACAACTAAATTTCTCCTTGTTGCAACCCCCAAACCCACTGTAGGCAGAGCATTTGCAGAGATACTTTAGTTTCCCTGGCGGTTCCAGACATAACTTAACATCCTTAAGATTAAAATTCAGAAGCATCACATACTTGCCTTCCAAAAAGTTCTCTAGTTACTGTCATCCTTTATACATCTAAACACTTTTAAAAATTTTATTCACATTTAACATTTAATCCCAGAAACTATCCAACACTGCACATGTACCTGTATGCATTCATTCATTCATTTATTCATCAAATACTATTTGATCTCCTCTATTATGGAGCAGGCATTGTGCTGAGCACAGGAGATACAAAGATGAACGACATATAGCCCCTGCCTTCAAGGAGAGCCCATCCCATCCAAGAGACTCAATTGGTGGATAGAGTGTGATCTAAACTTGGGAAAGCAGAAAATACTTCCTGGAGGAAGTGGCCCCTGAGCAGGGACTTGAATGACATGCATGTGAACAGAAGCACAGAGGCGAGAATCAAATTTATGTGATGCTGGAGAACACGGAGAAGAAGAGGGGCTAGAGACGAGTCTGAAAAGGTAGGGAGGGAAAAGATTATGGAGAGGCTTATAGGCCATGCTAAGGAGTCTGCAGGTAATGTGGAGTCAGCAAGGGTTTAAGCAGAGTTTGAATGTTTTAGTGTCTCCCACTTCCATGGATTGGCACCACCTAGTTGTGCAGGTCAAACATCTGGGAATCTTATACTTAAAATAATTACTTATTATACTTATTCCTTATTCTCCCTTCCTCCCATCTCCAATACCTTAGAAAACCTTGTAGATTCTACCTCCAATGCATAGCCTTAGATTTTATCTCTGTTGCCCCCACTCTCCCTGCTTCTGTTCTTACACATCTTTGGTTCTCCCCATGATGGACAGAGTCATCTTTAAAATAAATACATAAATCAGAACCTGTCTCTCTTCTGCTTATAACCTTCCTATGGCTTCCTGATGGGTAAAATCCAAACTCCTCATCATGATCTGTAAGGCCCTGTGTGATCTGGCCTCTGCCCACCCACCTGACCTCGTTTCCTTGCTCGCCTAACTCAAGCTGTGCTGGATCTCGTATCTTCTTCAACGGGTGAGCCCATGCCATGCCCATCTCACTGCCTTTGTCCTTGAGCTTTCTCCTTTCAGACCTTTCCATTATGTGCCAGATGGCTCCTTTTCAGAGAGATTTTGCCTAAGAGATCCATTTGCCCTCACCCACTTCCCACCATTAATCTCTATTCCCTTACCCTGCTTTCCCCTTTCCTCATAACACTTTTCAAAACCTTAAAGTATATTGTTTGGTGTTTTGTTACTTGTTTATTCTGTTTCCCTCCAGAATTGCTCCATGAGAGAGATAAACATGACTATCTGGTTTCCCACTTTGTCTCAATCACCTAGAACTATGGTCTGAGCTCATAGGAGATGGTAAAAGCAACAACAGCAAAAGCTGGTAGAGACAGAAGATATAGGGAAGGGGTATCTTTGAGGCAAGATAATGAATCCTCCTTTGCAATGGTTGAGTTGTCTAAAAGCCACCCTCCAAAGCTGGATTCAACCTTTCCTTATCCTTCTGTACCCAGGTTTCCCCATTACCCAAACAAGTCCTGAGACTGCTTTCTCAGGTTAGAAATAGGGTGACTCACTTCTGTGAGTCCAATGTGTAAAATGGGAGTAATGAAACACCCTTGAAGGGAGTTGTCAGGATTAAATGAGAGCAAATAAGTGAAAATTACTACCCAGACCCAGATGACAGATTTGCATTCCAGGGAATAGATCATCACGAGATGTTTGAATTTGATGGATACACAAATATTATTATATAATTTTCTGATACTTAATACCTATTTAAATTTAATTTTAACTTTTTCCTGCTACCCTGTAGAAACCTAATCTTATTTTTCTTTATACTTCCCTATACCTCCACCCTAGGGCCTAGTACAGTATCTTCAGTGTGTTTACTTTACAGAGGACCAACAGCTTCTGTTCCAGAATCAGCTGCAGTTGGGAAAACTCTGCTTTTTAGAGCCATGAACCAATAGGACACACCGAATTCCCTAACGGCTTGACCTCCAGGATTTTATTATTTCTGCCCCATCTCATGGACCTTCTGCTTCTAGACCTCTCTGCTCCTGACCATGATAAGTTACTGAAACCTCCACCTCAGCAGCTACTCCCTAGTATATGTTCTTGTAAGGGTACACATGTCCAGGTCTCCAGCGCCAAGTAGACACTGTCCTAATCTGAGGTCAAATTCAGACACACTCATCTTTTCCAATGTACACACATACACATACACACAAGCAAGCATGCACAATTTTCTTAATACAATATTGCTTTTGAAAAGATTGGAGCAATTTATCTACATACATTGTTCTGATGGATGATTTTTTTACTCAATAGTGCATATAAATCATTCCTTATCAACAGTTATAGACAAAAGACATTCTTTTTCACAGTTGTCCTATCTTCCATTATAAGCTACCCCTATGTTTACTAAAGAGGTCTTCTACCAATGAACATTTTGGTTATTTCTTAGATTTTGTTATTTAAAAGTCATTATGGGGAAGCGGATTTGGTTCAACTGATAGAGCGCCTGCCTACCACATGGGAGGTCCAGGGTTCAAACCCAGGGCCCCCTGACCCATGTGGTGAGCTGACCCAAGCGCAGTGCTGATGCACGCAAGGAGTGCCGTGCCATGCAGGGGTATCCCCTGCATAGGAGAGCCCCACGTGCAAGGAGTGCGCCCCATAAGGAGAGCTGCCCCGGTTGAAAAAAGCACAGCTTGCCCAGGTGTGGTGCCACACACACAGAGAGCTGACGCAGCAAATTGATGCAACAAAAAGAGACATAAATTCCCAGTGCTGCTGAAAGAATCCAAGTGGACACAGAAGAATACACATAGCAAATGGACACAGAAAACAGACAGCAGGGGAGGGGGGGTGAGAAATAAATAAAAAACAAATCTTCAAAAAAAAGTCACTATGCATAACTTGTAACATTGATATAAAATTTTAAATTAAAAAAAGCAAATTATTATGCACATATGTGGCATAACTGTAAGACAATTTCATATAAGAAGACTGACAAATATAGGTATGCCTTACATTTCTATTTCTAGTGCCAAAAAGGCTGAACTAATTTACATTCCAAACAATAGAGTGTAAACTACAATGTAAACTATAGTCCATGCAGTGCAGCTCTAAAATGTATTCACTAAATGCAATGAATGTGCCACAGTGATGAAAGAGGTTGTTGATGTGCGAGGAGTGGGGTGGGGTGAGGTGTGGGGTATGTGGAAACCTCTTATATTTTTTAATGCAATATTTTTTGTGATCTATGTATCTTCAAAAAAATACAACTAAAAAAATACTCAAAAAAAATAACATATGAAAGTGCCTATTTTCCAAGTAAATTGCCAACTTTTAAAACTTTGTCAATCTAAGTGAAACATGAAATTCCATTTTTGAAAATTAGTATTTTTTTAGTTATGAGTAAGATTGAGCATCTTTATGCATGCTAAAATTGTTTACATTTCTTTTTCTTTGAACCAGTTGTTAATATCCTGGGCTCATTTTTGTTTCTTGATTTGCAGCCACTCTGAGGAATTAAGCAAATTAGCCCTTTGTCTGCCATATCTGTTGCAAATGTTTTTTTTTTCTAATTTGACACTGATTTATAGTATTTTTCCATGCAGAATTCTAAACATTTTATATAGTCAAATTTTTTAGTCTTCTTTTTTAATGACTTCTGGATTTTATTTCTTCTTTAAAAAGATCTTTTGTACTTCAAGATTACAAATTCCTTCTACCACATTTTCTTTAGTAATTTGTATGGTCCCTTTTTTTTTTTCATGTCATTCATCAATCTATATAGAACTTCATATTGGTTTTCTATTGTTACATAACAAAATTACCATATACTTAGCAGTTTTATTCAACATACAGCTATTATCTAACACTTTCTCTGAGTCAGGGGTCTGGGACTGGCTTAGCTGGGTTCTCTGTCTAGGATCTCACAAGGTTGCAATCAAGGTGTTGGCCAGGCCTGGGCTCTCATCAGAGGCTCAACTGGGGAAGGATTCACTTCTAAGTTCCCTTCGGTGGTTGGTAGAATTCATTTCCTGACACTAGAGGATTTGTGGCATCTTGTTTCTTTAAATTCTTTGAAGGGGGGAGATTCCAGCAAGATGGGCACTGCACTATTACGTAATCACATGTAATCACATATTACCCATCAGCGTTGCTGCATTCCTATGGTTAGAAGCATATCACAGATTCTAACTACACTCAAGGGTACTCAAAAACCTTGAATATATGGAGGCAGAGATTGTGCAGATGACCTTGTTGGGAATTGAATTATGTTTCCTGCAAGACATGTTCAATTCCTTACCTCCAGTCCTGTGAGCATGAACTCCTTTGTAAAAAAAAGTATCTTAGAAGAGCCTGTTAAGATGAAGACAAATTGAATCAAGGTGGGCCTTAATCCAATATGACTAGAGTCCTTATAAGCCAAGGAAATTTGGACATAGACATAAGAGTGAGAAAAAGACAGAAGGAGAGAGATCACAAGGTGATGGAGGATTGCTGGCAAGCCACAATCAGAACACTAGACTTTGGAGAAAGCATGACTTGTTGCTACTTGATTGTGGACTTCTAGTCTTTAAAACAATGAGACAAAAGTTCCTGTTATTTAAGATAAACAGTTTGTGGTATTTGTTATAGGAGCCCTGGCAAACTATGACAGATCTTTAACTCTGTCCTTCACAAACTTATTTTGGTGAAAGAAATGAGATATAGTTTTTAAAAAATGATTAGGCGTAAGTCCCAATATCATTTATTAGATAATCTAACATTTCCCTACTAATTAGAAAAAATTTTTTCTTGTTTTTCTCAGACAGAGACTTAAATATTCTAAACTAAGGATTTGCTCTGTCTTTCCTCATTTCAAGTACTATGATATTGGAAATGCAGTTTGTCAATCCACTGGCAGCTCACTTGGCGTAAAAAAAATACTATCAGGCTTCCTCCCCAGAGGCCATCATTGTTATCAGTTTCTGTTAAATTCTTTCATGCATATGTATATCTATATATATTCATATCTATATCCATATTCATATCTCTGTACTTATATATAAAGATTGAGAGAAAGAAAATGAAGAAAGTTGGTTCATTATCTCATTCTTTTCCTCACAGGAGGTTCGTATTTGCAACAGAGCACAGACAACCTCAGGCGAATCCAAGTACCTCCTGGGAAACACTACCTCTGCCAGTTAAGTCAAGAGCTGACACTAGTCATGTTCATAAACGAGCCAAACTCAGGACCAATATGGAGAAGTGAGCAGTCAGTAGGTAGACCAGGAACTCTTCTGGGGACAAGAGATACATCTCAAAGAAAAGGAGTGAGATAGGAAGGGAGGGATGGAGAGTTTTGTAGGCAAACTTAGCAACTAGCAAGTTCCATGCACTTGAATAGACAAGGTATCCACTTGTGCCTTGGTGAACAGGATCTATTGAGTTTGGTAAGGAAAATGCTTGAATACTTCCCATGGCTCCTTTGTTTCTTGTTGGAGTCTGTGACCATCCATTGGAGTCAGGGTCATCGACTCTCAGATGATAGTGAAAGAAAGAGGATGAAATCCATGCCAGCCATGATTCCCTAAAGGTTGTCTATCATCTCTACTGTTGCAACTCTCTGTCCCCACCTTGTAATTATCTTTTTAGAAGAGGCTGTTTGTGTACTTTGCATTAGTTGATTTTTATAAAATTTTTATAAAAATTTTAAAAATTAAATTACCTGTATTTTGAATGGAGAATATGCACATGTGGAAAAACATTAAAATGTTACCAAACATTTTAATAAAAGGAAAAGTAAGTCTCCCTGCTGTCCTTGTCTTCCAGTTCCCCTGGTTCCCTCCCCAGGGGGAGCCACTGTTTTCCGCTGCTTTCATATCCTTCCAGATATTTTTAATAGCTACATAGCATTGTTTGGATATACTATAGTTTATTCAAGCAGCCCCTATTAATAATAATTCCATCTATCTCCCATTCACTGCTTTTAAAATAATATTTTAATAAATGACTCCACACTTCATAATATGATTTTAATTCTTAATCTTTTTAAAAATCAATAAGAGATTATTTTTAACATAATTTACTTTGTTTCTATCACGGATTTCCATTTATCAAAAAAAAAGCCAACAGTATTAGGCTCTATATCACTTATCATACTGTGAGCTAGGCACAGATCTAAACTGATAACCCACTGGCTGAACTAACCTACAGATTAAAATAATGGTTTGATCCACACCTTTAAAATGGAGTGAATTGGCAGCATTTTAAATTTAGGAGAAGTTTCATAAAAATTTAGATGTTTATGTTGTCTCTTGAATAACAAAATATCTAACAATGTTGCATTCACATTCTTGTAAAAGAGCAACCTGCTGAGTAAAAGTTGCCTGATTAAGATGTATCATGGGCTTCCTCAGTCTCCCACATGGCCAAGATGGGAGATAGTCCCTATTGCTCCTTGTCTTTGACTTTGTGTCAATTGTCGTTTATCATTAAACACTCCCTATTTTCCTACGTCTAAAAAAGAGTTAAAAGAAAGCGAAATGAATTTGTATTCGAATCTCTCTCAGTAGTGGAAGAACAAAAATAGGGCCACCACTCCCCATTGCCTGACACTCTTAAGGCTGCTTCACTCATGTACTTGGCTGGCCTGGCCTCTGAAAGCATTTGAGTTTGCAATCTGTTTAAAAGAGCCATGCTCTCCCCAAGGTCAAATATAATTCCGGGCACAGTCCAAAAGCTGCCTATTATTGATGTGGGCTATGGATGGGAGGCTGTTCGGCCTTTTGTAGATAACCTAAGCGGTCTGTGTCCTGACTTGTGGGTGTGGGACAGTGAGAGGCTGCAGTGCTGCCCTTGGTGACCTGGGAGGCAATTTGGCAATGTAAACTCTATATACATACCAGTCAGTCCAGGGAAACTCTGATGGTGGTGATGCTGAAGCTTAAGGGAACTTGGACTTGGTCTCGAATGGGAAATATAATATAGCCTGTGCATAAATTCAAAATCATCTAATTCTGTATCCAAGTATGCCTAGTCTCTAGAAATCCAGTTAACTGATATGGGCTTTGAATGTTCAGAAAAGATGTGAGACTAAATGTGTATTCAAAGTTACATCCAGACGAATGTGGGCAAGATGCTAATTCAAGCTAGCCTGAAACGTGGGTGATAAGTTAATTCAAAACCTACCTGGTACTCAGGCAAACACTTAACTAACAAAGAAGGTAGTTTTCCTTGATAAAAGCACCATTTGACTCCCCACCCTGTATAAAAGGAACTTGAAAATCTTGTTCCGAGGAGGCTCAGTTTGAAACAGAAAGCTCCAGAGTCCGGCCGCCCCTCAACAAATCATTTTTCCTTCTCAGACTCATTCTTGAGTCCTGGCCTTTCTATACGCAAATAATTGAACCTCTCTTTACAACATTATTACCGTCTTCTTTTTATTTAAACCATGCCTCAATTTGTCAACTCTTTTGACAGGCTGGACGTGGAAAGGGTGGTTTACTTTTCTATAAAAGAAACAAACAAACAACCTTGAGTCTGTCCAGCGGATGTTGCAGCTAAAGTGGCCAATCCTTTGATTCTGGAGGAAGAAGAGCAGCTGGTAAAACTAATCACTGTTGGACATTTGCATTTTTTCTCTTTTTTATGGTCTCCCCTGGTGCTGAGAGATTGGTTTTATGTGTTGGAGGAAGAGCGTGGAGACCAGCTGCCTCCCAGTCTAGCGCATAGTAAAGGAGAGAGCGTGGTGCAGAATTCATCTACCGAATATCCCAACAGGTTAACCAGTTTCGGAGCAGGGAAGTCACAGCCCTTGCTTTTGAAGTTTCTTTGTATGGAGGGCAAAATACTCTGTGTTTCTGGGAATAAGAATTCTATCTTCAAATTCACGGCTGCATATACTCTGGGCAGTGAGACATTGTTTCATAGGTATAATGATCTCCCACTGACGAGACACTTACTAGAAAAAAATTAAATACAACCATGAACTTGAAGAAAAGAAAAATATATACATGCTCCCAAAAATAAGCAATGTAACATTCACTACAAGTTAAGTGCTTCCTTTCTGCCAGGCATTGCTCAGTGCTACATATGCATTCTCTTATTTGATCTTCTTAACACCAAAAGAAACCTGCTTTTGTTAATCTTGTTTCACAGATGGAGAAACCAGAGCCCAGAAAGGCAAAGCAATTTTCTCAAGTGCTCTAGGCTTGGAAATGGCAGAGCTGGGATTCTTCTCAGTCTTTCTTACTCCCTTGTATCTTATAGCTAAATCCTTTGGAAAGTTTCCTTCATAGAGCAAGTTGCCACAAAAGAGTTTCGTGTTGGATTTCCAATAAAGATCTCTTTTCTTTGGGAACTATAATGAGGATGAGAATCATTCAGGGAAAAACCTTATGATCTTATTCTTTATATCATTTTGTCCTTCCACATATTCTTCTCCAGAACTAATCTAGGGAGGTTCTGGGAAAATGGCATCATTGTAATAGGCACTGCCCATCTCTTTTGCGAAGAACAGCTGAGGAGAGGCAAAATCCTACCTTAGTGAGTTGTTTCGGGAATCCACTGAGCAGGAGGCTTCAGGGCATTGATCTGGAGTGAGCTGGGGCGAGGAGATAAAGAGCCCAAAGGAAAACCGTGAATTGCTTGCCACTGTGGCTAGAAACAGCAGGTGGCTAAGCCCCATCCTCAAGGCAAAGAGCCTCCATGGAGACTCCCTGGTTATCATCAGCCAACTAAGTGGGAGGGAGCATTCTCTGGGAGGAAGAGGGGTCCAGTGAAAGGTGGAGCGTGGTTTCTTCTCTGTAGGTTTGGACACCTGAGCTCTCTTTGAACCTCGTGGAGGATACCACCAGTACTGAGGTGGCCCCAGGCATAGGGGGGAGGGGAATCTGCTTGGGCAGGCTGTCACACCCAGCCACCCTGGGAGAGAGGAACTTGGTCAGAAAACCATGGAGACAGGCAAATAACTAGCCGGGCTGCTGAAACTATTAAAAGTCCAGCTTGCCTAAGGGAAATGGCAGCAGGAAGAGCCCTATAAGCTTTCTAAGGCCTATTTAGCCTAGAGAGCTGTTGTAGTGCAGTGGGGGAATTCCCACCTTTCATGTAGAAAGTCACTGGTTAGCGTCTTGATACCTTCTAAGAGAAGGGATCCAGGAGGAGTTTAGGCACGCAGCTAATACCTTATGGTAGGGGACTTATAGACTGAGTTTCTATTGTTTTGTTTTGCAGTTTTTTGGATTTTCTTTCTTTCTTTTTCCTTTATTTTATTCCCTAAAACTGGATACATCACTTGTGGAGGGCAGGTTGCAGAGTGATTGATGAATGCCATCAGCCTGAAAAGGTCTCTAGGGGCCTAAGAGGGAAGGCTGTTTTACCCAGTTGCTTTTTTGTTGTTTGTTTCTTGCTTGTTGTTTTCCCTTTCTCTGTTACCTTTTTTCTTTTACATATTTTTTCAATCTATTTCTCTTCAATCCTTCATTTTTCTGTTGCTTTTATTCCATTGCATTATATCTTGGTTGGCCTTCAAGTTTTCTGTCTTTCTCTCTCTCTTTTTTTTCCTATCCTCCTATTTTCTTCTCATCAGTCCAGGCTTTTTATTTGTTCTACTTTTTTCTCTCTATTTTGTTTTATTTTTTTCTACTTATCTGTCTGGATTGTTAATTCATTCTATTTTTTTTTCTATCTATTTTGTCTCTTGTTTAATTTTTTTTCTATTCCATCTCTCTTTATTCTTATTCCTTTGTGTTTTTTAAAATGATTTTTTTCTCATATTACTTTGTTTCCTAGCTCTTGCATAGTTCCTCTTCTACCTACCAGATGCCCAGACACGAAAAAAAAAAAAAAAAATTACAAGCCATACTAAGAAACAGGAAAATATGGCTCAGTCTAATGAACAAACTAAAAAACAGAAGGAGATGCAGAACATGGAACAGCTAATCAACAATGTCTAAACAAATATCATGAATCAACTTAATGAAATGAATGAAGACATAAAGCACATTAAGAAGACACTGGGGGAACATACTGAAGAAATGGTAAACATACATAAAAAGAGATAACAGATATGATGGTGATGAATGGAATAATGCAAGAAATAAAAAATACACTGGAAGCACATAACAGCAGATTTGAACAGGCAGAGGAAAGAAGCAGCAATGTGAAAGACAGTACATCTGAAATCAGACAAATAGTAGAACAGATAGACAAAAAGATAGAAAAAAACCAGCAGAGATTGAGGGATTTGAATGACAACATGAAATGCACAAACTTATGCATTATAGACATCCCAGAGGGATGAGAGAAGGGAAAGGGGGAAGAAGGAGTATTGGAGGAAAAATGGCTGAAAATTTCCTGGCTCTCTTGAGGGACATGGACATACATATCCAGGAAGTGCAGCGCACCTCAAACAGTATAAATCCTAACAAGCCTACCCCAAGACATATACTTGTCAAATTGTCCAATACTCAAGACAAAGAGAGAGAGAATACTGAAAGCAGCAAGAAAAGAGACTCACCACATACCAGGTAAGGTCAATAAGATTAAGTGCTGATTTCTCATCTGAAACCATGGAAGAAAGAAGGCAGTGGTATGGTATCCCTAAGGTGCTAAAAGAAAAAAAACTTCCAGCCAAGAATTCTCTATCCAGCAAAGCTAACATTCAAAAATGACGGAGAGTTCAAAATATTCATATAAGCAGAAATTAAGAGACTTTGTCAATAATAAACCTTCCCTTCAAGAAATACTAAAGGGAGTTCTGCAGGGTGAATAGAAAAAACAGGAAAGAGAGAGCTGGAGGAGAATGTAAGAATAACTAAAAAGAGAAACAAAAACACATGTGGCATACATAAACCTAAAGAAAATATGGCTAATGTAAATCATTCCTTGACAGTAATAACACTGAATGTTAATAGATTAAACTGTCCAATCAAGAGACACAGATTGGCAGAATGGATAAGGAAATATGACTCATCTATATGCTACCAACAAGTAACTCACCTTAGACCCAGGGACTCAAGGAAACTGAAAGTGAATGGTTGGAAAACAATTTTATATACAAAGGATAACCTAAAAAGGGAGGGAGTAGCTATACTAATATTGAACAAAATAGACTTTAAATGCAAAACTATTGTGAGACAAAGAAGGACACTGTATATTAATAAAAGGGATAACCTATCAAGACGAAAGAACAATCATAAACATTTACGCACCTAATGAGGGTGCCTCAAAATACATGAGGAAAACATTAGAAAAACTAAATGAAGAAATAGATACCTCTACAATTATTTAATTTTGTACACAATTAGTTTATTTAATACACCATTATAACCATTAGAAAACATCTTGACAGAGGATCAATAAAGAATCAGAGACCTTGAATAATGCATTAAAGGATGTGGACCTACTATACATATGCAGAACATTATACCCACATACATCAAGATACACATTCTTCTTGAGCATACATGGATCATTATCCAGGATAGATCACATGCTAGGCCACAGAATACCTCTCAATAATTTCAGAAAGATTGAAATTATACAAAGTAATTACTCTGACCACAATGGAATGAAGCTGGAAATCAGTAAGGGGCAAAGAAGCAGATTAGGTACAAAGATATGGAGGTTAAACACACACTTAGACAATCAATGGGTCAAAAAAGAAATTGCAAAAGAAATCAATAACTATTAATACCTTGAAAGAAATGAAAATGACAACACAACATATCAAAACCTATGGGCTGCAGCAAAAGCAATGCTGAGAGGGAAATTGATAGCCATAAATGCCTACCTTAAAAAAGAATAAAGAGCTAAAATCAAAGACCTTGAAGAATTAGAGAAAGAACAACAACTAACCTCAAAGCAACTACAAAGAATGAAATAAGGATCAGAGTACATCTAAATGAAATTGAAAATAAGGAAGTACTAGAAAAAATATATAAAAACAAAAGCTGGTTCTTTGAGAAGATTAATAAAATTGACAAACCCATAGCTAGATTAACAAAGAAAAAAAGAGAAAAGATGCAAATACATAAAATAAGAAATGCAGAAGGAGATATCACCACTGACTCCACAGCAATAAAGAGCAACATAAGAGGGTACTTTGAAAAATTATATGCCAACAAGATGGCTAATTTAGAGGAAATGGACAAATTCCTAGAAACACACAAGCAGCCTACATTGACAAGAGAAGAAATCAATGAACTCAACAAACCAATCACAGGTAACAAGATGGAATTAGTCATCAAAAACCCTCCAACAAAGGACAGCCCAGGACCAGATGGCTTCACAGGTGAATTCTACCAAACATTCCAGAAAGAACTAACACCAATCCTGCTTGAACTCTTCCAAAAAAATAGAAGTGGAGGAACCAGTGCCTAACTCATTCTATGATGCCTACATCACCCTAATACCAAAACCAAACAAAGATGCCACAAGAAAGGAAAACTATATACCTATCTCTCCAATGAAACTACATGCTACAGTCCCCAACAAAGTATGTATTAATCATCTTCAAGAATACATCAAACATACTATACACCATGACCAAGCGAGTTTCATCTGTGATATGTAAGGATGGTTCAACATTTTTTAAAAAAATCAATGTAATACACCACATAAACAGATTGAAAGAAAAAAATCACAAGATCATCTCTATAGACACCAAAAAAGCATTTGACAAAACACAGCATCGATTCCTGATAAAAACACTTGAACAGATAGAAATAGAAGGACACTTCTTCAATGTGATAAAGGTTATACATGAAAAACCCACAGCTAATATCATATTTAATGGTGAAACCCTAAAAGCTTTCCCTCTAAGATCTGGAACAAGACAAGGCTGCCCACTTTCACTGCTTTTATTTAACATAGTGTTAAAAGTACTTGCTCAAGCACTTAGACAAGAAAAAGATATAAAAGGCATCCAAAAATTGGAAAGGAGGAAGTAAAAATTTCACTATTTGCAGATGACATGATCCTATACATAAAAGGCCCTGTAAAATCTACAACAAAGCTTCTAGAGCTTATAAATGAGTTCAATAAAGTGGCAGGTTATATGTCAGCTAACAGGGAGGCAGAAATGGTCAACCACCACACCAGGGAACTGAGAGAGTCAGCAACTGCAAGCAGGAGAATTCCATTCATCAGCCATGTGTAATCTAAATCCCCTCTCAAGTTAGAGGCAGAGTGGGCATTGCCATCCCAGAGGCCTCAGGGTTGAGGAATAAAATATGGATTAGAGTGGACTTATTGGTATTCTACTATAGAATTACTGTGACTCTAGCAATAGAAGAAACTGTATCATTGATGTGGAGACAGTGGCCCTGGGAGTTGCTGAGGGTAGGGAGAGGGAAGAAGAGGTGTGATATGGAGACATTTTCAGGACTTGGAGTTGTCCAGAATGATATTGCAGGGACAGTTGCAAGACATTATATATTCTGACATCAATGTAAACCATAATCCATGCTGTATAGCAGTGCTCCAAAATGTATTAATAAAATGTAAAGAATGTGTCACACTGATGAAAGAATTTGGTGATGTGGGAGAAGTGGGGGGTGGGGTGGGGAGTGGGGGTATATGGGATCCTCTTATATATATTTTTTAATGTAACATTTTGTATGATCTATGTATCTTTATAAAATTTTTAAAAATCTATTATAAAATAAAATAAAAAAGGGGCAGGTTATAAGTTCAATGTGCAAAACTCAGTCGCATTTCTGTACACTAATAATGAGCAATCTGAGGAGTAAGTCAAGAAAAATCTCATGTACGATTGCAATTAAAAGAATCAAATATCTAGGAATAAATTTAACTAAACATGTAAATGAGTTGTACCAGGAAACTACACAACACTGTTAAAGGAAATCATAGAAGACCTAAATAAATGGAAGAATATTCCTTGTTCATGGATAGGAAGACTAAATATCATTAAGATGTCTATTCTTACCAAACTGATTTACAGATTTAACACAATTCCAATAAAAATTGCCACAGAAATTTTTTTTTACTGAATTGTAAAAGCTAACTATGAAATTTACTTCGAAGGGCAAGAGGCCAAAGACATATTTAAAAAGAAAAATGAAATTGTAGGAATCACACTACTTGACTTTAAAACACACTACAAAGCTACAGTGGTCAAAACTGCATGGTCATTATATATCTCTCCATAACCTATGGAGTCAAATGGAGAGAGTATAAACTACAACGTAAATGACAATCCATGCTTAGTGGCAATGCTCCAAATGTGTTCATCAATTGCAATAAATGTACCATACTGATGAAAAATATTGCTAATGTGGGAAAATGTGGAAGTTGTGTGGGGAGCAGGGCATATGGGAATGCCCTATATATTCTCTTAACATTAAGGTAATTGAAGCATCTTTTTTAAAAAATGAGGAAAAATAACTGCATGGTATTGGCATAAGGATAGACATACTGACCAATGGAACTGAACTGAGAGTTCTGATAGAGATCCTCACATATACAGTCAGCTGATATTAAAAAAACAAACAAGCCCATTCAATTGGGAGAGAATAGCCTCTTCAACAAATGGTACTTGAAGAACTGGATAAAAATATCCAAAAGAATGAGAGAGGAACACCATCTCACACCTTATACAAAAATTAACTCAAGATGGATCAAAGATCTAAATATAAAAGCCAAGATCATAAAGATCTTGAAAGATAATGTAGGGAAGCATCTATAGGCTCTTGTATTAGGAAATGGTTTATGAACTTTACACCCAAAGCATGAGCAACAAAAGAAAAAATAGATAAATGGAACCTCCTCAAAATTAAAAACTTTTGCACCTCAAAGGAGTTTGTCAAGAGAGTGAACGGGCAGCCTACTCAATGGGAGAACATATTTGGTAACCATATATCTGATAGGGGCCTAATATCCAGTATATATAAAGAAATCTTACACCTCAAAAATAAAAAGACAAACAACCCATGTTGGGCAAGTGCTTTGAATATACACTTCTCCAAAGAAGAAATACAAATGGCTAAAAAGCACATGAAAAGATGCTCAACATCACTAGCTATTAGAGAAATGCAAATCAAAACTATGATGAGATATCATCTTACACCCACTAGACTGGTGGCTATTAAAAAACAGAGGATTACAAGTGTTGGAGAGAATGTGGAGGAATGGGAATGCTTATTCACTGCTGGTGGGAATGTAGAATGGTGCAGCTATTGTGGAGGACAGTTTGGCAGTTCCTCAGGAGGCTAACTATAGAACTGCCATATGATCCAGCCATCCCACTGCTGGGTATATACCCAGGGACACATACAGATATAGGCACACTAATGCTTATAGCATCATTATGCACTATTGCCAAAAGTTGGAAACAACCCAAATGTTCATCAACAGATGAATGGATAAACAAATTATGGTATATATATACAATGGAATACTACTCAGCTATAAGAAGGAATGCAGTTAATACACAGAAAGACATGGATGAATCTCGAAGACCTTATGTTGAGTGAAGCAAGCCAGGCACTGAAGAACAAATATTACACAACTTCATTGATATGAATTAAGCAAATTGAGCAGACCCACAGAGCTAGACTCTGGAAGATAGGTTTACAGGAGACAGAAAGGGAGAAGAAAGTTGTGAGTCAATGCCCATGTGGCAAAATCTATGATAAAGTGGAAGGGTGTAGTTGTGCACTGGACTTGACAGTGGTACAGTGATGCTATTGGGTTGGGTAGTGCTAGTTTGTGAGGGGGATAGAGTGGGGAAGGTATATTGGGCTGTCCATGGAACTGGAGAGAGGGGTTGGGGGCGAGAGCTGGTGAACTCTGGGGATTTGTAGGTATATGATAGGAATGTTCTTCAGGCACATATGGCAGGGAAGGGTTACTGGTTTAGGGTACTGGATGTGGGGGACATGAGTGACAAGACATACATGGGGCAGGCCTCAAGGGGGTGTGTGAGTGTTCATTTTGTCATAACAGGTTGTATCAGTGAGTGGAGACCCATGTAATGAGTGGCAAAATGTTGGACTCCCATTTTGTTCTGAAATAGAGGGTGAGGAGTCTCTCAAGAACATAGACAGTGCCTAATAGGGGAGGCCAGACCAGTATGTCAAACCCTCAATGTTGTTGCAAGTAACTATGAATCTTGTTCTTCAAGGAGTGAAGCTTGTTGGTTGTCATGGGTCCTGAGGGGAGGCAGAGGAAGGAATAGAACTGATGGAACATGGGGCATTTTAGGGGTAATGGAATTGTACTACATAATCTTGCAATGATGGATAAAGACCATATACTTTTATAAATTTTGATAAAATTTTATCAAAATTTATAAAAGTGTATGGTCCAAAATGTAAACCATAATGTAAATCATTGACCATGGTTAGTAACAGTGTTTCAATATCTGTATATTAATTATAATAAAGGTACCAACTACATGTAAAATGTTATTAATAGGGGAAAGGGGGAAAGAGGAAGAAAGTTGGATATATGGGAATACTCTATATTCTGTACATGACTTTTCTGTAACCTAAAACCTCTTTGAAGACAAAATGAAAAAAATAAGACACTGGAGAATAAAAGGAAGAAAATGTCACTGTACATACAAGACAACAGATCTTACAGTGATGAAAGACATAATGTCAAAAAATTTTTAAAAATATTTTTTCATTATTTTTATTATTCTGATATTTTTAATTAAAAATTATAGTTTGTTTCTTATTTTTAAAATTATCATTATTATTTAATGTTCTTATTAATTATATTTGGCTGTTTTGTTGGCTTCATTTTTGAAGAAGTTTTGGATCACAGAAGGATTACAGCTATGATGGGGAGGATCATTGATATGGGGTGTCAGTTATGGGGAATACTTGAGAAAAGGTTCACATAGTGCATAACTAAAAGGCATATAAATGTGTTCACATGCTTATGGGGCATTGTAACAGTGGGTGGAGATTCACACAATAATCAAAAGAATATCAAATTCCCATCCAGGGGAGCCTTGCCACATTCTCTAATGGAACAGCAAGAATCCTGAGTACAGGGGCAGTGACTAATGAAGGAGGATGGTCCATTGACAAACCCTTGATATTGATGACTGTACTTATGAACTTAAACTTTTGAAATTGAAACTTAGCTTAGTATTATAGGATACCTAAGAGTTACCTCCTGAGAACTTCCTTGTTGCCCAAATGTGGCCTCTTTCTAAGACAAACTCAGCATATAAATGCATTATTTTGCCCCCAGCATGGGACATGACTCCCAGGGATAAGCCTCCCTGGCACCAAGGGATTACTACCAAGCACCAATTAGCAATTCAACTGGAAAAAGACCTTGACCAAGAGGGGGAAAATATAAAGATAAATGAGTTTATATGGCTACAAGACTTCAAAGTGAGTCAGAAAGTCATTCCAGAGATTATGCTTATGCACATCTCACAGGATCTCATTGACTGCCAAAATTAAGTACCACTTCAAATAGCGGCACTCCTGAGGGCTCTGGAGACATCCAGACACTATAAGCAGGGCAGACAGCTCAGAAGTTTGGAATTTGTGCTCCCCAGTGTGACAGAACTGGATGCAGTTGGTTTCCCTACTACTGACCCTTCTACTTGAACCTATAGTTAGTACTAGAGTTGATAGGTATACGTCCAAAAGACTTAAATCTTTGGCTGTCCATGTGCCAGCTGGGCCCTGAATCTCAATAGAACTCTCCAGTTCATTGGACTCACCCAGGATAACTAACAAGGAGATGATGATGGACAACAACCATCCCAAGGAACAGAGAGAGTCTGTAACTGTAAGCAACATAGTCCCATCCATCTGCCCCATAAGATCTAAAATAGACTTACTGGCTATAAGCGTCTATCAATAACCAATATCTCAGTACAAATTGGGTTTATGTATTCACTCGAAAGACGTAAGTATCTACCACTTATAACTCTTTATACCAGGAACTGGGATTACAAAAATAAGAAAACACAGTTTTCTCAGAGAGTTGTTTTCATCAGATTGTTTTCCACAATAGCTACATGAAAGGAACGTTGAGGGGAAAGGCTAAATAGAACTGAGATTAGCATGGTAATTTTATAGCAGGGGTTCTTTCATTGTGGTCTCTGGACCAGCAGCATTAGCATTTCATGGGCGTTTGCTAGAAATGCAAATTCTCAGACTCTATCCCAGATCTACTGAGTCAGAAACTGAGGTAGGATCTAGCAATCTGGTTTTAACAAGCCCTCCAGGTTGTCTGGATGCATGTTCAACAGTAAGAAGAACTAAGATATCTAGAGAAGGATGTGACGGTGGAAAAATGGTTCCTTGCAGCTTGAAATGTATATCCATTACTGGACTGAATAGATTTTCTGACTTTTATCCCATAGTATTTAGATTTGAATGCTTATTGGCTAAGAAGTTCCCTAGACACTCCAGAGTTAGGGTCATATTCATTAGACAGTTAATTGGTTCTATATGTCAATGTTGAATGTAGCCAGCTGGTCACTCTCAGAGTGGTTAGCTCTCTCCTTGCTTCCCTCCTTTTTTCCCAACAATGACAACTGTAGGAGGAGAAAAGAGTAGTATGTATTTAGAGTAACAGAGCACTGAGTCCAAGTCAATATAACAGATTAATATTCTTGCTACAACCCTTCTCTCCTGATTCCAAACATTTTTCTATTCATATTTTTGTTGTTAAAATTGCTTTCTACTCCAGACAAATTTTGGGTACTAAGAAACTTATTAAGGACTTCTATTAAAGAGCTTAACTTTGCATAAACTTCTATTAAAACGTTTCAAGGGGATAATACTTTTTGGAAGTAAAAAGAGGGGTCAGAGACAGCTTATCTTTTTTTTAAATTTATTGAAATGTATCACTCATACATAAACAATAAGTGTATAATAGTTGTGAACTTACAAACCAAACATATATAACATCAAACAAACATATATAATATCTCACCCTACCACCAATAACTTGCATTGTTTTTAAACTTTTTTAACTAATGATTAAAGAGCATTGTCAAAATATTACTACTAAACAAAGTACTTTTCCCCTAACCAATGCAATTGTTATTATCTTTATATCATTTATATATGAACATAAACACTTAAGTGTATAGTAAAAGTTATGAACTTACAAAGCAAACCTACATAATATCATACAGGGGTCCCCTACATCAACCCTCCACCAACACCTTGCATTGTCACGAGACATTTGTTACAAACTATGAAAGAACACTGTCAAAATCTTACTACTAATCATAGTCCTTATCTTACATTTGGGGTGTTTTTCCCCCAACCCACCCTATTATTATTTTTTAAATATTTTTTTTATGACAGAAGTTGTAAACTTATAAAACAATCATGCACATGTGCAGAATTCCCAAACAACACCCCTCCATCAACACACCACAATGTAGGGAGTGTCATTTGCTACAGGTAGAACAATATCATCTGATTATTACTATGTCCATAGTGTACATTTGGCTCACATTTTCCATACTGCCTCAGTATCAGCACAGTATATCTTTTGCATAGATGCAAGAATATTATATTATTACTACTAACCACAGTCCATAGGTCACTCCAGCTGTATTTTTCCCATGCTTCTCCACATTTCCATCACCCTGCTGTAGTGATATACATTTGTTCTGGCTAACAAAGGACTCTCTTGCATCTGTACCATCAACCACAATTCTCACCCACCTCTTGGTTTACTCTGCTATCCATTTCCTAGATTGTTCGCAAGCATTCTATCAATTGGCATTTACATTACTAGACTACCATTTTAAGTCACATCCCCATTTATAAATTAGCTATTACTCACTGTGTGTTACCATCCACTCTATACATTGCCACAATTTTATAGTAAAGCTAATTAAAACTTCTACATACATTAAATATCAGTAGTTCACTCAGTCCTTCTCTTATCTCCTTTAAGAATCCACCACCCTACCACCAGGTCTTGAAGATAATTTCCAATAATTTCTTCTGGAAGTTTTATGGTTCTTGCTTTTATTTTTAGTTTTTTGATCCATTTTGAGTTAATTTTTGGATAAGGTGTGAGATAGGGGCCCTCTTTCCTTCTTTCAGCTATGAATGTCCAATTTGTCCAGCACCATTTGTTAAATGGATTGTTCTGCCTGAGCTGTGTGAGTTTGACAGGCTAGTCAAAATCACTTGACCATACCTGTGAGGGTCTGCTTCTGAACTACAAATTTGGTTCCATTGGTCTATTGTGTCTGTCTTTAGGCCAGTACCATGTTGCTTTTACCACTATATGTAGGTATTATGATTTAAAGTTTGGAGATGAGGGTTCGCTTTTCCTTTTTATGATGTTTCTGGCTATTCAGGACTCCTTACCCTTCCAAATAAATTTAATGATCGTGTTTTCAATTTTTTCTTTAATGCTGGTGTTATTTTTATCGGGGTTGCATTAAATCTGTTTATCAATTTGAGTAAAATTGACAGCTTAATGATATTTACTCTTCCAGTCCATGAGCATGGAATGTTCTTCCAGTTATTTAGGGCTTTTTTGATTTGTTTTAACATCGAGTTGTAGTTTTCTGAATACAAGTGCTTTATATCATTGGTTAAGTTTATTCCTGACTATTTGAGTTTTATCTGTCACATTTTATTTTCACTACTCTTTTGACACTTTTAGTTTTATCGATATAATTTTCATTTTAGACTCTCTTCCAGGCCTCTCTCTCCTGTCTTTTCAGGCTCTAGCACACCCTTTAGTATTGCCTGAAATTCTGGTCTCTTGCTTAGAAATTCTCCCAGTGTCTGTTTATCTGTGAATATTCTAATTTCGCCCTCATTTTTGAAAGACAGTCTTGCTGGATATAATATCCTTGGCTGGAAGTTTTTCTTTTGTAGTTTCTTAAATATATCAGACTACTGTCTTCTTGCCTCCATGGTTTCTGGTGAGAAATCACCACTTAATCTTATTGGATAGCACCTATATATTATGCATTGCTTTTCTCTTGCTGCTCTCCAAATTCTCTCTTTGTCTTTGGCATTTGACATTCTGATGAGTATGTGTCTTGAAGTTGGTCTATTTGGATTTTTTCAGAAGGGAGTACATTGTGCTTCTTGAACAGGGATATCTATGTCCTTCAACAGTGTTGGGAAATTTCCTACCACTATTTCTTTAAATATTCCTTCTGCCCCTTTTCCCTTCTCTTCTCCTCTGGGACACCCTTGACTCGTATGTTTGCACGTCTTTTGCTGTCATTTAGTTTCTCCCTGCTGGAGGTGGCACTGGGACCTAGGCTAGAGCTGCAATCTGATCTGGATGGGAAGAAGCTGGTCCCCACCAGCACTGGGATTTCCAGTCCACCCCACTTTTCCCTCGTGCCAGGTGTGGAGTTAAGATGGCAACTCCTGGCCTCTTTCTGATTTGGACAGGCTCAAATTTAGGCTGTTTTCAGGATTATACTGTAGCCCACTGAGTTTCTTCATCAATAGCTGAAATTGGTGCCCAACCGTCTCTTCCTCCCCCAATTTGGGGAAGTGGAACTTTCAATTCCAGCCATGGAATAGCCTCTGAGTCGACTTGTGCCTCCAGTGGAGGATGGGCACTGGCCTTTGGGGTGTGGAGCCTCTACTTATGAGTCTTCTCTGCAGATGGGCAGCCTCCTCCTTCCACTCCCCCAAGGATGTTGCAGGATGCTCTTCTGGCCTCCTAGAGCCCCCAAACAGGTGCTTCAGCTAGCTTCAGAGAGCTCTGGGTGTTTGCTAACTGCCCTGTAAAGGAGCTGACTCTAGGAGCAACTTACTCCGCTGTCATCTTGTTGGTTCTCGACAGCTTATCTTTTTAAAGTATTTAACCTAATTCCAAATCTACTTGTAACCAAGTAGATATTTTCCTTATTTTCAAGAATGACAAATATTCATTCAACCCAGGATATGTTCAAAGCTTTTTCTGGGTATTGAGATCAGATAAACAGGAGATGGTTTACCAGAATTCCTGCACAAATAGCTATAGTAAAATGTGGACTGTGATAACTATGGCATGAGAGATAGGAGTAAATTGTTTGAGAGGTTCAGGGTTAGAGATAAAATATTAGGTTGGTATATGAGCTAGGCTTTGACTGATGGTTATAACTGAAAAATAGAGGTATAGAAGTAAAGGAAAAATTCCAGGAAAAAGGTATAGTATAAGAAAAGGTGGGGAACTCACAGTTAAAACCACATTTAATGGTAAAAGACTGAATATTTTCTCTCCTAAGATCAGGAACAAGACAGGGATGTCTGCTCTTGTCACTTTTATTCAACTTTATACTGGACATTATTACCACAGCAATTACAAGAAAAAGAAATAAAAGGCATGTAAATTGGAAAGGAAGAAATAAAACTATTTCTATTTGCAGATGACATGATATTGCATATAGATAATCCTAAAGAATTCACTAAAAAGCTACACTAACAATGAACAATTTAAAAGTAATATTAAGAAAGTAATCCATTTACAATAGCATCAAAAAATAAAATACTTATAAACGTATTCAGCCAAAGAAGTACGCAACTTGTCTACTGAAAACTACAAAACATTGTTGAAAGAAACAAAAGAAAGTCTGAATAAACGCAAGTTATCCCATGTTTATGGATTGGAAAACTTAATATTACTAAGATGCAATTGTCTCCCAAATGATATATACAGATTCAATGCACATCCTATCAAAATCCCAGCTGGCTTTTGCAGAAATTGACAAGGTGATCCTAAAATTCATATGAAAATGCACAGGACCTAGAATATCCAAAATAATTTTTGAAAAACTACAAAATTGAAGAATTAATCTCCCAATCTGAAAACTTACTACAAAAATTACAGTAATCAAGACAGTGTGATTCTGACATACGAATATACATATAAATCAGTACGAAAAAATCCAGAGGCCGGAAATAAACCCTCACTTTTATGGTCAATTAACTTTTGAAAAGGATGTCAAAACAATTCAATGCAAAAAAGCCAGTTTTTTCAATAAACGGTGCTGGAACATCCAGATATCCACATGTAAAAGAATTAACCCTACTTCACATTATGTAAAAAAATTAACTCAAAATAGATGGGCCTTAGACCCAAATGTAAGGGCTAAAACTACAAAACTCTTAGAAGAAAACGTAGGTGTAAATATACATGACCTTAACTGGTAATGATTTCTTAAATAGGGCACTGAAGCAAAACAACAAAAGAAACAATAGATTAATTGTACCTCATCAAAAAATATAGAATAATGACTTTAAAAGTATGGTACATACATATAGAAAATATTACCAAGATGTTAAGAATTATGCATTTAAATAATATTTAATGATGCAGAAAAATGATCATAATTTAATATTGCTAAAAATGTTCAAGTGTTAATATAGTATGTTCTCAGTTATATATCTCTTTTTCTATGATATTCATATACAATCATAGAGGCATTTAGTATTACTGACATAAAATGCAGATGTACATTTATATTATATTATATTATATTATATTATAATATATCTAAATAATACTTTTATATGTACCAACAAAATGTTAACAGTAGGAGTGAGATAGTGGATTTTTTTTTTTCCCCATTCCTAGACAGCTAGCATGATGAATTTCCCAACCACTTGGAGATATGGGCAAGAAAACTGTTTTTCGATGTAGTCACTTTGGAAAAGTCATTTCTTAAAAAGTTAAAAATATGAAAACATATGTTTATACTACATACAAAGACTTGCACGTGAATGTTCATAACAGCATTAATTATAATAGCCAAAAAGTGGAAACAGCCCAAATGTCCATCAACTGATGAATGGATCAACAAAATGTGGCATACCATACAATGGAATACTATTCATTAAAAAAAAAAGGAATGAATAATGATAAATGCTACAGTCTCGTTGAATCTCAAAAACTTTATACTAAGGGAAAGAAGCTGACACAAAAGACCACCATGTATTATAAGATTTTATTTACACGAAATGTCCAGAAAAGGGGTTGGGAGTTGGAATGGAGAGTAACTGTAAATGGACATGATGGTCTGAAACTGAATAATGATGATGGCCCACAACTCGGTAAACTTCCTGGAATTCATATCAATGGATGAATTTTATGAGATGTAAATTATTCCTCAAAAAAAATTTTTAAAAAAATCTTTCCTTTGAGAGTCAAGCTTTAAATCAGCAGTTAGCAGACCAAACAGATATGTACAAAGCCACCTTGACAAGACAGACTGGCTCTCAGACCAGCAAGTGTTGACTGTAACCTGGCTGAATGGAATAAAAAATCTCTATGAAGAATGTGATTTTGAAATGGGGGAAGGTCTTTTTTGGAACTGTAAAATAGGGGGAGAGATAGCCTTGGCTTAGCGTATTAGAGATATTATGGTTTCCATTACCTCTGCAATAAGGGAAGTGGGAGGGGAGGGGTTGGGTGGTGCCAAAAAGATAACTCAGCTAAGAGTTAGCCAACTACCTTCTCATGCACTGATTCCAGGCACTTACCCAGTCCAAGAAAAGAGTAGTTGGCTAGCTTCCCATGTAGCTTCTTTGCTGCAGGGAGAGGATGCACTGATAGGCCAATGTAAGCTCATCTTGACTGCTGCCTTGCACTTTGTAAACAACCAGCCTCACATCCTGGGTGCTCCAGCAGGTTCAGCAAACCCAGTAAATATTTAATCATCCCTGTAAAGACCTGGCTTTTGAGCCTGTAGGGCAGAGAATCTGAGTGAGGAGAGGGGCGCATTCCCCAGAAAAGATGTCCTGCGTGAGCCCTGGCGTGAGTGAGCTCGTCTTCCCAGTCGACACCCTCCCTCCATGTGTCTTCCCGGCTTGCATAGCCCTGTGTGCGACAGTAGAGCATACTGGATAAGAAAGGAGACGCCGGCATCAGATCACCTGGGTTCAAATTCTCTTCTATTCATTATGAGCTGTAAGAACGTGAGCAAGTTGCTTGGCATTCCTGCTTCAGTTTGTTCTTCTACAGAACACAGATAATAACAGTTTACCTCCCTCACCTGGTTGTTAAAATGACCAAATGAGATCCTACCTGTAAAGCAGTTAGCATGAGAATGTCACTTGAGACGCGTTGGAATGGTAACTATGATTCTTCAGTCAGGAAGAATTTCATGTTTTTCTATTGTTTTTTTTAACCAATTTCCTTATCATTAATATTTATCATTTAAACTCATAATCAGAAAAGAAATGCTAATTGGAAATTTTGAAATAAATATGGCCTCTGTTTAACCAGAAGAGAGAAGAGATCAGGGTGAAGACAGGAGATAGAGGAAGGAAGTGAGGAAAGAAGGAAGGGTCCAAAAATGCTAATGGAAGGCATTTTAAAAGGACAGCATGTTGAAATTCAGGTCTTTCTGTCTAATGCAAGCCACTCATGTCCATGGTTGTAGACAACGCCTGCTCACAACCTAAACCAAAGCGACAGCCCGGTCCTCTGGTCCCAAAGGCTCCCGGCCAGCTCTAGGCCTGCTGTAGGGAGCTTCCAAGTCCCTACCCAAGACTTAATTAATTTTCTGCAAAAGTGATTGGTTGACATGACAGCAATAAACATCAAATTCCATTAATTAATACTGACGCATCAGTGTCCACATTGTTTTTCAATTACATTCAGATGCAGGCACCTGTCTGTGTTGACATCAATTTGGTCATGAAGCCCAGTAAATAGAGTTATTTTAACTATTTTATTATTATCTGTTATTATAATATTATATAACAATGATTATTTCTTTCTTAAAATATTGTTACTTTAACTTCCTTTTGGAAGGAGGACCAAGCACTGCATGTCAACTGAGATAATCAGCTTTGGAGGAATTCACACGCCAAAGCTCACTCTCCAGAGAAGAATTTTAGAGACCTAAATGAAAGCATTTAAATTTGGTTGGGAGAGGCATTTTCGGTTTCATTTCATTTTGCAAACTATCCGTTTGATGAAAACAGAATTTCCCTTAGGTTCAAGACATGCTCTTCAAACCGGCTTTCTGAGCCTTCTTCCCTTGCTCACCTCCCCTCGGTTCTCGTTTTTTTTCCTCTAGCTACAGTGATCTTCAATTTCATGTTAATTCAGAAGAGAGTCAAAGGGGAACAAAAAGCAATCTTTGCTTCTTCAACTCCAGTAACAACCATAAAGGGACCGCAGGGCCCATTGAGGCATAGGCTTTGGGCCGGGAGACAAAGCAAAATGTTTTCTTGAACACTGGAGGGTAAGTCCTAGAGACGAGGCAATGTGATTAAATCTTGATAGATTTTTGTTTTAAGTGTGTCGGGGGGAGCGGTAAGGTCTTGTTTGCCTGGTTACGAAGAGTGCCGTTGGCAATCCCTGCTTAATCAGGTTCTTGATGAGAATATTTTCCCTCCCAGGATTTAGCGCCAAGGAAGAGTCTGAGGCAGCCTCTGGCCCGTTCCCATGTGGTTGCTCCATCCCTGCCATTTTGTTGGGCGCTGCCCTGAGAAACAGCTGCTTCATTATTCTAGAGATTTTATGATAATTGTTTGTGACTACAATTTGAAGATTTTGAAAATAAAACCCTAGCCCCATCCAGCCCCAGAAGTTAACAGGCAAAGTCGATAGTTATTAAATTTCTGCCATGCTTTCATGGGAAAGTGTCATCCTCTTATGAATATATTAATAGTATTTTTACTATTAATAAACAAAGTCCCCGAAAGTGAAGTAACTTGCCCAAGGTCACTCCCCAAATGAGTTACAGGTCCCTAACAAATACATGGTGTTTAGAACAAGTTGAGAGCACAGCGGGGTGGGCTGAAACGAGGACACTGCTAGATGCTTGTGCTGGACATAAAGACTCCAGATTTTGCAGTTGGTAGTGTAAAGATAAGGAAGAGTCTTTATTACTATTTTTTTTTCATGTTACAATGTTTCAAAAAATTTTTTAAAGGATGACTGGTCAGCATTGAAAAGTACAGAGCTGCACATAAAGAAATTTAACAGTAGAGTCATGATGGCATGATTTCAAATTCAGGCACTAACCGGGTAACGAAAATTAGGAAGGGGAGGGGAAGGGAGGGAAGAGGAGGGGAGATCCTAATCTGACATAAAGGAATTAATTAATGCTGAAAAAGAAGTCAAAATACTTAATTCTATCCCCAGGTCCCATAGCCATCTTGCTGGGCAGCCTTTATCATGTCACTTAACCTCTCTGATCCACAAATCTTTCATTTGTTTCAGGGTCTTCAGTAATACTGACTCTATTGTCAGGGTTGTTAGTGGGGAAGGAACCAAATTGCAGTTTTCTAGCAGAAAGTTCCACATAAACTACAAATGGACCTAATGCAGGTAAGTAGAGTGAAAGAGGGAAGGTGGCTGGCTCAACAGACCACATGGCCACGAGACCCCACTGGAAACCTCCTGAGGAGAAGGCTAACGGAAAGATCCTGCGAGACCCTGGCCACAAGATGCCATTTGGAACTCTTTCTGGGGTCAAGGAGAAGCCCCAGATAACCCCAAACAGGCATCCTCACTGGGACCCTGCACTCTAATGGGGGGACTCCTAAGGCAACTAATCAGAACAGCAAACAGCTGGGGCCCCTCCCCAACTCTAGAAGGGGCAGAGGAAAGATTTTAAAAGGCCTCACCTGGGGCCCCATGTGCACGACTCGCCCTGCAGCACACAGCAGTCCAGGTCTAGGACCGTGTACTCTTTTCTTGTTTCTTAATAAACTCTACTCCCTTGCCAACCCTATGGCATGTCCACAAATCGTTTTATGTGACATAGCCAAGAACCTAGAGGCCCAGAGCCCAGAACCTTCCACCAACAGACCCGGACATGGGGCGGCAGCTGGGGGCTGACCTTTCTAAGGGGAGTATATTACTAATGTTGGGAGATTTTTAATCCGTTCCAGGCACTAGGCTACACACTTTACAAACTATCTCTATTCAATCTTCATAAATATCCTGTGAGATAATTTTATAATTGCTCTCTTTTAAAAGATGAGGAAACTCAATTTCAGTGACGCCTGAAGTTCATACAACCAGTAGTAGGCAGAGCCAGGATTCAAAACTAAATCTGTCTAATTCCAGAGCTTGAGTCTTCACATGCAAAAGCACATCATTGTAATTTAGAAGGGCCATAGCCCACCCCCATTAAACACTATATGAAAAACACCAAGTTGGATCACCCTCTTGCAAAAGAAAAAGAAAAATTTTCTGGCGCCGAACAAACCCTTTTACCCTCATCAGTGTGGTTTCGGTTCCGATCTCACATTGAAGCCTGGCGACAAAGAGGTGGGTGGAGGAGCTTGTTGGAGAAGGCAGGGCTTGGGGCAGACCCAGCTCTGAAATGGCCCTCCCGCTCCACAAATCAGCGTGTGGTCCCTCGCAAGAGTTCATTCCAAACAAATCCATTAAAAGCACCATCTTAATGAATATTTTACACAGTTACGACATAGTGAGTCCCATTTAGGAGAGGCTCTTACTAAAGGCTGAGGTGATGAAGTACTAAAATAGCCAACTAATCATCAAGGCCAACAGAGATCTGGTCAGGGGTTGTAATAGATTTACACTAAAGAAAAATAAATAAATAAAACCCCCATATTCTGCCTTCTTGCTAGTTGGGGAATCCTTTTTTAAAACTCTGCCTTCCATGTTCAATTAAGGCCAGTCATCAGAAAAAGGCACCTATTTGGATAATTTGTTTTTCCTTGATGCCGTCATGGCTTCTGAAGAAAGTCATTGTACATATTTGTTGGTTTTCCTTAATCAGATCTCTTTCTGAGCCCTTAGTGAACACACACAGACATGCGTGCATATACACACACATACACACACATCTAAACCTACTTCCCCTAGAAATAGCAAAAGAGAGTAGAGACAAGGAGAGGATCCAAGGAATAAATTCAAATGGCCCTCCATGTACCATGCCATGTCTCCAAGTCTTGACGTTCTCCTCAAGGACTTTGGAAGAGAAAGAGGCATGAGTCTACAAGACAGACGGCAAACTGGTGGCCCATGCACAGAAATGAAGCCCACTGATGGGTTCCATTTGCCCTGCCCCACATGGGCTTGCCTTCTGTTTTTAAGAAATTTGAATTGGTTGTTAACATTTAAAAATCTGTAGGTTCGTAAAGATTTTTGGTTTTATGACTCTGAAAAATTAGAAGAGCTGGCATCACCAGCCTGAATCCCTGCCCAGCTGAGGCCAAGACATAGCTCCTAGAAAGGGCCACCTCCCCAGCCTCCCTCTTGCCTCCCTGGCAGGAGGATAGAATTGGTTGCCATTTTTTCAATCCTTTTACACTGCTGTTTTCCTTAAATTTGGAAGGAAAGTGAAGTATTTTTTATACTCACATCTCTATCAAAAGTGGGAAAATGAATGATAGGTAGTAAGAGCCTGTCTTTGAAGAAAAATGGGAGAAAAACTATAGCTTAATTGTGATGAGAGTGAAGACAATGCATTTATGTTTGATATGCAAACAAAAACCAGGCTGGGCATTTGAAGTGGACACCTCTGGCCTAAAGTCATAGAAGACCTTTGGAAATTGATCTTCAGCCCCCAATTTCATTCCCATGTTTCCCTGTGCTTTTCTTAGTATTTAGCAAAGAGCCAGGCATATGATGTGTGTGGGAAAAATGTATGTAAAGAACTAAGGTGACTTTGCACTCATTTTTCCTTTCTATTTGAGCACATTTTTGGGTACCAATTACCTTGTCTGTATCCTCCTTTCTTGCTGGGTTAAGAATCTTTTTAGAGCTCTTTTGCTCTATAGCTTTATTTCAGGGCCAGTCAGACTGGAAAGGATCTGGTACAGGATTCATACAGAGATCTGCATGACTGGTTTGATAAAATATTTGCTTTGGGGCCAGCCAAATTTATATTGAGATTCTATAATAACTCTGCCACTTGATGTCTTTGCCTGGGTCCCCTCGATACCAGAGCCTGAGATAAAGACGTGTGTAGGTCATTTATTGGAGATGTGATCCCAGGAATGAAGACAGGGAAGAGAACAAGGACAGAAGAGAAATCAACACAAAGAAGTGAAAACTGCTGCATGTAACAGGTTGCTTCACGCAAGACCTTGTGGGAAACCTTATGATATCCGTATCCATTGGCTCCTGCCCCATTGGCTGAGGGTTGCCCCATGGTGTGTTAAGGCCCCCCATGAAACCAAAAGGAGCTGGGGAGGAGCAGTTGATGTGAAGTTGTAACCTTGGCAGGAATCAGTGGTAAGGCCAAGAAGATGCGCAAGGTGATGCACCAAGGATGTCCGAGAAAATGACCTTGGTTAAATTACTTCATTTCTTGAAACTCCAGTATTCCCAACTATAAAATGGAAATAATATTATTCTTTACCTTGTAGGGTTGTAAGGAAAATGTAATGGAATAATCTATATAAAGCTCATAGCAAAATGTCCAAATAGCAAGCTAATAAATAGCAGTTTCTAGGATAAGCTCTTACCTCCAGGACAGCACACAATGAAGGACCTTTATCCAACAGCTCTACACCAATAAGCAACCAAACCAAACAATGGTAATTAGAATCTCAGCATTCATCTAGCATGAGATTGCAAAATGGCTATTGATAGTTAAATTCTGTCCCATAGGCATGTATTTTTCTTATTCATTTGCTCTACACAACATCCATCCATCCATATCTCTCTCTCTATCTCTATCAATCTATATCAATCCATCTATCATCTATCTATATGTCTTTTTAATATAAATTGGTTGCCAATATTTTAAAAAACTCAGAAAATTTTGCTTAAAATTAGATTCTCAGCCTCCTCTTGAAAAATGGAAAGATCTGGCCTGGGTGAACTGGCATCCTACTACCAGCTGGAATTTTCAGGGTGATCCTTTCAGACAGGGTCCATTCTCTCCAATTTGCCGCTGTCCTGAGTTCATTTCACCCATTCACCACCTGGCTGTCCCCATGGTCATCTGTATGTTTGTAACCCCTGGACTGGTACTAATCTAGAAAGGCAGGGTCCCTGGAAATGGATCCAGGACCCAGGGAAAGAAAATGCTGGGGGAAATAAGAAGCTTTTGTTTCTCAGTGAGATGGCTGAAGAGCCACCCCAGGCCCTCAGAACTCTGTGATGGAGAGCTAAGTGAATCCTGCTGAGGTGAGAGTGTGTGGTGCCGGCTAGCCTGGCTATTACCAACGTGAGGCTGAGGTCACTCCAGCTGCTCCCGGCGTCTGCAACTCTGTTTATTTCATTCTGCTTCATGCCAGAGATTTATTTTTATGAACAGTGAACATTTTTTTGTAACATTCCCTCATTTAACCTTCATTATCAAAGTCTCTGCCCAAAGCCCATATGAGCACCATTATTGCCCATATAACATTTCCCAACATAAACCATTTAGGGCATTTTTTCCCCCATTTTTATTTATTTCTCTTCTGTTGCATTTCATTTGAAATGTGCATGGGGGAGAATGTGTCTTGTTTTTATGTTGTCTCATCCAGACCATAAGCCCTAATGGTGGGGGCTGCCTATTTTGGAGGTTAATAAGCAGTGGGGACATTCATCATATGGAACAAACATGCTGGCCTCTTAAAAAAGTACTAGAAAGGAATTTTGTGTGACCGAGGAAATTGAAAGGAAAATAACCCAGCTTCTTTGTCTCTTACGTAAAGCAAGAAAATAAGGAACATGGTGACTCCAAAATCAAAGTCAGGAAGATTATTGGCACAATGTTATAATAGTAACCTTCAAAACACCCATTAATAAGCAAATTCTCCATGGATAGTGACAGCATGATATATATCCATATCCCTGAATCCCCAGGAACTGGCTAGTGTATGGTACAAAGTGGGTAATTTAATAAAAGTTTGCACCATGTCTTAGAAACTAAAGTCAACTAGCTTAAGCAAAAATGGTAACATACTACCTCATGTAATTGAAAAGTTCAAGCTCTTTAGGCACAAGCTGTATGCAGAAATGAAAAATGTCTTTCAGTCTCAGACTCACTCTATCCTGAGCATTCACTCTGCCTCCAAGTTGGTTTTCTTTTTGAAAGGCAGATATTCACCAAGAAGCTCTGGGCTTACATTCTACAAATTCAATAACTCTAGTCATAAAAAAGAAAGAAAGAGAGAGAGGTAAAGAACAAGCTTCTCATTCCCAGCACTTCCATCAAAAGTCTCCATACAAATCCCACTGGCCCAGTTTGGATCCCTGTAGAAATCGCTGTGGTCAGAAGTAAGGAATACATAGGTTGGAAGGCTGAGGGTGACCCTCCCTACCCACCAGGCCTGAGAGTGGGGAAGGTGGAATGCATGCTGAGTGGGAATAAGCAGTAGAGGCCCACCTGCCACCCAAAGGGATGGATGCTGCCGCTGTATAAAGAGAACAGCAGGAGTCAGAGACCCTGGGTACTTCCTTCTTGTTCTGGAGTAGCCAGTTAGGAAGTCTTGGGAATTCAGTTCAATTCATTGTCACAAACATGTTTTGCATTCTACTATATACTAGGCCTGTGACAAGAAGGACTAAGAGAAGTTGCAAAGCTATTGACACCAATCTCAACAAATCCACCAACTAGTAGGGGCAATAGCCACAAAAATAAACCATTATGAAACCCTGTGTTAGGAAAAATAGGAATATGTGCAAGAGTCACTTTGGATTCCTTAGGAAGCAGATCCTGAGTTTAGCATTTGAGGGCAAGCAGCAAGTGCTTAGAAGACACTCTGGGGAACCTGGGTAGAGTGGTGGAGGAGTGAGACAGTGAAGGAAAGAACGTCAGTATAGAGTGGACTATCAAGCAAGTGATCCCCATGCATGAGTGGAACTTGAACTGTTGGCACTCTCTGGGAACCTGTGTAGAACATATGCCTCGGAATTATTCAATGTGCTAAGGTGGGAGTGAAGGTGAGGAGAGGCGGTTATTTATATACGAGTTCCTGTCAGTTGTTGGCTATGGGCTGCTGGAGGAGAAGGGAATAATTCCCCAGGCATTTCTGACCTGCCATATGTGTGGACAGAGTAGGCTTCCAAGGTCAGAGGAAGCCCTCAGGCAAAGAGATGTGCGAGCTGACAGTTGGAAATCAGGCCAACTGCAGTGAAGTGTAGATCCCAGGGGTTACAGCCAGGCTATAGAATCTGGTAGGACCGAAATCCTTTTGCTGTCCTTTTCTAAAGAAACAGAAATTGAACTAGAAAATTCCTGATGGCCTAACCAAATCTGAAATCCTGAGAGGCAAGATTTATTCTAACGAACTATTTTATGCTTTCATGTTGGTTTGTTTCATGCTGGGTTTTGTTTTGTTTTGTTTTACAATCTAAAACTGCATGGGAAATGGGTGGGAGGTGGAAGCAGCTGGGAAAGTGATAAGGTTAATGATTTTGTGGTCAAAATGCCCAGGAATTCACACAAAAATGTATTCATCAAACAGCCTAACTTACTTATTAAGGATGTGCTTATTTTTAACTCTCTGATCTCAGCCTCCTGAACTTGCATGGTAGAGTCACAGATTCTGGGGCATCACGGGAGGCTGTGGTTTCATAGAGATGTCAACTGAGGCTGTGAGTGGTCATGAGTTCCTGGTTCTTCAGACCCTCACTCGAGTGCTCTCTCCTCTTTACATAGCCTGGAACAGGAACTAAGAGGTAGATGTAGCAGACCACACCTTAAGGAGTGAAATCATTTTTTTCATATCCAAGAGCTTAGACCTAAATCACCTTCACACTTCCAAAATTTACTCCCAACCCAAGAAGAAGAGACCATTGTTTACACTGTTTCCAGCATTCCTTATCCTTGAAAGTGTATTCGTGGCTGTTATGCAGACTGGGCTTCCAAACGTTTTTGGAAAAGACCCACGGCTCTGTGTGCAACTGAAGGTTCAGAGAGTGCTCCCCTTCCCAACAAAACCCTGTTTCTCAAAAATCAACCTGAAAAACACAAACCCTACCATAGACCACACTGTGCCCTTACTAGAGTGTGAGAGCTCCAAGGGACAGGTTTATCTTCTTCTCATTTCTTAAGAAGTGTTTTGGTAAATTAGATCTCTTCTCTATTTTTTTCCCTCCTTTTCCTTTTCCACTCCATAGAGCACCACTATTGTTGCTTCTAAATGAAGCCCACAAATTGCATTTGATTGCAAAGGCTGGAGCTTTCAAAGTGGTAAGTCTGAGGATGGAAAAAATGAAAATCATGTAATCTAATAATGAACCACGACAAAAGAGGGAAAACTCTTCCTGAAGTACTATTGACAATAAACATCTCCAAATGCCTGTGTGCTCGACTCATTAGAAAGAACTGACATTTCTCCCTTGGTCAAACACAGGATCAAACTCTTTGTAATTAAAAGTTCTCAGCATGCACACAACACTTCATAGATGATGGTTGTTTTTACTCCAGTCGGGTTAGTTTTCCTAGGAAAGGACTTAATTTAGCAGATGAATTAACAGTTGCTTATCTTGAGAGTGATTTGATCATTGCTGAGTACTGACTGGTTTATTGGGAATGGAGAAAGGCAACCCTTTTTATGGACAAATTTGACCTTGAACTCAACATCCAGTTTCTACGGGCTTCTATCAAGTCTTAGCACTTTCCTCTGACAGCAGAATTACCTCCAGGAAAAGAAGAGTTATGAGTGTGGCTTGGTGGTTGAGAGAAATTGGAGCAGAAATGAAGATTCTTGAATTAGGAATTGATGCTTAGTAATGATAAAAGCAAACTTTTCTCAAGGGTTTGTTATCTATTAAGTGTGGTTTCCTGTTTCACATGTATTAATTTATTTGAACCTCAAAAAAAAAATCTCCTAGGGAAAATGCTATTATTGTTCCATTTTACAGATTAGGAAACTGATGTGTAAAATAGATCCTATTTTTCCCTTTTCTTATATTCCCCAGAAGAAGTGCTAAAAACAACTCTACCTGATGAGTCTTAATAATACTCCAATTGATGTGTTAATTTCCTAGTTGCTAAGCATTATTGAATATCCAAAGCTAAATGTAGGGCTAGGCAGTCTTAATAAAAGTAAGAGAAACAAGAAATGATACTCAGATATTTCCAAATAGTGTAAGGGCATAAGAGAGTTGGAAACAATTGTATACACAGCTTTCATAATCAAAATACTATTGCTCTTAAATCCTATACCTAGAAGAAAAAACAGAAACAAAATACAGTGGCGTTATTTGCTAAATTATTATGCAATGATGATATGGGTTTAAGATTAAAATGTATGGGGAAACGGACTTTGGCCCAGTGGTTAGGGCGTCCGTCTACCACATGGGAGGTCCGTGGTTCAAGCCCCGGGCCTCCTTGACCCGTGTGGAGCTGGCGCATGCGCAGTGCTGATGCGCGCAAGGAGTGCCCTGCTACACAGGGGTGCCCCCGCGTAGGGGAGCCCCACGCGCAAGGAGTGCACCCATATGGAGAGCTGCCCAGAGCGAAGGAGGGAGCAGCCTGCCGAGGAATGGCACCGCCCACACTTCCCGTGCCGCTGACGACAACAGAAGTGGACAAAGAAACAAGACGCAGCAAATAGACACAGAAAACAGACAAGCAGGGGAGGGGAGGGGAATTAAATAAATAAATAAATAAATCTTAAAAAAAAAAAAAGTATGAATAAAATACTTAGAAAGCCCCAGAATAAAAGTAGTAAACACCTCTCAAGCATCTTTGCTAATAGAAATCCATAAGAAAGAGAAGCTTTTTAAAAAGGGTGTAGCAACAAAAATTGAACTTTTGTTTTCCCTTCACTTTCTTTTAATTAAGAATAAGTACTAATTGTGCACTTATATTGCAAATAATGTATATAAAATAAACACAATACATACACAAACACACATTTTCTAAACCTTAATGACATTAATACTGCCCTGATTTTTGTTTAGACATGGCCACGCCATTAATTTGACTACATAGGATATAAAAAATGTTTTTATGCAAAAGGGATAATTTCCTTAACATACAAAGAGTCTTTAGAAACCATTAAGAATAAGATTAATAACCCTCAGTAAAAATAACAATAAAACAATATAAGAAGAATAAGACTAATACACAACCCAACTGAAAACTGGCAGAAGATATGAACAAAATGTTCACAATAAAAAATATTTTGGCTTATAAACATATGAAAGCATGTTCAACTTCAGTTAAATCAGTCAATAAGCCAACATCTTAGCCAATCAGTTCAAAGTTTGAAAGACATTATCATGGAATATATATTATGTTCAACTCCAGATCAAAATAAACATTGCAAGAAGCTTAAATGTCGGTCTCAATGCACTTCATAAAGAGCACAATTGTTTTTCCACTTTCTTCTTTTATCCCCAGGCTGTGATTTTTCTTACATTGGTCTCTTCATATTTTCCCTCCAGCAACAATGCCACTTCTGCCTTCCCAGAATTACTAATCCAAATAGTTGAATCAAAAATTTTGGTGGCTGTGCATGCAGCATCAGAAACAAATGACAACAACAAACTTTGCATGTGAATCCCCATACAAAGAAAGGTACAACCGGGAGTCTCATGAGGGTACTTACCACTAAGTCCTTAGTGTTCAAATGTTGTATTTCATATCAGTGCTCTTAAAAAGAGTTGCCCAGGTGGGATTGCCAAAGCCGCCATTTGCTTCTTTTTTTTTTTTTTTTTTTTAAAGATTTATTTATTTATTTAATTTCCCCCCTCCCCCAGTTGTCTGTTCTCTGTCCGCTTCTGTTGTCGTCAGCGGCACATCAGCGGCACGTCAGCGGCACGGAAAGTGTCGCAAGCACCATTCCTGGGCAGGCTGCACTTCCTTTTGCGCTGGGCGGCTCTCCTTACGGGAGCACTCCTTGCACGTGGGGCTCCCCAACACTGGGGACACCCCTGCGTGGGGCGGCACTCCTTGCGCGCATCAGCACTGCGCATGGCCAGCTCCACACGGGTCAAGGAGGCCCGGGGTTTGAACCGCCGACCTCCCATGTGGTAGACGGACGCCCTAACCACTGGGCCAAGTCCGTTTCCCGCCATTTGCTTCTAAATACCAGCCAACCAATGAGCAAAAAAGAGAAATGGT
The DNA here is from genome assembly GCF_030445035.2 of Dasypus novemcinctus. Lineage (NCBI taxonomy): Eukaryota > Metazoa > Chordata > Mammalia > Cingulata > Dasypodidae > Dasypus > Dasypus novemcinctus. The sequence continues at coordinate 168,376,409 of NC_080674.1, read as the reverse complement.
GAGAAGCCAGTTAAGTGAGATTGATTATTAATTTAGATAAATTTGGAATTTCTGAAAAATATTTGGATCATCTTAGTCTGAAAGTTAACCAATATTACCTGTTTTGTTTTGTTTTTCCAACTCAAAGGGATGGAGAAAGAGAGGAGAAGAAGAGGGTCAAATCCTAAAGATATATTATTAATATTTGAACTAACTCGAAGAGAATGTAAACTTTTAAGTATAAATAATAATGTTTGTTAATGATCTTTTAATATGTACCAGGCCCTGTGTTATGTGCCTTGCATGCCTTATCATATTTAATTCTTCCCATTACCCTAGTAGTATTGTTCCAGGTTTGTTCCTATTATTGTTCCAAATTTGCAGAACTTGTCCCCAAATCATACAACTAGTAAGTGGCAGAGCTTTGATTCAATCCAAGGCAATCTTTCTCTGAAATCTGGGTTCTTAAATACACTTTCCATCCATAAATTCTTGCTGTACCCAGAAAATAATTTTGTTTGCCCTATTGCTGCAGAGCAGGATGCATTTCCATAGAGATGAATTTCCTTTGTTAGAATCAACTACTCCTTTGGGTAAGACTGGTGTTCACTGATGTTTAGAGAGGGCAAAGGTCACCTTCTCTGTGTTTTCCTTACCTCCAAGTTCTCCCAGTGGACTAGACTGAAATGTTTTTCTTGCTTGGACAGGATCCCAAATGTTCTCTTTCATCTCTCTTTCTAGAATGCTAATCAGCCCTAATCATCAAGCAAAATTCCCTGTAAAAATCAAGAGGAGAGCAAGTTGGGTAACGCCATCAGAAGTATGGCTAAGACCACAGGGAAAGAATCAGTGGTCTGCCATGTGCCATGACATCTTCGTAGATATATATTCCACAGGGCCTAAGAAGATAAAATAAAAGCAAGGGGTACAAATTTTAAGGAGGTGATTTCGGTTCTACCTGACCTGTGCTTAAGAATAATTGGAAATCCCTCAAAAAGACTTGAGAGACCTTAGCACTGGAGGTATGCAAGAAGATAAACAACATCTTGGCAGAAATATGGTAAAGTGTCTCAAAACTCAGGTGAAGAGTGCAATTAAGTTGGAGGCTCTCAACTTTGCTGTGTTCATAATCAAGCATCCGGTATATAGCAGGTCATCTAGTACTACCAATGTAAAACAATGTTTGTGACTGACTTCTTTAAATATATTAATTAAAGTGGGTTTATATCATTTCCTTGATTATAAAAATAGACACACGTGGAAGGATATAACATAGCTAAGAGAATTGAAAACAAAAAAAGAATTACAAATACCTAGCAACCGTATTATCTTTGTAGTTAGTAAATTTGACTGATTTACGTCATTAGAGATTCTTATTCTTGTCTACATTATCCTTCCTGTGCATTGTGACAAAATTAAAACTTAATACCATTGTATGTTTGACCTTTAAGATTCCTTCCAATCATGAAACACTGTGATACCGTGATTCAAAAGGGCAGGAAAACAATGGCATAAAGCAGAACCGTCCCAGGTGAGATACATACTGGGTTGTTGAAGAACACAATTAGCTGCCATTTTACTTATTCTAGCTCTCTGCACCTTATAGCATTAGAATGGTAGGAATGCACTTTTGGTTTCCCCTGAGGAAGTTGCAAGGGATAAAACAATGGAATTACTTCACTTCTAGAAGAAGTCAGGCTACTTGTGTAAGATTCATGCAGTGAAATCCAGAGAAAGAAAGGAAGATCTCTTCCCTAACACTGATAGATGGGGCTACTCACCCACAGAAGGGGATGGAATAAGGACCTGTCTTAGTTAAGCTTCAGATGTGTGTATGTGTGTAGGGAAGAGATGGGGAGATCTAGGTATAGTTTTAAAACTCAAGTATTTTGAAGAATCTGGCCCTGTCTTTGCTCATTGTGGAATTTTATGTGACTTAGATCATTTTTTCCCTCATTCTTACTCATTCAGCAAATGTTTATTAAGCACAAAATGTGTGCCAGACTCTGGATTTAATTTGAGTTAAAATGTAAGTTCCATTCTTGCTTTCTTAATTCCTCAAAATCCCTTGAGGTCTAGGCCCTGTGAAAACCAACTTTACCTCATGAGAATTATCTGTGCAATGGACCATATATCCCAATTTGCCTTGGGCAATCCCAATATGTGCATGTGGTCCTGGCATAATTATTAAAAAGAGCCTCCTTTATCCTCAAAAGTGTTTGGATGAACTTACAGCTTCTATCCTAGGTTGTAGAGACCTAGGAGTGCTGCTCCTACCCTTACACAAAGGAGAGCCAAACTTATTTCAAAGTCATCAATTTTTTCAAATCCATTGTGGAGCTAAGTTTGTAAAATTTGGCCCATCTCTAAAGAGAGAAGGGTCTGCAGGTTGAAAGGAGATTCAAGCACGTGCTCAGCTTAGGTAGATAACCAGTAGGCCATACCCCCAAGGTCCTGGGACATATTCCATGCTTATGACTGAGGATTAATTAAAACAATAGAAGCCAGGTACACCCATCTAACCACCACTAAGCTAGCAAACTTCAGAAAACAAATAGGAACAGAATACTTCTGAGAGAAAGACATAAGAGGAACAAGACTGCAAATAAATCCTTTCTGAGAGACAGCACAAAGGGAAGACCTAAAACTCAGAAATGAACATAAATTGCTGTTTCTGCGGTATAAACACAGGCATCTCTACAGGAATTTGAAACCTATGGTACACTAAGAGTAACCATTGCAACAAAACCCAAACAGCCCAATTCCTAACTAGATTAATTTAAACTCTCATTCTAGGCCTGGCAGAAGGAAAGGTATGCCTGCTTACAGGCATAAAACCTACATACCTCAGTCTCTACTGCCCTACATAAGATGTTCAGCTTTTAACAACAAATTATAAGGCATATAAAAATTCAAGGAAGAGAACATATTCAGTGGGTATATAGGAATCCCCTGTATTTTCTGTGTGACTTTCGTAACCTAAAGCTTTTTAAAAGATAAAGTAAAAAATATATATAAAAAAGAACATATTCAGAAGTGACAAAGAGGTCATTGGAACCAGATTCAGATATGATGCAAATACTGGAAATATCTGAGAGAGAATTTATAACAATAAGGATTCAATGTTAAATGCTTTAAAGGAAAAAAATGGAATATGCAAGATCAGATGGATAATTTCAGTAGAGAGATGGAAATTATATGAAAAAATTAAGTGAAATGCTTAAAAAAACCCACAATGAGAACAATAAAGAATGTCTTCGACAGGCTCATAAGTAGATTTGAAATAGCTAAGGGAAAACTCAGTGAACTTGAAGACAGATCAATAAAATTATCCAAATTGAAACTCAAGAAAAAAAAGAATAGGGGGAAAAATAGGACTGAATATCCAAGAGTCATGGGCAATAGAAAACGCTTTAATATGCACATAACTGGAATCCCAATCCCAGAAGGGAAAAAAGAGATCAGGGCCAAAGAAATACTTTAAGAACTAAGGGCTGAGAATTAAAAAAAAAAAAATACAACAATAATGTTTTTTAAAAAGCCCTCAGCCAAGCACATAATATTTAAACTATAGGAAATAAAAGACAAGAGAAAATCTTGAAGGTAGCCAGAGGGGGAGAAAAGACATTACATAACAGAGGAACAAAGGTAAGAATTACTGGAGACTTCTCATCTTAAACCATGAAAGCCAGACAACAATGATGTGACATCTTTAAAGCATTGGGAGCAGGAAGGGAGATTACTATCCTCCTAGAATTCTATACCCAAAGAAAATATCTTCCAAAAATGAAAGAGAAATAAGGACTTTGTCAGACAAACAAAAACTGAGAAAATGCATTGGAGGAGGTCCATGGACAAGAAATGTTAAAAGATTTTCAAAATGTTAAAAAATTTTCTCTAGGCAGAAACTTGGATCTGCACACAGAATGAACACTGGGGATGGAATAAATAAAGGCAAAATTGAACTCATTTTTTCTTTTAAATTGCTCTAAATAGTATCAATGTATGCATATTTACAGCAAATGTAAAAGTGAATGTATGACTGTAATACAAAAAATGAGAGGGGGAAATTAGGAGTATATTGTCATAAGTTTCTTTTAATAAATGTGAAGTTATAAGTTATTAATTGAAGCAAGACTCTTAAGTAAAGATGTATATTTTAAACCATAGAGTCTCCACTAAAAACATTTTAAAAGGCAGTATACCCTCTGGTTTGTTGGACTTACCCTGACCAGCTGACAGGGAGGTGAAGAGAGTCAACCACCACACCAGGAAGCCAAGAGTACCTACAGCTGCAAGCAGGAGAATTGCATCCATCCTCCATGTGGAATCTAAGCCCCCTCTTGATGTAGAGGGGGAGTGGACATCACCATCCCAGGTCCACAGGATGGAGGAATAGAGAACGGATTTGAGTGGACTTACTGGTGTTCTGCTATGGAACTATTGTGATTAGTAAGGGAAGAAATTGTAGTAGTGATAAGAGGGTGGCCACGGTGGCTGCTGATGGTCGGGAGAGGAAAGAAGATATATGGTGTGGGGGCATTTTCAGGATTTGGAGTTGTCCTGGGTGGTGCTGCAGGGACAGATGCTGGACATTGTGTGTCCTGCTATGGCCCACTGGTTAGACTGGGGCACTGTGTGGACCACTGTCCATGTGGTGCAGCGGTGCTCCAGAATGTATTTGCCAGGTGCAGTGGATGTGCTGGATGATGGAAGAGGTTGTTAATGTGGGAGGAGTGGGGTGAGTGGGGTGGGGGGTACATGGGGACCTCATATTTTTTTAATGTAACATTACAAGAAAATAAAGAAGGAAAAATAAATAAATAAAATTTTTTAAAAAGGCAATATAGGTGGAGCGGCAATATGCCATCAGTTTAAGTGTGCACTCACCATCTCTCTCACGTAAAATGGCTGAGTGGGGTCAAGATCCTGCCCAAGTGAGCTGTTTTGGGAACCCACAGTGCAGGAGGCTTCAGGGCATCAATCTGGAGAGAGCAGGAAAATGAGATAAATTGCTCAAGGTAAAACCCCAAGTTTTTGCCCCTGAGACTGGAAACTGTGGGATCGCTAAGCCCCACCCTCAAGACAAAGCTGCTGCAAACCCAGACAGCCCTGACTCCCACTGGCCACTCAGAGGAACATAGCATTCTCCAAGAGTGGCAGGGTTCTGGTGAAGGATGGAGAGGGGTTTCCTCTCTGTGGGTGTGGTTGCCTGGACCCCTTTGACCTTTGAGGAGCATACCAGCTGGCTCAAGGAGACACCAGGAAGAGGGGAGAAGCAAATCTGCTGAGACAGCCTGGTTTACCTAACCACCCGGGGATAGAGAAACTTGGCCTGGGAGAAGGTAGAGTCAAGCAGTTGACTAGTCCTGTGCTGAAACTATCAAAATTTCAGCGCCTTTAAGGGAGGCAGGCAGTTGGAAGCATTTAATAAGCTTCCAAGAGTCTATTTAGGATCCCCTGGGAGGAGGGGGTGGTCTGAAAGAGGGCTGAGAGTCATTTTCCACAGTGAATTCAGTCACAGAGTCCCATTTGAATTTCAAAAGGGAACTCAACCTGACCTGGAGAGGTGATGTGAGATCCCCTCACACAGGCTATTGCATCCTGTGCCCTGGGAGAGAAAGCAATAAGAATAGAAAGGGACAGACTCCTAATCAGCAGGAATCTATCCTACGGCAAAGAGTCAAACCTACCCAAGGGAAAGTGACTGGATAGCTTTCTAAAGAGCTAACTGACCCAATGAGAAAGTTTAGCTCCGTGGAGGAGTTTCCACCTTAAATATACAAGGTCCCTAGTTTGATTCCCAGCTCCTCTCAGACTAGTGATTCACTGGGATATCAAACATTCAGCTGATATTTTAGGGCAGGGAAAGCGTAGACATTGTTTTACTATTAGCTTTTCTTGGGTCTCTTTCTTACTAAAATCCACTTCAAAACCTGCAGAGGGAAGGCTGCAGGGTAATTGATTGATGAACACTGACAGTCTGAGAAGCTCCATAGGGACCTAAGAGGGAAGGCTGTTTTTCCTTAGTTTTTGTTTGACTGCATGCTTGTGTGTTTGTTTTTTTGTTTTCTTGTTTTTCTTTCCTCTTTCTCTCCACCTCCCCTCCCCGCCACTCTTTTTTTATTAAGTGCTGCTGGCTTGTTTCCTGTTTGCTGTGTTTGCTCTTTCTTGATTTCCCCTTTTCTGTGTATAACAATTTTGTCTACCAATGCTATCTCTTTTCCTTCCTTAATCTTTCTATCTACTGCTTTCTGTTGTTGTTCTTACATTCCACCACTCTTTGTTTAGTCCTCAATTTTCCTGGTTTTTATTTCTATCTCACTTATTCCATTTTCTTTTTATTATTAACTTTTTTTTTTTTTTGTCTTTTCTTTTCTCTTTCCCTCTCTCCTCAGGATTCTGGCCTTTTAATCTGTTCTACATATTTTTCTCTATTCGCTTTCAAATTTCATTGTAGGCACCCCACCTTTTTATTCCTATTATTCTACACTGCCTACATGAGTTAAATATTAATTTTCCTAGGTCTTATATTGTTCCTCTTCTAACTTTTACTATATCATTACTATTATCCTTTTTCTTTTCTTACCTCTTTTGCTTTCCCTGGCCCTAATCTTTTTCCTTCAAGGGAATATAGAAAATAGCAAGGAAATAAAACTAGAAGAACAAAGTGTCAAAGAGAAAACACAACACAAACACAAAAACAGCAGCTAAATAAAACCCTAGAGCAGAGAAAGAAGCTAATCAACTGAATAAACCCATCAAGATAAAAAAGTGACAAGACTGCAACAAAAAATTACAACCATACCAAGAAGCAGGAAGACATTGAACAATGAAGAAACTAAATACCAGGAAGAGATGCAGAACATCGAACAGCTAATCAAAGCTGCCCAAACAAATATCATGGATCAACTTAATGAAGTGAAGGAAGAGGTTTAGTATATTAAGAAAACACTTGGAGAGCATACTGAAGAAATTATTACCACGCACAAAAAGATAACCAATATGATGGTAATGAATGGCAAAATCCAAGAAATTAAAAACACACTGGAGGCACATAATAGCAGCTTTGAACAGGCAGAAGAAAGAATTAGCAATGATATGGAAGACAGTACATCTGAAATCAAACAGATAGTAGAATGCATAGATAAAAGAACAGAAAAAATCCAGTAGGGACTTAGGGATTTGAATGACAACACAAAATGCACAAACATGTGCTTTATAGGCATCCCAGGGGGAGAAGAGAATGGAAAGGGGACAGAGGAGTGTTAGAGGAAATAATGGTTGAAAACTTCCCAACCTTATTGAAAAAGATAGATGTACAAGTCCAGGAAGCACAGTGCACCCCAAATAGAAATCCCAACAGGCCTACTCCAAGACACATACTTGTCAAATTGTCCAATGCTCAAGAGAAAGAGAAAATACTGAAGGCAGCAAAAGAAAAGAGAACCAGAACATACAAAGGAAGCTCAATAAGATTAAGTGCAGATTTCTCATCTGAAACCACAGAGGCAAGAAGTCAGTGGCATGACATAGTTAAGGTACTAAAAAAAAAAAAAAAAAAATCTTCCAGCCAAGAATTCTCTATCCAGCAAAGCTGGCATTCAAGAGTGATGGAGAGTTAAAAATATTCACAGATAAACAGAAATTAAGAGAGTATGCCAATAAGAAAACTGCACTTCAAGAAATAGTAAAAGAGTTCTGCAGGTTGAAAGGAAAAAATAAGAGAGACAGAGTTAGAGGAGAGTGTAAGAACAACTAAAAAGACAAAAAGAGAAATAAAAACAACATATGACATACATAAAGCAAAAGAAAATATGGCTAATATAAGGAATTCCTTGAGAGTAATAAGACTGAATCTTAATGGGTTAAACTTGCCAGGCAAGAGACACAGATTGGCGGAATGGATAAGGAAATAGGACCCACCTATGTTCTCCCTACAAGAAACCCACCTTAGACCCAGAGATTCGAGAAGGCTGGAAGCGAATGGCAAAAAACAATCTTACAAGCAAACAATAGCCAAAAAATGACAGGAATAGCTATACTAATATTGGAAAAAATAGGCTTTAAATGCAAAACTATTGTAAGAGACAAAGACAGACACTATATATTAGTAAAAGGGGTAATCTATCAAGAAGAAAGAACAATCATAAGCATTTCTATACCTAATGAGGACACCTCAAAATACATGAGGCAAAGACTGGAAAAACTAAATGCAAAAATAGATATCTCTACAGTTATAGTGGGGGACTTGAATACACTATTATCACCATTAGACAGAACATCTTGACAGAGGATCAATAAAGAAACAAAGACTTTGAATAATACATTAGAGGATCTGGACCTAATAGACATATACAGAACATTACACCCAAATACTGTGAGATTTACATTCTTCTGTGGTGCACATGGATTATTCTCCAAGATAGACTACATGCTAGACCACAGAAAAGTCTCAATGAATGCAGAAAGATTGAAATTATACAAAGTAATTTCTCTGACCACAATGGAATAAAGCTGGAAATCAGTAAGGGACAGAGAACTAGATTAGGCAGAAAGATATGGAAGTTAAACAGTACACTCTTAGACAAAGAGTGGGTCAAGGAAAAAATTTCAAAAGAAATCAGTAACTACCTTGAAATGAATGAAAATGGCAACACAACATATCAAAACCTATGGAATGCTGCAAAAGCTGCACTGAGAGGGAAATTCATACTCATTAATGCATATATCAAAAAAGAATAGAGAACTAAAATCTAAGACCTAATTATACACCTGGAAGAATTAGAATAAGAACAACAAACTAATCCCAAAGGAAGTGGAAACCAAGAAATAACAAAGATTAAGAGCAGAATTAAGTGAAATAGAAAATAAGAAAGCATTAGAAAAAATAAACAAAACCAAAAGGTGGTTCTTTGAAAAGATGAATAAAATTGACAAACAGCTAGAATAACAAAGGAAAAAAAGAAAGAAGACGTAAATATGCAAAGTAAGAAAGTAAAAAGGGGATATCACCACTGACCTCACAGAAATAAAGAATATCGTAAGAGAACACTTTGAAAAATTATATGCCAACAAGAAGGATATCTTAGAGGAAATGAACAAGTTCCTAGAAACATACATGCAGCCTACATTGATGAAAGAAGAAACTGATGAACTCAACAGACCAATCACAAGTAAAGAGATAGAATCAGTCATCAATAACCTCCCAACTAACAGGACAGATGGCTTCACAGGTGAATTCTACCAAACATACCAGAAAGATCTAACAACAGTCCTGGTTAAACTCTTCCAACAAATAGAAGTAGAAGGAACACTGCCTAACTCATTCTATGATGCCAATGTTACTCTAATATCAAAGCCAAAGATGCCACAAGAAAGGAAAATTATAGACCAATTTCTCTAATGAACCTAGATGCTAAAACCCTCAGCAAAATATTTGCTAATCATCTTCAACAACACATCAAATGACGTATATGATCTGGCGAAGTAGTTTTCATCCCAGGTATGCAAGAATGGTTCAACATAAGAAAATCAATCAATATAATATACCACATAAACAGATCAAAAGAAAAAATCACATGAGCATCTCTATAGACACCGAAAAAGCATTTGACAAAATATAGCACCTTTTCTTGATAAAAACACTGCAAAAGATAGGAATAGAAGGAAACTTTCTGAACATGATAAAGGATATATATGAAAAAAACCCCACAACTAACATCATATTCAATGGTGAAATCCTAAAAGCTTTCCCTCCAAGATTGGGAACAAGGCAAGGATGCCCACTACCACACCTCCTAATTAACATTGTGTTAGAAGTACTTGCTCGAGCACTAAGGCAAGAAACGGATATAAAAGGCATCCAAATTGGAAAGAAAGAAGTCAAAATTTCACTATCTGCAGATGATGTGATTCTATACAACAAAGCTTCTAGAACTTATGAATGAGTTCAATAGTCAAGGTTATAAGATCAATGCAAAAAATCAGTAGCATCTCTGTATACCAATAATAAGCAATCTGAGGAAGAAATCAAGAAAAAAATACTATTTATAATAGTAACTAAAAATATCAAATACCTAGGAATAAATTTAAGTAAAGATGTAAATGACTTATACACAGAAAACTACACAACATTGTTAAAGGAAATCAAAGAGGACAAATAAATGGAAGAATATTCCCTGTTCAAGGATAGGAAGACTAAATATCATTAAGATGTCTACTCTACCCAAACTAATCTACAGATTTAATGCAATCCCAATAAAATTTAACACAGCATTTTTTACTAAATTGGGAAAACTATGAAATTAATTTGGAAGGGCAAGCGGCTCTGATAGGCAAAGACATATTGAAAAAGAAAAATGAAATTCAAGGAATCACACTACCTGACTTTAAAATATGCTACAAAGCTAGAGTTGGTCAAAACTGCATGGTATTGGTACAAGGATAGATATACTGACCAATGGAGTCTAACTGAGAGTTCTGATACAGATCCTCGCTTATATAGTCATCTGATATTTGAGAAGGCCACCAGCCCACTCAACTGGGAGAGACTGGCCTCTTCAACAAACGGTGCTTGGAGAACTGGATATCCATATCCAAAAGAAAGAGAGAGGATCACCATCTCTCACCTTATACAAAAATCAATTCAGGAAGGATCAAAGATCTAAATATAAAAGCCAAGACCATAAAGAACTTGGAAGATAATGTAGGGAAGCATCTACAGGACCTTGTATAGGAAATGGTTTCATGAACTTCGCACCACAGAAATAAAATGCATAATAATTTAGAAAAACTAAAATAAAGTTTTAAAAAATTGGGGTATTAAAAAAATGAAAAATATTTAAAAATTTTTTTCTTACATTTGCTTTTCATCATTGTAATACCTGTTGCCTTGTCTATACAGTGGCATTTTCTTCCTTTTCTTCCCCCATGTCTTACTTTTTTCCATTTTGTCTTCAACAATGTTTTAGGTCACAATGAAGTCACATATGCAATACAGGGGACTCCCATGTATCCAACATCCTCCCCCTTTCCCCCTTCCCTATTAAAGACCTTTTACACATGGATGCTACATTTGTTACAACTGATGTACAAGTATCGAAACCTAGCTACTAACCATGGTGAGTGGTTTATATTATGATTTACATTTTAGACCATACACTTTTACAAATTTTTGATGAAATTTTACATATATGTAAACATGCCCTCTAACTACCCCCTCTTCCATCTATTCTGTTCCTCCTCCCCCTCCCTTGGGGCCCACAAGTGATCATCAGGCTTCATTGCTTGAAGGATATGATTCATAGATACTTGCAACAACGCTGAGGGCTTGACACACTAGTCCTCCCCTGTTAGGAAGCACCCATGCTCTTGAGAGACACCCTCCCCTCTGTTTGAGAACACATCGGGCCTCCCCAGGATGGGAGTATAACACCTTCCCACTCATTATAGTGATATAACACACTATGACAAGATGAACACTCATACACTTCCTAGAAACCTGACCCATCCTTATATTTTTTATGTAACATTTTATGTAATTTAAGTATCTTTTGAAAATAAATTTTAAAAATATTTTTAAAAATGAGGTATAAAAAGTGAGTGAATAGAGGACATAAAATGAAATCATTAAAAATTTTTAATGATAGAAAAGGCAGAAAAAGTGCCTTTTTCTGAAGGAATGAGTAGGAAACAGCTAGCAAAACTAGATTTAAATACAATAGCATAAATAATATAATCACATTAAATATACATAGTCTGAAAAAACTAGAGATTGCTATATTTAATAAAAAAGCAAGATTCAATGCATTCTTTTCACACAAAAACCACCTTAATTATAAAGGCATATATAGAGTCAAAGTAAAAGGGTAGAGAAAGATATAACCTATAAATGCTACAGAAAACAAAGCTTGAATAGCTATATCAATATCAGACAAAGTTTGACGTCAGAACAAGAAAGCTCTCAGGGATGAAAATGGGATATATAACAATAAAATAATCAATTCTCTATGAAGTCATAACAATCCTAAATGTGTATGCAACTAACAACAGAGTTTCAAAATATATGAGTCAAAAATGAATAGAGCTGAAAGAAGAAATACATAAATTTAAAATTACAGTTTGGGACTTCAACACTCCTCTCTAAGTAATTGATAAAACATGTAGACAAAAATCAACAAAGTACAGAAGATCTGAAAACATCAACCAACTAGGTTAATAACTTTTAAAGAGAACACTCCACCCCCCAAAAAGAAGAATGCACTTTCTTTTCTGGGACAACTTGAGCATTACTCTTATGGGCACTATACTGGAACATGAAATGAACCTCAAACATTTTAAAGAATAGGAGGCACACAGTGCATGTTCTCAGACCATAGCAGAATTAAGCTAAAAAATCACTAACCAAAGGATATCTGGAATATTTCCAAACATTTGGAAATTAAGCAACATACTTCTAAAAATAACCCATTTGTCAAAAAGAAAGTCTCAAGGGAGATTTTAAAAAATATTTTGAACTGTAGGAAAATATATAACAATTTATCAAAATATGTGGGATGATGCTAAAACAGTGCTTTGAGGGAAATTAATAGTATTTAATGCTTATATTGGAAGAGAAGAATGATCTCAAATCAATAATCCAAGCCTCCACCTTAAGACATTAGGGGAAAAAGAACAAACTAAACCCAAAGTAAACCAAATGAAAGAAATAATAAACATAAAAGCAGAAATCAATGAAATTGAAAACAGAAAATAATAGAGGAAAACATTGGAACTTAAAACTGACTTTTTGAAAAGATCAATAAAATTCATAAATCTCTAACCAGACTAACCAATAGAAACACAAATTATCAATAACAAGAACAATAGAATGATTATCACAGTATACTCTACAGCCATTTAAAAGATAGTAAGGGAATCCTAGAACATCTTCATGTCCATACATTTAAAAGGGATCAATTCTTGAAAGATACAAACTACCAAAACTCACTCAAGAAGAAATCTGTATCTATTAAACAAATTGAATTCATTGTTTAAGACTTCAAAAGAAAAGAGAGAAAGAAAGAGTGAAAGAGAGAAAGAAAGAAAGAAAGAAAGAAAGAAAGAAAGAAAGAAAGAAAGAAAGAAAGAAAGAAAGAAAGAAAGAAAGAAAGAAAGAAAGAAAGAGAAAGAAAGAGGGAGAAAGGAAGGAAGGGAGGGAGGGAGGGAGGAAGGATGGAAGGAGGGAAGGAAGGAAGGAAGGAAGGAAGGAAGGAAGGAAGGAAGGAAGCAAACTCACTTCACTGGAAATTCTAGCAAACATTTAAGAAAGAAATAACCATACAACATTCTTTAATTGGAAAAGTGGATTTTGATAAGATGTTGGTTCTTCCCAACTTAATCTATAAAACAAATCCACGCAGACTTTTTTTTTAGATATTGACAAACTGATTCTAAAATCTGTGTAAAAAGCCAAATGAATTAGGCTAGAATAAACCCTAAGATGCTGGATTGAAGTGGGAGGTACCAATACGGAATGGAATAGAGAATAAATAGAGGTAGCAATAAGAGAGATAGATACTGAAATAAATATAGATGTGCATATATGTATGAACTAGTACACTTACTTATATTTTCTATCCACTGAGTAGATCTAGAAATAGTGACACTTCAATAACAATGAGTACATGTAACACCCAGGTCTTGGCTTCTTTAATACCATTTTCCAGTGAAAGGGACCAGGGCTCCTTGAAGACTGGCTGATTTCCGAACTAGGACAGGAGAAAATATAAGATTAGCCTCAAGCATCTTGTGGTACCAGAAAGTTAAGAAGTATTTTTTAAAAAAAAAAGGAAAAAGGGAGAGATGGAACATATTAAAAATACAGAGACGCCAACCTGAGAGTGCTCCAAATGGTCAACGTTTGAAAAACTTGAACAAAATAAATAATGATAGAATTGGGTTAAAATTTGAAGAATGAGATAAATACCCATGGATCCATACCAAATAAGCAAATGGAAGTGAAGTGACAATTCTTCCCTACAGAAGAATTCCAATTAATGCTAATAGAATGAATGAGGGAAATAGAAAGTTACCATTAGAAGACCACAATAATAATTGCTATTGACAACATTCACCAAAGCAAGCTTAAAATGGCAAGCGGAAGTTTAGGCAGAAACAGGTTATCTGCACAGCTTCAAAGTATCTACCCCCAAATATTTAATAACTTCGAAGAGGAAAATGATCAGTTTGCAGTTTAGAGACCTGGCAGACAGCCTAGTGATCAGGGCTAACATCATTAGTAACGCAGATAAAGCCATGTACGCCTACTATGTGCATTAAGAAAGGTGCATTACCTCTCTTGAATCCTTCTCAATAATGCTTAGTCTCAATCTAATCAAGAGAAAACATCAGACACACCCAAACTATGGGACATTCTACAAAATAAATGACAAGCACCTTCAAAAGTGTCAAGGTCATGAAAGACAGGGAAAGACTGAGGAACTGTTACAGATTGGAAATACTAAGGGTGGGGTTCTTAAATTTTTTCATTTCATAGACCCCTCTGCCAGTCAGGTGAAAACCATGGACCCCTTACTAAGTCCACACTATGCTGTGTTTCATTTAATAAATATATCACACCTGCACCAAAAAGTCCCCACAAAAATAATGTTTTTGTTTTTTGTTTTTAATTTCAATTTGAGCTCATGGACCCCTTGTTAAGAACCCTGGACTAAGGAGACATAAAACCAAGTGAAAAATGAGATCCTTGATTAGATCCTAGAACAGAAAAAGGTATTAACTGGAAAACTAGTGAAATCCAAATAAGTTCTGTACTTTAGTTAATAGTATTGTACCCATTAATTTCTTAGTTTTGATAAATATTTTGTGATTATATAACCTAGATAATACAGTGAAGTTAGTGTGAAGGTACATGAAACTCTATTATTTTTGCAACTCTTCTTTAAGTCTACAATAATTCAAAAAAACCCACAATTTTTAAAAAGTGAACAATAGATTATATGTTCACCCTAGTTATCTGTTAAATCCAGAAGGAATATCCTCATTTACTGCCTCTGGTTAAGAAATATAGCATCCTCCACACCAGTAACTTGTTATGTAAAGAAAAAAAAAAGTTGCCTCCTTTAGCATTTGCAGGAAAGGAATGAATTCTTACTTGTTCTCCCTGTCTCTGGTTGTCAGGATTTAACCCTTGCTCAGGAATCCATGGATCAGCCTTTCCTCAGGACAGAAAACCAGGAGAGAAAGAAATCATTAAGATAGCGAAGAAAATGCAGCGTATTCTACTAGGTAGAGAAGTTCCAAGCTGGGCAAGCCTTATTTTTAATATTTGTGGTCTATGTGTGTGTGATGTGTGTGTGTGCTTGTGTACATATATATATGTATGGGCCTGTTGAGACCAGAGAATCTCACCCTGATTAAATATTGTTTGCTTTCTGGTTTTTGGAGCCTCTTTGATTATCTACGATGGAGGCAGCTGCCACCCTTGGACCTTTTTCAGATTCCCAGACATTGTAACAGTCTCCTTGTGCCAAAAGAGGACGATTTGAGGATTCACATGGTTTCCTCAATGGGTTTCAAGGAGAACAGCCTCAGCTCAAGCATCCAAATATAGAAGTCAGGCCAAGGCCTGTTGAGCCTTGTGGAATCAGATAATTTTATAGCTGAAGGGGGCCCATATCCTGTCACTTTCCTTCCTAAAGGGCTTGCTTTGTATTATAAATTGTTCTCTTTGAATAATATCTCAAAGTCAACAGCCCATCAATTAAATTTGGAGAAAGAGGGGGTGTTGGGAAGAGGAGGGAAAAGATACTTTCTATCATCAGGCTGCCTCGTAAAATGGAACTTGGCATGTGACCTGGGAGGACATGTCACTAGTCTCTGAGACGGTTGCCTTTGCTACAAAAGGGGAGAGATGCCTGCCTTTCCCTGAGTCTTAGACCTGTTGTGAAGACATGAAATGGAATGTCTGAAATAACTACTAGAATAACCAGTTTTTATAGAAATGTTAAGATTTCCCCCTTGCTTTTCTTCTCATTTTTCTCAGGGTAAAATGAATACTCTTTGAAAGTGGTTAGTAAAGCCCCTGAAAATCTATTTCTAATCATCTTTTATCTCCAGACACTTCTCTCTTTACAACTCCTTTCCTCTCCTCACAAGTTCTTACATACGTTATTGTCTTGGTATATGTTCTTCCTCCTTCCTGGAAAATTCCTCCCTGCTCTCACCCTTTCCTGACTCCCCTTGAGCTGTGGAATTCCCACTTATCCCTCAGGCTTCAACTTCAATGCTGCTTCTTCCAGAAAACCATTCCTGAACTCCACTGCCTTCTCAAATACTCAGATCTTGGTCCGATTAGTCTATATATCTCTTGGCAGGTCATACAGTCCTCAAAAGGAAGACGCTGTCTTTTTCACCTTTACATGCATCCTTTTTTCTTAATAGGGTCTAGGATACCGTAGCTTGTCAATAAATGCTTACTGAATAAATGAATGAGTAACTGATCGGTGAGTGAATGCATGCTTTCAATACAAACTCCTTGATATAGGTCCTGTTTGGGAGACTGAGATATGGGAAAAGCATTGCGATGACTAGATTGATAGAACTATTAGTGAGTTTACAAAAGAAAATTGTTTAGTGGCATTAAACAAGGAAGACTCTGAAGTTTAAATCCTGGGCTAAGTATTATTATTATTACTATTATAAGGATTATTTTAGTAATAAAGTATGGTTGTAGTTGACATTCGTATACACTGTATTAGCTTTTTGAATCATCCTGCAAACCTTACGAAATAGATACTGATTTTATCCCCACTTAGAGATGAGGAAACAAAATCAGAGAGATTGGGTGATGTGTCTAAAATCACACAGCTTTGAAAGAGTGAAGTCACAATTCATATCCAAGGCTGCCAGTCTCCAGAGCCTGCCTTGTTAAATTTATATTCTCCCTCCTCACCAAATCCCATTCCTGGTCCTCTGCCCAACAACCAGCCACTGAAATCTTCCAGGACCCCAGAGTGCAGCCAAACTAGTTATGTCTGATCTGGCTGAATTTTCGAGTTGGAAATCTGTCTTTTCCCCTACCTCTTCTTGCTCACTAATAAGGCTACCCTATTAAGTGGTTCTGATTGTAGCTTTTCTCAGTCCAAAGCCAGGGCAACTAATCCTCCCACGGATCCCAAGCTGAACTGCTGAGTTTATGCTTTAACACACTTATGTAGTTGCCCTCTCCCCTACAGATCCTCTTTTTTCTTCATTTGCTTCCAATAAAGAGACATTATTTGCTTGGGAGCTTTCCAGGGAAACAAGAATCCATCTTTTGAAAACCAGTCCCTGCATCTGGAAAATTGAATGATGCTTTGGTGTTTGTTTAAGCAAGAGAGTCAGTCTTTGGAAACAGCATTGTTATTTTATTATCTTTAATGCTTTTAAGCCATATTAAGCAAATTTAATTTCCAAAGATGTCTTTTCTCACCACCTCCCCCCTTTTCAAATGGACAAGTCAGTTTTGACTTTCAAACTGGCTGCCTTCAAAATATGTCACTGAGCATTGATTTGGCCACTTAACTGAATTAGCCACATGGTCCATCTGTACCTTCTTGCCCTTACCCAGAAAAACAGGTGTTGCCTTTAACATAATGAGAAGGCTTTTCTTAATCAGACCACTTCTTATCATAAAATTAAATATGCAAACATCCCAAAACCCCAAATTCATCTTATAAATAAAAAGACACACTGCCTTAGTCCAGGTAGCTTTTCTTTAAGAAAGATATGTCTAAGACTCCCTAATCCACAAGCCAGAGGTGTTTTTGATCATTCTATCCCTTCCCTGTACTGCTTTTTATTCTTGGCATCAGTAAGTGCTGCAACTGGGGATGCTCACAGTACCAGCAGGTGATAGCGTCAGTGATCATCTCATCTGCAGACCCAGGCACTGCTCTATTTCTTTCTTACCCCAGGTAATATTTTGAATCTTGGGAAAGCTAGGAACAGTTGCTGTATGGTTCTTTACTTGTGTTCTCTATCCCTGAATAAAGGAAAGGGAGATACACTGCAAAGATAAGACTTTTTTTATTTTTACAATGAGAGAAAGAGAGAGAGAGCACAAAAGATGAAATTTAGTCCTGCATTGAGAAATTCACATAGTAAGGTCCCAATCAGACATTGAAACACACCACAATGATTTTAGAGGTAAATGATAATTGAGTGAGGAACAGATCGGTTCCTCTGAATTTACTCACCCAAAACTTCATTATTTTTATCAAAAGCTAAATTTATTTGCAGACTATGTCCTTTAGCTGAAACACACAATTGTTAATAGTAAAAAGTCTAACGAACAATTCTAAGAGTTTATGTAACTCTTTGCCTATTCTAATAAGTAGATTCTAAGTCATAAAAGTCAATCCTAAAATCTAAGATAAATAACCTAAGTTCTGAAGCTCAGAAAGGATCTGGTGTTATTTCATGTCATTTATATCTAGCTGAAGGATTGGATCTCTGTCTTTTTACCTAAATTATACAGAAGTGCCTGTATGGGTTCTTAACATACACAAGAACTTTATTCAAGGTTGATTTCATGGTTAAAAGAAAGTACTTCGGTTTTACTTTTTCTCTTCTACTTTGGTATAATATGTGTATACCCAAGAATTCAATACCTCAGGCAATTATTGAGCACTCAATAGGAGCCATTGACAGTGTCAGATACGCATTGTCAGAAGAACCCTAAGCAGCTTAAAGTTATAAAACTTTCTGCTTACTCCTTGGGTCAACCAAAGATGCATTTTATTATCCATAAAGTGAAGGCAGTAAACATATATTAAAACTACCATGTGCAGATATTTTCAGGAAAGCCTCTTTTTCTTTTTGCCTTGTGTCCAATCATCTTTAATACTATCATTCCAATGTTTGGTCCTGATTGGGACTCCTCAGGGCTCCAGGGAGGTATAAGGCATGGTATCAGCATTTAAGGATTGTACAGACTCACTAGAGGAAAAGGGCAGAAGCATGAAATCACGAGAAAAATCAAGGTTTAAAGCTTAACTTATACACACAAGGTTACATATGCAGAAAATTGTTGAAGGCCTCCTTACTGCATTTGAACCCATGGTGTAGAACAAAGCTGCATAGACTAAGTGATTAAGAAAGTAAAATTTGAGTAATGCTATTGAATAACTAGGTATGGAGTGAACTGGAGAGGAAAGAGAGGGCCAAAAGAATGCAGCAAAAACATTGTTAAGGTTACTCTTGTAGGAGCTGATGAGGCCATAAACCTCTGGTGCACATTTGAATCATCGGAGGAGCTTTTGCAAGATGCATACACCCATGTTAGCCATTGGTTTTAACTCTGTAGATCATGAGAGGTGTATGTCTGTTGTAAAAGCTCCCCTGGTGAGTTTTACCTTGGTTAAGGTCCACTGCCCTAAATTAGAGTACCTGCTCTACAAAATAGAGGTTTTCTTCAAATTTAGGCTGCACATTTTTATCTATCTGACCTCCAACAGTCTACCATGCTCAGGAAATAGTCAATTCAAATTAATTTTTTCTCCCATTCAAGGTATCAATAAATGTTAGTGATTCAACACTATAAATCTTGGGAAATTATGTCAAGCCTTCCAAGACTCTCAAATGTGATATCAAATCTCAAATAGAAATGAACTGTTGAGTGGCTTGCCTAATAAACTATAACCTATTGATTACTTACCATGTGTGAGGCTTCTGCTATACCCTTTACATATGTTATCCATTCTATCCTCACCAACAATTTTTGGAGAGCGTACTATCATTATTATCTCCATTACACAGATGAAGAAATTGAAGCTCATAGGAGTTCAGTCATTTGCCCCAGGTAATACATGGCTAGTAAACTGTTGAAACTCTCTGTGTTGAATTTTAGGAACCAGTTCTATAATCAAAAATAGTAAACCAACTAATTCTGGTTTAAATAAGGTCACATATATCAGTGTTTTTTACCTCCTCCTAGAAATCATAAAAACCAACAAGGAGATTGGAAAAACATACCACAAACTCCATTTTAAGTAAAACTAGGAATATATATATAATCTGCAGATTAAAAAAGCAGCTGCAAAAAATTAGTTGAGATCAAGAAGTCATATGGAAGGAAGTGAAAAGGAGATGAATGGATAATGGTGAGAAGGCTCATCAGTGGGAGATCTAAAAAAGTGTCAACAAAAATATGGTCACTAATTGGAAGGGTCTCATTCTAAGTGAAAATGCTATGTCCCTTGTTTACAACAATGGGTTTGGGAATTGTTGATTAAGACTGGATCAATTTGGGAGAAGTGGACCTTTGCAGATAGCCAAACAGATAAGCTATCTCTGCTCAAGCAGTCTGTTTTTGTGGCAGGTAAAATCTTCTCTGACCACCTGCCACAACCGCTACTCCAACCCCACCTCACCAAACCTCCTAAAAATATCTGACCAAAGAAAATCCAAATTATTTAATAATGAAAATAAAAAAGATAAAAGCATAGCATTGATACAAAAATCCTGTGGGCATGGGGGATGTGGAGAAGAGCTTTAGAACTCACCAAGATATAGAACATTTACTAGAAAAGTGTTACCAAGGAGTAAATGAAAAATACGACCAGACATCGTATCATGACTTTAAAAAATATGAGCAATGCAATCATGCCAATGAAAGAATATTACAAAGCAGATATGCAGAATCTTGGGGAAAGGATGATTAGACCACAGGAGATAAAAAATGAGCTTTGAGAGCTCAGTAAGAAATAGAAAAATAAGAAAAATCAAAACCATCCAACACTGAATGAGCAAACGGGAGAACAGACACAGTGGGACAGACAGTAAGGTAATAATGGATAGAAATAAGAAAGACAAAGAGAAAAATGGAAATAAGAATTGCAAAGGCTTCATGACTAAGTATAGACATAGAAGAAAGGATAAGAAGGTGCAGTGATTGCAAAAATTGGAGTTCATGAAAGAGAAATCAAGAACAATGAATTGGAATGTATATTGGGAAGTAAAGTTTAAGAAAACTTTACTTTTAAAAAGATAACTTGAATTTACTCATTGGCAGGTGATACCATGTTCCAGGAAAAAAAGTTGATCCAGGAAGATCAACAGTGTAATATTTAGGAAATTATTGAATTTTAAAGATTAAGAATCCCTTGAAGTCAGTAAAAATATTATTCACTTATATGGTGGAGGAAAATGCTGGTCCTAGATATTTCCACGGAAATATTCAGCAACAGTAAGTAGTGGAGCATACCCATAAGATATCCATTGCATGCAAATTTTATTTCAAAAGTTAAAAGTAAGGAAGTGGATATGGCTCAATGGATAGAGCTTCTGCCTACCATATAGGAGTTCCAGGGTTTGATACCCATGGCCTCCTGGCCTGTGTGGTGAGCTGGCCCACATGGAGTGCTGCTGTGTGCAAGGAGTGTCACGCCAAACAGGGGTGCCCCCCATGCAAGGAGTGCAGCCCCATGCAGGACAGCAGACTGCCCAGGAGTGGTGCTGCCCACACAGAGAGCTGATGCAGCAAGATGATGCAACAACAACAACAAAAAAAGAGACACAGAGAAGAGACAATATGAGATGCAGCAAACTAGGGAGCTGAGGTGGAGCAAAAGAATGATCACTTCTCTCTCACTCTGAAAGGTCCCAGGATGGGTTCCTGAAGCCACCTAATGAGAACACAACAGACACAGAAGAACACACGGCAAATGGATACAGAGAGCAGACAACGGGTGGGGGGAGGGGGAGAAATAAGGAAAAAAGGTTAAAAGTAAAACTGTAAACAAATATTGAATTCTGATTACTAATACACTTGCTCAAGTATTTGAGAGAGAGCTGGTACTGATGTCTACTAATTTTTTAAACACATCAAAAATGGATTGAGGGAAGCAGATGTAGCTCAACTGATTGAGGGTTCCACCTACCATATAGGAGGTCCAGGGTTCAGTACTCAAGGCCTCCTGGTTCATGTGGTGAGCTGGCCCATGTGCAGTGCTGCCACGTGCAAGGAGTGCTGTGCCAAGCAGGGGTGCCCTCCACGCAAGGAGTGTGACCCACAAGGAGAACCACCCCACATGAAAAGCGTAGCATGCCCAGGAGTGGTGCCATACACAGAGATCGCTGATGCAGCAAGATGATGCATCAAAAAGAGACACAGATTCCTGGAGCAGCCTAACAAGAATGCAAGCAGACACAGAACACACAGTGAATTGACACAGAGAGCAGACAATGGACGGAGGGAGGGGAAGGGGAGAGAAATAAATTAATTAAATTTTTTAAAAAATGGATTGAAGAATGTGTGGAGTGATGGACAGATGAATAGATATGTGATAAAACAAGTACAGTAAAATGCTAATTATAAAATCTACATGGTAAGAATATGCAATATTCATTGTAAAATTCTTTCAGCTTTTCTCCATGTTTGTTTTTTTTAGAGATTTATTTATTTCTCTCCCCTTCCCCCACCCTCCACCCCAGTTGTTTGTTCTCTGTGTCTATTTGCTGCCATCTTCTCTGTCCGCTTCTGTTGTTGTCAGCAGCATGGGAATCTGTATTTCTTTTTGTTGCGTCATCTTGTTGTGTCAGCTCTCTGTGTGTGTGGTGCCATTCTTTTTTTTTGCGCTGGGCAGCTCTCCTTACGGGGCACACTCCTTGCACGTGGGGCTCCCCTGTGCTGGGACACTCCTGCTTGGCAAGGCACTCCTTGCGCGCATCAGCATGCACATGGGCCAGATCCACATGTGGACCTCCCATGTGGTAGACGGACGCCCCAACCACTGGGCCAAGTCCACTTCCCCTGAGATTGCTTTTTAATAAACTATTGGGAAAAAATAAATAATGAAATACAAATATAAAAGAACATAACTAATAAGGTAGATCTAATATTTATATATACATCAAATTCTGTGCCCTAAACCTGAAAGAGCCAACTTTATTTAAGTACCCATTAATGTTCAAGGACCATTTAGTTCCCAAACCCTGGTCCTGTGGTTATGAACCCATTTGTAAGATGTTATTAGTTGGGGTGTGCCAAATGAGAGTGGGCCTTAATTCAATATAGCTAAAGTCGTTATAAGCAAAGGACATTGGACAGGGAAGGAGAAAGTCACAAGAAGCAGCAAGAAGCTGGAAGTTAATGAAACCCAGAAGAAAAAGGAGAAGACGCCAACATGTGCATTGCCATGTAAGCAAAAAGCCAAGGACCAAGGGTGACTTGCAGCCAGCCCCAGAATGCCAGGCTTCAGGGGGAAAGCATTGCCTTGCTGATACCTCGAGTTTGGACTTCCCCTAGGCTCAAAACTGTAAGTCATGTTTAGCTCATGTAGTAACCCACTGTATGGTAATTGTTTAGCAGCTGGGAAACTAAAATTGTCCTGAAAAGCCATCAATAAATTCCCTAAAGCGGAAATTATATATATGGCAATGCAATAAAACTTGAAATTAATACTGAATCAGAAGTCCTAAGGTCTCTTCTTTCTCAAAAATTTGAAACTGTCTTAGATCTTGTGTCAAAGATGAAAAGTAAACCAACACTGTGGAGTTTCAGAAAATAATAGAGAAGACATTATTTATCAATATACATGCTAAAACACTACTGAGAGGAAACTTCTTAGCCTTAGATATTTCTATCAATAAAATTAAGAATAAAAACAAATGAATAATTTATGTAATTTTAAAAGTTAGAAATAGAATAATGAAATATAAGCCAAAGGAAATCAGCATAAAGGAATTAATAGGAATAAAATGAGATAGTAAAGAGCCACACAACTATAAAAAAAAACAACTAATAAACAAATTTAAAAGCTGGTTATTTTTAACTTTTAATTGTGAAATAATTTTAGGTTCAGGGAAAAATGCAAAAGTAGTGTAGAGAGATTCCATATATCCTTCCTTCAACTGTCTCTAATGTTAACATGCTATACAACCATAGCACAACTATAGAGAACAGGCAATTAAATTAACACAATACTATTAACTAATCTACAGACTTTATTCTGATTTTTCACATTTTTCCCCCTTATGCCCTTTATCTGGCCTAGGAATCAGTCCAGGATTATACATTGTGTTCAGATGTCATGCATCCTTAACATCTTCCAATATGGGACATTTCCCTCAGTTTTTCCTTGCCTTTTATGATCTTGACATTTTTGAAGAGTACTGGTCAGTTATTTTCTGGAATGTGCCTCAATTTGCATATGTCTGATGTTTCTTCATAATTATGTTGAGACTATGCATTTTTGGCAAGACTGCCACAGAGCTAACACTTTTTGGCAAGACTGCCACAAAGCTAGCACATATCAGACATACATTATGTGAATATGTCTCATTACTGATGATGTTAACTTTGAACCTTTGGTTAAGGAGGTAGATGACAGATTTCTCCACTGTAAATTTACTACTTTTCTCTTTGTAATGAATAAATATCTTGTGGTGAGATATTTTTAAACTATGCAAATATCTTGTTTCTCACCATTCCTTCTACTAATTTTAGCAGCCATTGATGGTTCTTGACAATAACTAATACTGTAGAGTATAACTAATGGTGAATTCAATTTCCATTATTCTTTCTCCATTTATTAAATGAATTCTATTGTGTGGAAGAGCTGGCCTTCTCACCTAGTTATTTATTTATGCAATCATTTACTTATATCAATATGAACCCATGCATGATTTATTCTACAGGCTATAATGCAATTTATCATTGTTTATTTTCCTGTCCAAATTGTCCCAGCTTTGGGCATTGGGAGAACCTTCAAGTTGTGTCCTGTGTCCTTTTGAACATGTCCCCATAATATTTTAAATATTTCCTTACTTTCTGGAACCACAAGATTTTCCAGGCTCATCTTTCATTTTTTCTGCCTTGTCTCTCTGAAGTCAACCATTTTCTCCAGTTGTTGGAGAATGGCACATAGATACCATGACTTGAATGCTAAGTGTGCTCATTGCTACTGGAGTGTTTAGTGCCTTTTAGTTAACAGAGCTAAAGAATAAATGTATGTATACTAACCTATGCAAACGCACTCATCTACATTTATTTCGGTATCTATCTATCGCTCTATATTAAAAACCATGTGTTCATTTTGATGCCTCTGATTCCAATTCCAACACCACAGGGTTCATGCTAGCCTTCTCCCTCTCCTTATTTGTAACTTTTTTCTCTGAGAGTAAGCAACCTTCTTTTTGTTCATTGGTTCAATTTTAATATACACATAAAGTAGTTTCAGAATTGCTCACCATATCCCTATGAAAACCAACTTAATAACTACAGTACAGTATTTGTGTACAGTTATTTTTGTCATTAGCTTTACATTACACAGTCAAAGTACTGTTTCCAAAGTTACTTAGGTTAGTTCTTTTCACCACCTTCAGTGTGGCTATGTTATTCATTTGTAATACAGTTAGGATCGCTAATATTTTTGTAGTCTATTTTGGGTTCCACTCATATTCTGGTGGATTTTAATTATTATTTTTTCAGTATGTGAGATATTACCATGGTTCTAAGGGTAAGAGCTATACAAAAATGTACACTGGGAGGGGAGAAGTGTTGTTCCCTACTCATCCCCTTACCCATTCTCCTCCCCTCATTCTTTTCACTCACCTCTTTACTACCCATACCTGTAGCTAACCAGTCTCATTGCTTCTGGTTTATGATTCCTGCACTTCTCTTGCCCAAATGAACATATATGTCTATTCTCTTTTATACCTTTTTACTTACCTGAAGATTATAAATATTTTTTGACCTTTGAAAAATTGTGGTTATTTTAAAAATAAAACAAAATAGGAAAATAACCTAACCTAATCAAGAGAAAAGAAAGGAAGTCATAAATATAAAAAAGGAATACAATGATAAAAGGGAAAAAAACTACAGAATAATAAATAGTTTTGCTCAAATCTATACCAATAAATTTGAACACATAGATGAAATGGATAATATCCTTGGAAAATGTATTTAACCAAAACAGGCTCCAGGGAGTGGATGTGGCTGAAGCAAGTTATCTCCTGCCTACCACATGGGAGGTCCATGGTTCGATTCCCAGTACTGCCTAAAGACAGCAAGCTGGTGTGTCAGGCTGGTGTGTCAAGCTGACACCACAAGAGACAAAAGAAGAAAAACATAATGAGAGACACAGCAAAGCAGGGAACAGAGGTGGTTCAAGCAATGAGGGGCCTCCCTCCCACATTGGAGTTCCCAGGTTCAGTTACCGGTGCCTCCTAAAGAAACAAGGAAGAGAGTAGACACAGCAAGTGTGAACAACAAGGGGCTGGGAGAAATTAACTAATTAATTAATTAATTAAATATTTTTAAAAACAGACTCCAAAAGGGGCAGAAAGCGTAAACCGTTTGATATGCAAAGAAGTCATAGAAAAAGTTGTTTGTTTTAGTACCACTCCTCCCCTACCCCCCACCCCACAATAAAATCTCCATGTCCAGATGATTTCACAAGGAAATTAAACCAAACCTCTAAAAAGCAGACAATCCCAATACTACCTGAAATGAAACCAAAACCTGACAAAGATTGAGCATGTGTACCTATACACAGACACACAATTTCTTTGTGTCTGTCTCTCTCTATCTCTCTTTTTCCCTCTCTCTCAAAAAATCACAGGCCAATCTCACTTATGAATATTGATACAAGTTTTTTAAATGTATATTAGCAGACAGAATCTAACACATCTGACCAAGTAAATTTTATTCTTAAAATGCAAGGAATTTTCAACACTGGAAAATCTATTAATAAGATCTATCACATTTAAAATGATCTAAGCATAAAAATCTTATCGTCATCTCCATAGATGGTGAAAAGGCACTTGACAACATTCAACAACCATTCTTTAAAAAACACTATAAAATAGGAATAAACTATATCTTATCTCAGGCCAATGGCCACTGGACAAGCACTCGAGCTGTTTTTCTCAACAAGGATTTTACTGGTATTTTGCCCCTTAGACAGCCCACCTACTAAATTCTAGAAGCAATTTACCCCAGTTATTATGGAAATAAAATATACCCCACATATTCTCAGAAGCTCCCCCAAAGGTGGTGATGTTACCCCCAGCTGAGAATCACTTAGCAATGAGTAAATGATTAGTCAAACGACTAAAGCCAAAATCAAGACAAGGATGCCCTATCATCACATGATTCTTGAACACTGTGCTGACAATACTGGACAATGCAATTAGAAAAGAGATAGAAAATAAGTGAATAAAAATCAGAATCAAGGTAAATCTATTACTTTTTACATATAAAATATTTATATACCTGAAAAACCTAAGAAAATCAACCAAAATGACTTCAAGAAATAAAAGTTGATTAAAGTGATGGGATTCAGAATGTGTATACAGAAACCAATGACGTCTGTTTGTAAAAACATAAATAAAAACTAATTAAAAGCTATAATAATAAACTTATTTACATTGGCAACAGAATATAAAATACTTGAGGATAAAATTAGGTAGAAATATGTGACACCAAATAAGAAGAAAACTTTACAAGAGAACTAAAGATTACACTGAAGACTTGAAAAAATTGAAATTTATCGTATTATTAGATAGGAAGACTCAGCATTGTAAAGATGGTAATTCTTCCTAAATGTAATTTATAAATTTCATGTAATCCCAATAAAAGATGGAAAAGATGTTCAACCTGTGGCAGACAGTCGGGTGAGCCCTGGATGATTCCTCTCTCATGAGGTTTATGACCCTGTATAATTGGCTGCCCTTGTGTGTGGAAGGGACTTGGGAGTTGGTTCTAACCAATAGAATATGGCAAAGGTGAAGGGATTCCATTACTTTATATGACTCCGTTGTACTAGTCGGCTCCCCGTAGAGATTTTCCAAACCTGCTGGTGTTGAAGGAGTGGCCTTGTTGGGAGGCCCACGTGCCCAGGACCTGAGGGCAGCCGCAAAGAGCTTCTGTCCAACACTCACAAGGAACTCAATTCTGCCATCAACCTGAGTGAGCTGGAAGCAGATCCTCCCCGAGTTGAGCCTCTAGAGGACAACTCAGTCCTAGCTGACACCTTGCCTTACAGAGGACCCAGCTAAGCTGCACCTGCATTTCTGACCCACAGAAACAGAGACCTAACTAATGTGTGCTGTTTTAAACTCCTAAGTTTGTAGTAATTTTTAATGCTGCAATAGAAAATTAATACCTAACATGTAATAAGAGAATTGCAAATTCAAGGTAAAATGAGAGTACCCTCCATCAAACACAATCCCAAACTCCAAAAGTTTGTTAACACATACACTTGCCGAGCCTTTGAGGAAACAGTTCCTCTAACACATTGCTAGTGGAGGCTAAATTGGTACACCCAGTATGGAGGGTATATTTGCAGTATCTATCAACATTACAAATGACCCTTTTCCCGGCAGTTTCATTTCTTGGAAGTTATCCTACAGATGCAACCACTCACAAATAAAATATCATACATACACAGCTGCTTATTAGAGATTGTTTATAATAGTAACATGTTAGAAGCACCCTAATTGCCTACCATCAGAAGACTATGTAAATCAATAATGGTACACCCTTACAATGGAGCATTAGGCAGTTATCAAAAATGAGAAAGTCCTCTCTGAATTTATGTATAAAGATCCATCAGATGGTTGGATAAGTGAAAAAAAGCAAGAGCAGAACAGTGTGTAAAATACAGTTGTTTTTTGTTTTGTTTTTTTGTTTGTTTTTTTAAATGAGGGAAGAAGGGAAGAAATAAGAAATCACATTCATATTTGTTTATTTATGCATAACAAGTTCTGGAAGGATACCTAAGAAGCTAATAACAGTGAGTACCTGTGGGGCTAGCGGTTGGGACTGGATAGAGGAGGGATAGTAATAGGAGAGAATATAGGTGGGTCTGTGTCATGGGATTGTAGCATTATTTATTTTTTAATTTATATTTTTAAGAAAACAAACCCCTCAGAAGGTTTGACCAAACTCTAGGGGAAATCTGAACTTGAATGTCCCAGACTAATATTTTCATTAATATTCTGAACAATCCATTGGAATTTACTACAGAAATTCTTCATGTATGCACAGTGTACTTGAAGAAACTACAAAGATATTTACTGCAGTATTATTTGTAGTACCTAAAATTTTAGGAACATTCTAAGTAGTCATCAACAGGGGAACTGGTCAAGAGAATTGCAATGTAGACATCTAGGCACACAATGCCCCAGTTAAAAAGAATAAAATACACTTGCCTATGTTGATGTTGAAAAGGTCCGTGATGTATTGTTAAGGAAAAAAATAAAGTTCAGAAAAATGTGCACAGAACTTTTTTGAGCCATAAAATAATTTTGTTTGTAAAGGCAATAAAGAAAGATCTGGAAGGTTATACAACGGAAACAGTGCTTACCTCAAGGGAAGTATGTAGGATTTTAAGGGGAGAAGAGAGATTTACTTTTTACTTTTTCTTCTTCTTCATTGTTTGACTTTTTCTCTGCAACTATGATGTATTACTTTTTATATATCAATAAAAATGTAAAGATTTTTAAAAACACAATGGAGTGTTCGTAGTCCAGAAGCAGCAGCCATCACAGGGGCCATTTGCTATTTCCTCTGCTCATTTCTTTCAGACCAGGAAAGAGCCAAAGGGAACTCAGTGTTCTCCATAGCATTGTTAACCAGGGCACTGAATCTAACTTGCCATACCCTGTAATTGGATCCTTCCAGTAAAGCTGCCTCAATAAAATGTCCCAAGAGCTGAAGCCAAGTGTTTAGGAGGCACATAGGACCCTGGTGGCAGCTTTGGGGGGTGGGGGTGGGGACCTGGGTCTGGGGCCAGGGTCTGAAATTCTGTAGGAGACATGCATTAAAGCCCCAGCAAGTTTAACTAGCAACGGAGGGCATGTCTGCATTTTCCATGCAGGCTTAAAGACGTGTTTGCAAGGCTCAGGATCCCTGGTGAGCAGTTTTCTGCAGCTTCAGTTACAGCACAATTGCAAATGTATTAATGCAATGAGATTTTTGTATAACTACATTTTGAAAGGGGAAAAAATTAGCTCCATGGTTTCCCCAACAGGCATTCAGAACAGCTAATAATGAATATACCTTAAGAAGGAAGCGATTGTCGATAATTATCCCTTAAATCTCTGGTGTGTTATCTAAATGACAGGCAAAGAGAGACCTACAACATCCTATTTGTTGGTCTGGAAGCACGATGCAAGCTCGATTCAGATAGTCTTTCCTTTTATCATTTCACCTCCCAGGGTGCTGAATTCCCTTAGGATCTCGGGAATAAGTTCTCCATTCTTGGCCATTCTTGGTTTTAAGCTTTCGAAGCTCAAGAGTTGAATCCAGATGATGCCTTTTAAATCACGCCAGCTTAAAGTCGCAGACTGTTGGTGCTTGATGCTTGTCTGCCTCAGGTCCTCTTGTCTATCCAGGAGGCATGTAGGTTTTTGAGAATGAAATTACATGGAGGTGTCAATTGCAGAGTGGGGACCTGAACTCAGGTCTCTGGAACTGCAATCCAAATTCTGGGTTCATGAGTTCATGCATTCATACCTTCATTCATTTCTTCATTGATAAATACTTATTGAGCACCTATTATGTACAGGAGAAGAATAGACTTATAGCTAAAAGTGCAGACTTTGTAACCAAATTGCTCCCTTTCATTCCAGCTTCAATACTTACTAGCTGTGTAACTTCTATAACCTCTCTGTACTTTTGTTTCCCATATTTAAATGAGAATAATAGTGAAACCTACCTCATGAGGTTGTGGAGAAGACTAAAAGAATTCACACAATTGCTGAAGGGGCTTAAAACAGTCCATAAAGTAAAAATATAGCTATTAGTGCTGTTATTGTTACTATCATTTGTATCATTATGTACCAAGCATTGTGCTGTGAACATGGAATATAATGATTAACAAAAACAGACAGGGGCCTACTTTCATAAAGCTATAGACAGTCTAGTAGGAGCCCAAACATTAATCAAATATGGGACTCACAAAAACAAATGTAAGACTACCACTAGTACTTCAAAGGAGACTTGTGTACACTTGGAGGTGGGAGGTGGGGTGGTGGGAACTGGGATCTGACTTAATCAGGCTGGTCAGAAAACATTTCTCTGTGGATATGATGCCGTTCTGAAGAGTAAAGTAGGGGGAAGTGAACTTGGCCCAATGGATAGGGTGTCCGCCTACCACATGGGAGGTTCATGGTTCAAACCCCGGGCTTCCTTGACCCATGTGCAGGTGGCCCATGTGCAGTGCTGATGCACACAAGGAGTGCCCTGCCACACAGGGGTGTCCCCCCACGTAGGGGAGCTCCATGCGCAAGGAGTGCACCCTGAAAGGAGAGCCGCCCAGCGTGAAAGAAAATGCAGCCTGCCCAAGAATGGCACCGCACACATGGAGAGCAGGCAAAACAAGATGACGCAACAAAAAGAAACACAGATTTCCGGTGCTGCTGATAAGGATAGAAGCAGCCACAGAATAATACACAGCGAATGGACACAGAAAGCAGACAACTGGGGAAGGGGGAGAGAAATAAATAAATAAATAAATCTTAAAAAAAAAAAAAAAGAGCAAAGTAGACAAAATAGGAAAGGAAAAGTCTTGTGAGTAATGAAAAAGCAGGTGCAAAGGTCCTGTGGCAGTTAAATCAGAGTACCTACGTGGAGCTGCAAATCTGTATGTGTGGTTGGAGCATGGATATCAAAGATAGGGCAAGACGAGCTTGTATCTTGGTAAAAGTCAAGTCTGTGGGGCCTTATAGGCCACTTTAATGGGTTCGTCATTTTCCTAGGAGCAATAGGAAGCCATTGAGGAGTTTTAAGCAGGGGACTGCCATGATGAGATTTCCATTTTGTAAAGATGGAAATTAAGCTAAAAGAAGAATGGATTGCTTCTAGTATATGCAACGTCCCGCCTGGCTGACATTCATCCCATTGTAAATAAATGGAGGGCATAAATCCCGGGGAAGAAGTCAGTGATCTTCTTCACCAGAGCTGGAGCCAGAGAAAGGTAAATGGAGAAACTAGGTATAAGGATAGGGTGAGATGATGCAAATTTAGTATGATTTCCAACTTAGAAACTGCCCACCTGGTCTTCCTTCTCTAAATGGTGACCATATTAAACAGATGAAATTTGTTTAAAGCAATGGACAAAAGATCCTGGGCACCTAAAGCAAAGAAACAGTATGTTAGAAGGATGTGGCGGCGTCCCAAGTTCAAAGGGAAGGCTGCAAAACCAGGCTTGAATGAATGGGGTCCAGGCAGCTCCAAAGCATCTCGGTAGAGAAATCAACAGAGGAGAGGAATGCACTCCCTCCACTTAGAATGGATGCTAAGCAGCCGAAAAACAACACACACCCACTAGAGAGTTGCTTCGTGGAGCATCTTCCTCTCCCCACACCCAGTCATCTCTACCACCTCCTCGCCCTACTCACTCCCCCACAGAACTTCAGTCCTACTGTTTTCACCACCCTGTCAAGATTACACAAGATCTCCCTAAATGACATCATGTAGGAGTTCATCCATACTCCATCCTCCAGCCATGGGCTCCTACTTTGTCTCTGAATTTCCATTTTGTTTGCTGCTTGTGCATGGTAAGGACCGTTCTATATCTTGGATTATTAAAGATAGTAACCTGCATGCTTGATACCTTTTGGGACATGTGGTGGGGTAAGACAAAGAGAACTGGATTCTGTTTTATCTCCTCTCTAGTTTTCTGACCTTAAATAAGTCACGTGTCCTCTGTGAGCCTCAGTGTCCTCATCCATGAAATGGGGGCAATGACAACATCCACCTCACAATTACTGTAATATTTAAGAGAAAATAGTGAATGCGAAAGCACTTCTAAACCAGCACTTCTCAACCCTGGCAATGCTTCAGACACTTCTGTTGTTTGTTTCTGGAAAGCCAGGTGCTGTTCCCAGACCTACTAAATCAGACTATGCAGAGACAGAACCTAGGAACATGTATTTTTTTAAGTAGCTTTAAAAATTCTTCAAATGTGTAGCCAGGGTTGCAAACCACTATGAATCTGACATGAATGTTGCTGTTCAGCTCCACAGACACCACCAGAATCTGGCTGCCATGCTGAACCTCTTCCCCCTGTTTAAGCTCCAAGGTCTCTCCAAACCACCCTCTACCCAAACTGTCCAAAGGGCCTCTACAATTGTAAATCAGATGTGTCAATGCTCCTGCTTGAATATCCTCATGTGCCCCTCATTGCCTCTGGAGTAAGGAATGAACTCTGGGCCATGACCTCTGACCTCTGACCTCACCCTCTCCTGCTCTCCTTTCTTTCACTCTGCTCAGCCCCCAGTTCTTTGTGGTTCTCCAACACACCAGGATCCCTTGCATTTGCTCACTCCTCTGCCACGAATGCGTTGCTCCAGACCTTTGACTGGCCAGCTTTTCCTCAGCATTCAGGCCCCAGAAAGACCTTACAAGAACATCCAGTCTCAATTAGTCCCTTCCCACGTGTCACCCTTCTTCATGGCATCTTTTTATTTTCTTCAAGTCTCTTTTCTGTCTTTGAAATTATCTGTTTATTTGCTGCCTTGTTTTTAATTCATCTTCCCTGGATGGAATGTCAGCTCCATAAGAAAAGGATGTTACAAGTCTAGGTAATTGCTATCACCCTAGAGCTAAAAGAGTGCCTGGTACATAGTAGATGCTTAGTAAATTCATTCAATGAGTGAATAAATAAGTGCACATTTCATTTAAAGGCAAAGGGGACTCACATTTTGCCATCTCCCAATGCTTTGGCCAAGCTGTGAAATGACCAAAATTTCTACTTTGATTCACTTCCCAATTGCTGAATTGCAACTCCCCAAATTCACAGCCAAGCAGTATCAGATGACCATAGACTCAAAAAGGTATCATAAATTGCTTAACGCGTTTTCTTCTGGGGCTTAGGCAATGAACTTGATATTTACTGTTGGGCAAGGCCTTTCTGTTTTTCTTTGTTGGTAGGTGTAAGTTGATTTTTGTAGCCAAAACACCTCTTTCTGGCTGACTTCCCTGTTTTTCTCCCTTTTTACTAGCATACCCTGGAGTAGTATAACCAAGCCAAGGTGACTTATGTGCAGGGAAATGGGCCTTAATGAATAGAAAATCCATGGAATTCATTTGATGTTAGCACATTAACACTCTCTGTGCCAAGTCTTCAAAATTTCAGCTTTCTCCCACAAAACATAAAATTAGTGGAGGAGGGGTAAGGTCTTGGAATTACATAAGCAATTCAATACATTTTTAAAAATGAAATGTGCTCAAAAATATTCCATCATTATCAACAAATCCCAGACCCAAATGTCACCAAGCCTAGTATTTTGATTAGGGGCTTGGGCCCTGATATCAGAGATACTTGGTGCTGAGGCTTATTGGCTATCGAGCTGGGCCAAGTAACTTAGCCTCCCTAAATTTCAAGATCCTCATCTCTAAAATAAGGGTAACACATACCTACATCATATGGTTAAACAGTGTTGAGACAAAATTCAATAGACACAGAAATTCAATAGACACACCACCTCATGTGGTGCTGGCACAGATTAACGGCATTCTACACATGTTAGCTAAAAACTTAAAAGGTAAATAAACAAAAGAAATGGCCTTGCCCCTACTCCCTTTGTCATCTGCATTTCCCACAATGCACTTTCACGCTATGCTCCCCTTCAAGGATGTTGAATGATGAGATTGATAGATACTGAAAGATAGGTGGGTTGTGATTGTGCTCCAGTTTTCTCGAGCCTACTTTTCCAGAAAAAACGATAAGCAATTCTGTACTGAAAATACCCTAATGTACTGTAGGACACAGTTTCTCACCCACCAAGTAGAGATAAAAATATACCCATAAGCTGAATGTGGAGTACCAAACTCAACTCACCAGATACTATTGAGAGTCTGTTTCCTACGCCGTACTTTGCCAGGTGCTGGGCGTCATACATTAAATGAGAGATGGGCTCTGCCCCCATGGATCCCACAGACACACTTCAAGTCTCAACTCTGCCACTCATTGGTGAAAATGTAGGCAAGTTGCTCACCTTGCTGAGCCTCTGTAGAAGGTGATATCTGGCACTCCCCCATTCTTAGTGTTGAAATGGGAGTCAAATCAGATAAAGCATCTATAATGGTCAGAAACCAACTCCAGCATACTTAAGCAGAAAAAGGATTTTTAGAAAGATATCAGGTGACTCAGACTGTCAGTCCATAGGCTGGAAAACCAGGCTAGGAAAATAAGCAGTATCCAAGGGAAGCACAATTACTTGCAAAAGGCACACCCCAAGGAAAACATGGATACTGCAAGATACCAATGCCATCGCCACTGAAAATTGTAGCCACAGGATGCCACCATCGTGAATAATTCCCAACTGTCCCTTCATTTTTACATCACTGGCTCAAGACCCAAATGTCCAGGCAGGAAAATTCTAGGCTCAGTTGACTGAGCCTGGATCATGAGCCCATGCTCCAGGCATCAGGGATTGGGAAGAGGGACATCAAGATCCCTTCAGCTTCCAAAGTGGGAGACAGACTACCACCTTCCTCCTAGAGTTACACAAGTGGAATCCCCCACATAGGAAGAGGGTTTTTGGCTAATGAACTTTCCCCAAATGACAAATATCCACTGAAGTGCATGAAAATACTTTGCACACAATTGATGGTTATATCTTTCTGAATCATGCTTACTGGACAGAGTTCAAGTGCCTAGGAGTGGGGTTGATTAGAACTACAGACCTAAGGCGCACATTGCATCATGCTTTAAAAGAAAAAAGGATGAATTAGCCATACGTGGAAGACATTTACTGCAAGAGCCCATGAATATTTCCTAGAAAAATCCCGACACTTTCATGCTGTTAGGACAAGGCATTTGTGTAACTTCTACAGGGGAAACAGTTTATTGCTTTATTCACTAATATCAACCTGTCATCTCGTTACTATTGATCAGCTACTGGATGGCTGAAGGCATGTTGGCAGGGAGCTGGTTCTTCCAAGATTGGCCCTGACCTGAAAATCCTCCAACCCAGCACCAGGTACTTTTTTAAGGCCCTAGAAAATTATTTAACCAATGGTTTCTTCCCCTATGTCCTCCTCTGCCTAGGGGGAAAAAAAAAGAGTGAACTACACGGATGAATTCTGAGAGAGAGAGAGTGAGAGAGAAAGCACTATTTGAAACACTGAGGCTGCCTTCACAATGTAAATATGTAAGGCAGTGCTGGAAAATTTTGGAGGGGAGGGTAGGAGAGGGGAGAAACAATAGGTATCTTTGGAAGCTGAAATCTTGCTCTGAGTTGCTCACCACCCTGGCACCATGCCAAAAGCAAGCTTTCTCCCTACCATCTTAATCCTCCAAGCTACCCTGTATCCCTTTATAATCAGCAGCCTAGAGTGCTGTCATTTAATCCACATACACAGGGCTCCCCAGAGCTTGGAGACTCTCTTGCAACTGTCTTCTTGATAGGCATCTAAGAAACAAATGAGGAGAAAGGATGTCTAAAGGCTCCATTAACATTGTTAGGTTAGAAACGGTGACAATAAGTCGATTCTTTTTGACATGACTGTCCTGGTAATGAAGGGACATTTCTACATGACTCTTCCTAATGTAAGATAAGATATGGATGGCCTCTGATTTCTTTGACACATGTCCAGTGTATCAAAGGGGTGGAGATGGGTATAAGAAATAGGTTGTTTCAGTGACACATTAATAGGAGCCCTGGTTGGGAGAGTAATGCTAATGCTACCTTGAGCGTGAGTGTTCTGGCAGCTCACCTGGGAATGAAGGCTGGGATTCCCACAAGAAGGGGCTAAAAACCCACGGGCCTCCACCTAACATCCAGACAAAGTTCCCTCATTTGCCTATAATCCTAGAAAACCACAGGAAGGGAAGGATTTGTCGGTGCTCTGGAATGTCACTTTTCATCTGCCTCTGGCTGGGTTATGGGTGGGAGTAATTAGTGGGTCTGGTTCTGACCTGTCAAAAAGAATGGATCTGCTGGAGTTGAGAAGCAGGCCCCTTTAGCAGGCAAGAATTAAGTTGTAGATGAGCGCAGACTAGCTAGGAGCATCTCCCAGGAGGTTGAGCCAGGTCGGTTAGGCTCCACCAGGGAAAGCCGGCTCACTGTAACTGAGAGCAAATGGAACAGAGAACCAAGAAAGAGGAGGGAAAGCCCAGCTCTCAGCATTTTTCCCCTCGCTGCTAAGTGCTGACCTGAACTCAAAGGGATCTTAGGAGTCTCACATTTGATGGCTAAAAACACAAAGCAAAACAAACAACAAACAAAAAACCTTCAGCCTCAGGGTTCCCAATTCTCCTAACCCTGTCGTACATTTTTTTCTTTTTCCATGGCATTTGCTACCTTCTAACATACAATATAATTTATTATGTTTTGTTAGGTTAAGGTAAGCCTCAGGGTGGATCTTTCTTTTGTCTGTCCTCAGTGCCTAGAACTGTGCTGGCAAATATAACAGGCAATCAATAAATACTTGTTGAATAGATGACTGCTTAAAGTCAGATACTTCTCTTTGAATAAAACTTTTAAAATAAAATCAGTCAGTTCAATTTCTTTGACAAGTTAATCATGCTACCTAAATGAGAGACTTTATTAATATTATTATCAAAGAATTATCAAAAAGATACAAAAATTAAAAAGCAAGCACTTTGGAAACGGTGAATATTCTAGGACAGGCTACTAAAAAAGAGGACTGATATGTTTCCCCTCTGACAGGTCGTTTATCCAGTCCCATGCATTTATTTCCTTCTTGATAGTAATAGAGGCAATAGTAGTGAAAATAATAATGATTATTGGTCATCAAATTACAACAATGCCTCAGGCCCTGAGGACAGCAGTTTAGAAGCATTGCCTCATTTAATTCTCACAGCAACATATTGGATTAGTTGCTGTGATTGTCATTCCTGTTTTACAGATGAGAAAACTGAGTCCCAGATAGGTTAAGGAATTCCCTCAAGATCACAGTTACCACTTGGCAATGCTGGGCATTAAACCCAGATTTTTCTGATTCTGAGCTGCAGCTTCAGGTCTTTCACCATACTGCCTCTTTTTCATCTTCTCTTTGCCTCTCATTCACATTCTTCTTGGCTAGCCTATACTGTAAAGGAAAAATTAAAGAAGAGGGAGAAGAAGTTGTTTTCATCTGAGGAATGGGAAGAGCAGAATCAGCTAAGCAGACACATTCCAGTTGGCCCACCCAGTCTCCTCTTGGCCCACAGAACACACAGTACTAAAGATGCAATTAGGAGATTTCTATGCACACAAAATGCTCCTTTGACTCTCTCCTTCTTTTATCAATTTAATCTCAGAGAATTAAGAAAATGCTTCGTATTGAATAGCCAGCACTGCCAGCCGATCCGTGTACCTGATCTACCTCCTTCTCACATTGGATCTTGATTTAGTCTGTTATAGCTCCACCTCAAGCCTCACAGGGCAGATGGTGCCAGATGGTTAACTTACAACAAGCTCTGTCATCAAACTGTGGAGCAGTTGCCCGACTGTTCTCCTCTGAGCCCTAAGAGTTGCTCAAAGATTTCTCAGATGCCCCTGAGGGATGGGGCGACAAGGGGAGGGGTCCACTTCCACCAGAAGGGCTCTGCTTTCTATCTACTTTTCATGTTGAATTTCTGAACCAGATTTGTTTGTAAGGGCTCATTAGCAATAAAAGAGAAAATTTCGAATATCACAAGTTAGAGAATTATAGTTTCCTACAAAGAGCCTTCTGTCTGACAGAAAATCGAATCCTAGTTTGCCCCTTGCTATCGTCTTGGACAGATCATTTAACCTTTAAGACTCAGTTTCCTCATTTGCAAAATGAGAGGATTTTATATTAAAGTTGGTTAATTGTGTGTGACAAATGTACCATCATAATGTCAACAACAGGGAAAGCTGAGTACGAAGTACATAGGAACTCTCTCTAATATTCTTGTAACTTTTCTGTAATTCTGAAACTATTCTAAAATAAAAGTTCTATTAAATGTTTAAATAATAGGATTTCTAAGGTATTATCTGTCCTTGATAAATTTTTCTTGAGTTTCTCTGGTCAAAATCCCAATTTGCCATTCATTGACTTTAAACTATAACTGGAAATCCAAAGGAAAACTCTGATTTCTGAAACTGTTTGCAATATTGGCTATCTAATAAAATTAAGATCATCTTTGCTTTGGACATCTTTTGTTGTGCCACCTTGGGTTCCTTCAGGCCCCCTTACATCCCTGGTCTTCCTTATCCACAAATGGTCTAGCTGTCTTCCTGGTTTCATTCCTTAGCTTAAGACATAAAATAAGGGCATATGGTACATTGGCCATATTAGTCCACAATATGGACCACAAACTAAGATAGATGATAGATAATATTATCTATAGATAATATCTAAAGAAAATATATATATACATAATCTTTAACTTTATTGTCCTAATGTTATAACCCCTTAAAGTTCCACTCGTACCAAAATGAAGCAGAAAGTTCAAACCTTGACTAATTTTAAAAAGAAGAAGTCTCACCTATCAAAAATGAACTTTTTCACTTCAAATTTCAGCCTTTGGGTTTCACCATCATTTCCTTTGTTATTTTCAAACCTCCAATCAGTGTCTGTCTACATTCCACTCAACCCCAGTTCTCCATTTATGAAACTTTGATTAAAAAAGTAGCAATATTCACAAATAATGTTAATACAAATTGGGGTTTTGAGGGCCGATGGCGAAAAGAGGAGAGTTTTGGCCCCACTGCTTCAAGTCACTGAGTAAAAAGGGCAAGTTTTGCTTCTCAGCAAACTTTCCAGCTCCCTTTCTTAACCCCAAATTCCTCAAGGACGCCTAATGACAATGCCCTGACTTCCAAAATCCTCCCCTCCCCAACACAATTGATTCCATGGGGCTTGGGTCAATCTATAAATTGGGTGTTTGGAACCAAATTGTATCAATATCACTGAGAAGAG
The DNA here is from genome assembly GCF_030445035.2 of Dasypus novemcinctus. Lineage (NCBI taxonomy): Eukaryota > Metazoa > Chordata > Mammalia > Cingulata > Dasypodidae > Dasypus > Dasypus novemcinctus. The sequence goes on along the minus strand of NC_080674.1, from coordinate 168,336,535 downwards.
TGGCCATAATGAAATTGTAGCTACTTGACCTGCTTACATGAAAGGGTTTTAGAGGGGAAAAAAAGCCATTAATCACTCTGTTTCTTGAGGCAACTTAGCAACAGGGATCCCAACAATGGATTGGGTGCTTTTGCTCATAAGCAGGTTGGATTGAATAGGTAGCTGCATCGATTTAATTTAATTTTTAGGCTATTGATTTTCATTTGAAAGACTCCAGTGCAACCTGCCCACCTTCGTATAGGCATCACTTTCCGTTCTGGAACACACTGTGCTTCAGAATTGTCCCAATGGAACATCTCTAGAAGCTCATTTCAACATGGGAAAATTTGTAGAATTTTGTTTGGTAGTCCAGAACTATGGTTGTTAGGAACCAGCACAGAATGATTTCTGAGCTCCACACCTCAAAGGTCAATCCCCAGATGTTTGATTTTTGTTTTTGTTTTTGTTTTTTAAACTCATACCCTCTATGAGGATTCCTCATTATATCTTCTGTATATCCCAACTGTCCAAGGGGATTTTGGTTGAGCTTTCATTGATTTGTTCATTCATTCTTGTACTTGTTCAATAAATATTATTGAGCATCTACTATATCAGTGTACTTTTGGTTCTGAAGATACTTTGGAAATAAGAGTCATGAGCCCTGCCTTTGTGGAGCTTATACTCTAGCAGGAAAGAGAGATAGATAATTAACAAGTAAATAAATACAAAATACCCAGTATGGTGAATGCTATGATGGAAACCAAAAAAAGAGCATAACATAATCACAGGTGTGAACCAACTGAGATACGTCAGGGAATAATTAAAGCTCATATTTATCAAGAGCTGCTCTAAATACTTTACATAAAATTTCTTAAAGTTAACAATTCTATGAGGGAGATATTTTGACTACCGCCTCCTTTTAGATGAGGAAACTGATTAACAGAGAGAATTTGTTCAAGATCACATAGTTAGCAATTAGCAGAGGTTCAAATGCTGACCACAGCAGACCTGCTCCAGGGTCCACACTCAACCACTACAGCCATCTGAGAGATGCTCTCTATGCTGATACCTAAAAGCTTACAATGAGCCACCCAAACAAGTCCAGGGGCAGAGCATCCAGTGAACTTGAACTTGTGCACGAAGATCCAGAGGCAAGCAAGTGGTTGGCATTCAAGGAGGCAGGCATAGCTAGAGTGTAAGAGATTAAGAGAAACCTTGCTGGAGAGGAACTACGTTTTCTGTAGATATATAAACATTTCAGGTATGTTTTAAAAACTACATATTTAGGATATGCTTTAAAAACTACATATATTCCCACACTAATGAAAGAAGTTGTTGATGTGGGAAACGTGGAGGGTGTGGGGAGTGGGACATATGGGAATCCCCTATTTTTTTTAATGTAACATTTTGTGTGGTCTATGTATCTTTTAAAAATAAATTAAAAATATATTCTAAAAAATAATAAAAATATGTCTACACAACAACAACAAAACTGCATATATCAGTCCCATATCAGAGCTTCTGAAATACCCTTAGTGAAAGCTGGCACAAATGGCCTCATTGAACCACTGACAGAAGAATGTTGGACTCCACATCGGATCTGAGAAGCAGAAGAGCTTCTACCTCCCGCTGCTGACCATATCGTTTGGTTTCGTAAACCGATTTAATGTCTGTCCATGACACTGACTTGAACTTCTCCAGGGCAGGACACCGTCATCTTCCTCTCCGTGGCCTCAGCCGCTAGCACGGAGCGTGGTACAGAGTGGTGCTCGATGAAGGGGGGACGGGTGGAGAGGCGAGGAGGGAGGGGGATCATAATGCAGTGGGTGCAGCATGTCGCCAGTCAAGGTTTGAAAAGAAGGAGGGAGGGTGGGGAAAGCCTTGTTCCTGCCTAATGTTGACGGGGATACTTGCTGGGGAAGGTGGGGGGCAGGGCAGGGGTGAACTCTGCAAAACAGAAATCTAGATGGGCCTTCCCAAGTTCAAGGTTTCTTTCATCAGCTTTTAAGAGTAAAAACTAAAATTGGCCTTCATATTTCGATTGTTGATACTTTGGCAGTTCTGTTTTCAGAAGCTGTTCCCCCCCCCCCCCCCCCCTCATTAACACCCACAGGAATAACAGTTGCAAGTTCAAGTGGTTGCAGTCGGCTCGGGGTGACGGACAGAATGTCACCTCCACGTGCCTTCAGATGTCTGGATCAGAGCATGGTCTGTATATAAGCCTCCACATAAAACCGGGGGCCAGCATTATCGGGGTAACCACCTGACTTCACGTTTTCCCTCTGCCCAGGGAAAACCGTGTTGGTGAATCTACTCAGGTGCTGGGGCTTCAGGGGGAGAGGACTTGGGGGCGTGATATTTAAGAGCAGGAGGAAGCGAGCGCTCGTGTGGGTCCTGCGCCTCTATTTCATTCCGCGCCGTATGCCAGGCTGCGAGCCTTCTCGGCGGATTCCCATTTGTCTTCCTCCTGCGGAATATTTCAGATTTACAGTGCCATCTGTGGAGGAGCACAGGCCCAGGGCGGCACAGTTCAGCCTGCGGCCCTTCTGCCGCCCAAGCTAGGGAGGCGGTCCCGGGGCGGCTGGTGCCAGGCTCGTGACTTCCCTGCCCGCGCCAGGCTGCGCAGGCTCGGAAGCGTGATGGATTAGGACCCCGGCGGGGCCACCTCCTCCTATTTCTGCATCCGAGCTTGTGGCGTGGGCACGGATTTCTCGTCCTCCTGGTTTGTCAGCGCCTTGCACTCTGGCTCACGTTGTTGGAAACGGTCTCCTGGCTTGGCTCTGGGCTCCCCGCACTGTCCGTGGACTCCTCTCTCGCCTGGCATGCTCAGAGACGGCCTTTGCCAGGGCTGGCGGGGGGAGGGCGCGGGCGGTGCTGCTGCACCTTGACTCTAAGAAAAAGACTCACAGAATTGCTGGAGTATGATTCAGACACAAAGGGCACAATGCCTGGAACACTTAGATGCTTTGGGAAGTATTGGGGGGGGGGGGGTCTATCCATTCGTCCTGCTTCACCCAGGAAAGCTTCTTTATTTCCAAAGCAAAACTACCAGCTGTCTGAAATTGACACATAAAAATGCACCCCGGCCCCTCTGGCACTGGCAAGAGCCGCTGCAATCAACAGGGCCTGCGCGTGCACTGGAATTTGAAATCGGGCCGCCCTCCAGCAGACCAGGCTGGAGCAGCAGCGAGCGGAAGTGCCACGGACTGATGGGCAGGAACACGGTCTGTCATTCTATTTGCCTCCCCTCCTGCCTGAACAGCAGTTCATCTTTTCAGAGTGCTCTTCTGTGCCCATGCTTCATCTAATTTGATCCCATAGCAATCCTGGAAACACCTGCAGAGTCTCATCTCTCCCATTCTCATTTGGCTGAGGAGATTCAAGGCAGAAAGGTGATTTGCCCAAGGTCACACAGGTTTTTTTTGTTTTTTTTCCAGCCTCCAACTCATAATCCAGTGTTCTTCCCTCAGGATCATATTTTCATTCCTTTATTGCACTTTTCTTAACCATAAAATAATCATGCTTACACTAGTACTAGCCATTGCATAAAACACTTGGCTTTATAATTTGCCTTTGGAGAAAGGAGAGCTTATTTTAGTCATTTTAGTAATTTACACTTAGCCAGTTGAGAATCCTGTGAGTATGATCGGCCTTAAGTTATCTATGAAAAAAGGTGTGTGTTATAAACAATTTGCTAAATAACAGTAATAATAGCAGCAGCTCACATTTAACAGATGTTAACTCTGTGTCAGGAACTGTCCTGCTTTCCGTGTATTTAAATGTCACAATGACTCTGTGGTAGGTTTTATTGTTTTTACCATTTTACAGGGAAAAAAAAAATCTTGAGGCAAATAGAGGTCAAGTTGCTTGCTCATGTAACGACTTGATGAGGCAAGATTTGAACTCTTAACTCAGAGACCATGCTCTAACCACTTCTACCACAAATTAAATAAAAGACTGTAAATGGGACAGAGGGAAATTGAGGGAATCGATATTTAGACAACAGTAACAAGAAATGTCATGTACTCTTAAATCACAGTCCTCTGCACATGATGAACTAAATATAAATGATTCCTCTGTTCTTTAAAGCAAGTCCTAAGAATTTATATCTGATATCTCTTAAATCAAAGAGGATCATTAAAGAAATTTCATCATAGAACAAGTGAGAGTGATTACATTTGTTTCCTCAGTCAGACTAGTGTTCCTGGATTACTGGATCACCTTCTCTCTGTTCAGACCCCCACCCAAACTATCAGCCTTCCTGTTATCCAGGGTGGGTGATCTGTTTTATAGCAGCCATTTAATAATTGTTGGACCCCATTACACAGTCTGTTTATGGGACACCTCAGCTCTCTGTCCATTGGCACGTTCAAGATTACAACTTGTTTGACCAGTAGAAGCGAAACATCATGTACTGAAAACCCCATAAGATGTGATCAAAAGCCAATGGACCAGAACAGGCAAATGGAACAATATAAGTCGTTCACTTCTGTGAGAACAAATGAAATGTTCCAATGTAACAAAAGCAGCTGTTTCTTTTGATGGCCACAGAGATTCTCTCTTTCCCTTGGCACAACAGACCCAACTACTTTAAAGCTCAACTCTGAGCCATGAAGTTGTACCTGAGAACACTGGGGTCAATGGGTAGAAGGAAGGGAAGAGGGCAGTCAATCTAGGCTCAGGAGAAAATCATCTAAAATTCCTAATGCTCAAAGAAAAGCAAATAAACTAATCATTAGCTCAGTCTCATGTTTAACCAGATCTCTCCAAACATATCATTTGTAAATTTTTGTTACGATACGAATTAATATACTCCTTTCTTGTCCTTTATTATTAAAGACATGACTCAAACTAAATAGCTATGAGAATGCTTGGGAAAATTATTGAAAAAGTTTGTAGTAGCATGTTCAGACTTTGGCAAAAAACTTAATTTTATTTTTCAGGATTGCTTTCCTTTAAAGTGAAAAGAGAAAGGCAGAGAAAAGCAGGTACAGCTTATGTGAGGTTATGACTGTTCTTTGTTTTTGTTTTAACCTATTTATCTTTATATACTCAATCTCTTTTGAGGAAAGGAATGGTTCTAAGGATAGATGGTCCTTTGGAGTGTGTTTGGGGAGATTTCAAAGTAGGGAAGATAAAGCATCCTTCTAACCTAGATAAAGAAAATGGTGCCAACCAAATCTTAGGAGTCTGAATTCCAAATATGACATGGGTTTGTGACCCCACCCATGAAGGCCAACTTCCCAATTATAAAGAAAAGGGGATTGGAGAGATTTATTATTAAGCAAGGTTATTCAAAATCCAATTTTGATAATTTAAGTATAAATACATCAACACGCTGTGGTTTAATTTCCTTTAACATATACTGATTTTAGGAATATAAGAAAAAAAGATTAAGAAAAATGTGCTTTACATTTCCTTCTTCCAAATGCTTGAGTGAAAAATGTCTTAAGACATTTAAAAAGCAAAACCAAAAATTTACTGACTAAACAGATTTTGTTCTTGCAAATATTTGAACACTAACAGAAGCTTGAAAGGAAAAAAAAAAAGGAAAGGAAAGAGAGAGAAAAAGTTGTGGGAGGTTGAGGAAGAGAGAATGAGTGAAAGAGAGGGAGGGAGAGAGGGGGAGTGGAGAGAGAGAGAGAGAGAAAGCAAAAGGAAAACATTGAGCTCCAGTAAAATCCTACCTTGGGAGAGCAAAGGAATCTTGACACAATATATTATTTTTCTCTGTCATCACCACAAAATCTGTTTTTCAAGCTAGAAAGCAGCACGTTGTTTCCATTGGGTGGGATTAGCAAAATTTGTTTCATGGAAAACTTTAAAACTAACCCTAAGTTTAAGTCTCCTTCGGTGAGGTCATAAAGAGCAGCAATCAAGTCCAGTTTGTTGGTTGTTCATGGTGTCATATGCTACTTCACATCTGTTTAATTCAGAAGTGACGTTCCCAATTGTTTGTGTTTTCGGCAAGTTCCCCATGAAATTACTTCAGTTTTATGTATAGATCATTGTGCACATTTCATGAATTCACGTAGAGTTAAAATAAATAGACACTTTCAAGGCTTCACAGTTTCCAATCTCATGTTTTTTTTCCTTATATAGAAGGAAGAGAAGTTGGGGGGAGGGGTGCGTATAAGAGGCATGGTTGGACAGCGTGTCTTTCAAGAAAATAAGGCAAAAAGTAGAAGGGATTATTTTTAAACTGTAAATGTTCTGGACAGATTCCCATTACAAATCATTATAGCATAAAGTATTATTGTTATTTTTGTGGAGACCGGCTCATTTTTATTCTCTTCTCTAGGTGGTTTGGCTGTTCTGTCACAGAAGTCATGTCCAGTTTCACAGCTTCCTTGGCTAGCCAGGACACATGTTGTAATTCTTTGCTGCTTTCCCATAGACAAAGGTAGGACCCTTTCAGCCTTTTGCCAATAGATAGGAAGCTTGTCTTTCCTCACAAGTATTATCATTGCTACTCAACAGTGAATTGATTCTTACCCCACTCCAGAGTTGAGCCTGATGTGGGGAGAATTCCAGGTCAGAGGTAAAAGCCAATGTTTCAGGAGACACAGGAGGAGGGAGGGGAAGTTTAATTCCGGTCCTTCTGATTTAGAGTCCTGGGGTAAATGCCACTGTAACAAGTCTCCAAACCAACAACAGGATGACATAAGCTCTTCCATTTTTAACCCAGTTACCCACCAGAACCCAAAGCATCCTGAAACTCATGATGTATAAATTTAATTTCTTTTTTATGGCCAGAGCAGTGTTTTCCATGATTTATAAATCATTTGGTGGGTGATTTCTTTGAAATCTTTGCCTCATTTATGCTCTTGACCTCTTGACCTCCTGATATATTTATTTATGCCAGAGATCTCTCTGCAGTGGTGCAGTTTAATGTCATTTGCCTGAGACTGGGTGGCTGAAAGGCAAAGAAACAAAGACAGACATTAAAGGAGGTATGTGATGCAAAAATGTGTTTAAAAAGAAGGATAAACAAAGGAAAATGTGAACACTTAAAACATATTATTCCTGCACTATTGATTTATTGCAGGAACCCTCTATTTATTGAATACTTTATGGGTATCTGATTATATAGCAGTTGATGGGACAATGAGAGCATACTGATCCTCACAGTAAAAATATTTGCTGTAAATGTCATGACATGCCTTGTCTATAATATGATTCTTTCCAGATGGTTATTTTTCAAGTTTCAGAAATGGAAAAATACGCCTTAAGACAAGTATACATAAAAACGATGCCTTTCTCCTTTGTCTCTTTTTTATTTTAGTTTATTAATACTCTGCTGTTTACCACGAAGCAATGTGCTGAAGAAATCTGGTCAGAATGACATGTGATTAATTGGGCAGGGCACTTCCTACATAGCTCTTTGCTGATAACCCAGCTGTCCAAGAACCATTTCATTATATGAGATGCAGAGGCAGGCGACAGTCACAACACCACTGGGAAGCTGGGTCTGCTCTAACAGACTGGCACAATTTGTATCAGTGGTGCACAGAAACTACAGGGTTTGTGTAGCCCACAGCCAAGGACAGGCTCTGCCTCTTGGGACAGCCTGTATTTCTTTGTGTTGTTTACTCTTTATTGAAGTGTGCCAAAGAAAATGGCTCCTCTTCAACACTCTCTAATCCACTTATCTGATGCAGAATTATTCCTCTCCATATTATGTATATGCTGAGACACAAAACCTCCATATACACACTTAATCAAACACTGTATTTCAAACACATTCTAGAGGTAAAATAAAATATGCTGTTAGCTGTTACAACTTAAGTTAACAATACACTAACGATGAATGACTGATTTTTGATGTTTTAGAAGGTATAATGTTTGTTTTAGCTCTTCCAAGCAACCCCATCATTGTCACGTTCATCTTATGTAGATTCAATGACAGTGTATGACTATGGAAGGAGAAAAGAATGAGTGGGAAAGAAATAATAATTTGAATCATGTGTGTGATTTTAATCATCCCTTCCCAAATACCCTCAAAGGACACGTTATCTGAGTGATTGTTAAACAGGCAACATGAATCAGCAGTTTCCTCCATCAGTTCTGGTTCCTTCACTTGTTCTGCTCACCTGGCGGGCATTTTGCTGCACTGATTATGGGTCAAGGATAGAGGCAAGTGTGTTATATTTTCATCTTCTATGCTGATGTCAGGCATGAGTGCTTTAAAATAGAATTAATTGCAGCCTTGCCACAGCCAGGAACCTTATGTGTAGAATGAAAGGTACTAAGAAACATCAATGTACAAATCAGAGAGAAAAAAGTCCAAAGGCAAAACAGAGTCATCGAATAGGGATCGGGTTCAAGGGACCAGAAACATAAAGGTCAAAGTCAGTGGAAGGTGGCAAAATGCTAGCACTTATTATTTCATAGAGGTGGCTATTCTCTTCTTCATGTCTGTAATAAGCATGGCTTACTTTTATGATGAGGAGAAAACAACAAAGTGTTGAGACATCAGATATGACAAAGAAAGTGAAAAAAATAAAAGGTTGGGATAATGTAACCAGGGGCAGGAGGGCAGCAGGGCAGGGAGGTCACCAGCACAGGCCACTGAAGCTCAAGGTCTTTTTCCTCCTACTTTTAGGTATGATCTTGGCTCATACCACAGGATCTGGCATTACAGAGGCCTGGATTGAAATCCTGGCTCTGCCAGCTTTAGTTTGTGATCTCAAACCACTCACATAACCTCTCTGAGCAATGGTATGCTGGTAAATGTTTAACAACAGGCTCTGGAAAGGAGCGGTCTGTGATTTGTAGCATTTATAAATTTCTGCTGTTGCAAATGCCCACTGTGACCTATCTCAACTTATAATCAACCAGCTCACAAAATCCCTAAGAATTTAACTACTGGCTCCCCTACCCTGGTGCAAGGCAGCCCAGCAGGCTGCCATCTCTGGGCCTGCTTCCTCTCCAGAGTGGGTATGTTAACAATACCTGAGTATGTATCCATGGGTGTATGGTGAGCCTTGAGTGCTTAGAAGCATGTAAAATGCTTAGCAGAGTGCCTGGCTGATCCTGAGCATTTCAGTATGCTGAGCATCATATTACATAGGTATTTGCTTGTATATGCATGAACTACCTTGGAAAAATACACAAGAAATTGGTCGTGGGATTGTCTCTGAAGAGGAGAACTAGGAGGCTGAAAATGATATGGAAGAGTGTTTTCACTGTTTACCTTTTATTCCTTTTGAATTTAGAACCATGAATAGTTATTTCTAATTTTTGAAAAATAAATAAGAGTAAAATTACTCTTTAAGAGTAATTCTATAATTTTAGCTCTTAAAACTGCCTGCACTTCACCAGTCAACAAGCCCCCTGCTGAAACCTTGCAAAACTACACAAAGGGACTCAGCAGAAGTTAAAACACAAGAAATTCCCACCTGGGACATGGAAGAAAAATTCAGTTAGTAGGTCTATGTGAAAGAGATCATTACACAGGACACACCTTTAGTTGTTACACTGGACATTGGTTTCCCGAGTTCATGTCAGAGGTTAACCCCTTCTTGCACAGTGACTATAACATGTGTAGATGGTAGATAACAATAATGGTACACCACGTATTCTCGTTTCATTGCAAAAACCCTGTATTATAGGAATTAAGTCATGACGATAATTCTCTAGAATGTCCTTTTTTCATTTCTCTACAATCTCTCTCTCTCTCTTTTTTTTTTTTTCAAATATTTTTGCCTCCCACATCTCTAAGTCTGTCTCTCCAGCAGCTCCAAGGCCCCAGTGTCTCTTGGTGGCAGCCGGCTCCAGTGTCCTGGCCTCGGGGAGAGAAGAGGCGTGAGCTGCTTCTCCAGTCTTCCATTCCCAAAGTAGAGGCCTTTCCCTAAATTCTCCACAGTGGTATTGGGACCAGGCTCCAGCTTTTAACAAGGCTTTATACACAGTTCAGGAAGAGCAGAAGGAAACCGCCGCACAAGCTTGCCTCTACACCGAGAATGAGCCCAGATGCGTCTTCAGGGGGCCCCTGCCTGGCCCCAGCTGAAAGTACAGCCAACACATCTGTCTGCCTTTATAGAAGCTCCTAGAGCCATGACTCCCAGGGAAAAGAGCAACTCTTTCCTCAACCCAGACCATAAACTGCCTCTCTAGTCCCCATTCCCAGAGTGATCAACAGTGGCAATAACGCCCCCTCGCCCACAAGAATGAGGCTCCAGCATGACGCTAATAGAAGAAAGCAATACTCCAGATTCGGCACATCTCTCAAAGTCTCAGATCTGAGAGGAAACCACACACAGCACAGCGACAGTCCAGTCCAGGCTGTGCCCAGCCCAGTCGGAGCTTCTCAGAGTGAAATGAAGACCCTGTCTTATCATTCTTACTGTTACTTCCCTGGAAGGCAAGAGCTCAAATAATAACACCGAGGTAACCCCAGAAATGGGTAACTTTGGATAGGGCATAGCACAGCCTCAGCCCACACAGATAAAAGAAACATAGGAACTCTGGCTCAGACATAGGCACAATTTTACATCACCACACAGACCAATCTCAATGCATTTGCAAAGAATTTAGTTTCTCAGGAGAAGGTATCTGTATCTTTGATTTTATAAGAACCCCCCAAATAACAGCTGGGATCTTGCTTCATGTTTAAGTAACTTAAAGGACAATTCAGTGATTTTCCTAGGAAAAAAAGAAGCAGCCTGAACCAGAGAAGTTCAGAAAGGTGGCTTTCTTAGGAGACAGAAAAATCTTTGCAGCTTTTAAATGGCTTTTTT